>NW_017731968.1:391137-454720 GCF_001890085.2 Hipposideros armiger | reverse complement strand
GAGGAATATAATCAGTAATGTTGTAAATATTTCTTAGGGGACCAGATGGACTCATGTCCTGTTGGGGAGACCACTTCATAGTCGGTGTAGAGGCCTGACCACCAAACTGTATTTCTGAAACTGATGTTGAATAAGATTGTATGTCAACTGTAATTATATATACATATAGTCTCGGGACATGGAATAGAGAGGGGGATTGGAATCAATGGAATTGTAACAGATAAGCATGATATCGGGGGTGGGAGAGCAATACATGGGGGGAGGGGGGTTGTTACTCTGTGAGGGTGAAAAGAATAACTATTGCATTGTTCTGTACACCTGAAACTAACAATAAAATAATAATAATAATAATAAAAAAATTACCAATGACATTTTTCACAGAACTAGAACATATAATCCTAAAATTTATATGAAACCATAAAAGACCCCAAATAGCCACAGCTATCTTCAGAAATAAGAGCGAAGTGGGAGATATCACGTTACCTGACATCAAATCATACTACAAGGCTATCATAATCAAAACAGCATGGTATTGACATGAAAACAGACCTACAGATCAGTGGTCATTTAATCTATGACAATGGAAGCATGAATTTACACTCGGGTAAAGACAGTGTATTTAATAAATGGTGCTGGGGAAACTGGACAGAAACATGCAAAAAAAATGAATCTGGACCACCTTGTTACACTGTATACAAAAATAAATTCAAAATGGATTAAAGACTTACATGTAAGACCCTAAACCATAAAACTAGAAGAAAATATAGGAAGTAAATTTTCAGACATTACCCTGAGTAATATTTTTACTGATATATCTCCTCGGGCAAGGGAAATGAGAGAAAAAATAAACACATGGGATTACATCAAACTTAAAAGTTTTTTCACAGCAAAGGAAACCATCAATAAAACAAAAAGGCAGCCTACTGCATGGGAGAAGATATTTGCCAATGATATACCTGATAAGGAGTTAATATCCAAAATTTATAAAACACTCATGCAACTCAACACCAAAAAAACAAACAACCCAATTAAAAAATGGGCAGAGGATATGAAGAGGCATTTCTCTAAAGCGGACATACAGATGGCCAACAGGTATATGAAAAAATGTTCAACCTCACTAATCATCAGAGAAATGCAAATAAAAACCACAATGAGATGCCACCTCACCCCGGTCAGAATGGCTATCGTCAATAAATCAACAAACAACATATGCTGGCGAGGTTGTGGAGAAAAGGGAACCTGGCGCACTGTTGGTGGGACTGCAGACTGGTGCAGCCATTATGGAAATCAATATGGAGGTATCTCAAAAACTGGAAATGGAACTACCGTATGACCCAGCAATTCCACTCTTGGGTATCTATTCAGAGAAACCCAAGATGCTAATTCAAAAAAATATATGCACCTCTATGTTTATTGCAGTGCTATTTACAATAGCCAAGACTTGGAAACAACCGAAATGCCCATCGGTAGACAACTGGATTAAGAAACTGTGGTACATTTGCACAATGGAGTATTACTTGGCCATAAAAAAGAATGAAATCTTAACCATTTGCAACCATATGGATGGACCTAGAGAATTTTATGCTAAGTGAAATGTCAGACAGAGAAAGACAAATCTCTTATGATCTTACTTATATGTGGAATCTAAGGAACAGAATAAACAAACAAAATAGAAATCAGCTCAGAGATATAGGGGAAAAAAGAATCTGATAGTTGCTAGATGAGAGGGGGGCCTGGGGGAGAAGGTAAAGGGATTAGAAAGCACAAATTAGTAGTCACAATATTGCCATGGGGATATGAAATACAGTTTGAGGAATAAAATCAACAATGTTGTAAAGATTATGTAGGGTGCCAGATGGGCAATGGACTTATTAGGGAGACCACTTCATAGACTGTGTAGATGCCTGACCACGGCACTGTACACCTGAAGCTAAAGCTGAATAATATTGAATGTCAACTATAATTATGTAGAGAGAGTCACAGGGATGTGGAGTACAGCATAAGGATTCGAGTCAATGGTATTGTAACAGCTACATACGATGTAAGATGGGTAGACTGGGCGTGGTTATCACTTTGTAAGGGGCATAAATGTCTATTACAATGTTTTGTACACCTGAAACTAATTAAAAAAAAAAACAAACGAGTCCCTATGGGTTTCAAAGAGTAAATGCAATTATCCCAAGTCTAATATCACAAAATGATGTTGGATATAGTATTCTATAAATTCTAATAAACCTTGGTAATCTTTTTCAAGACATATCTCTGGTCTCCAAAAGAGTAATTTAGTTTTTACATGTTAATGAATGATATTCAACTATTTCCTCCCACTGCATCATAATATATAGTTTATTCAGTGATAACACTGGTGGCTGTGAAACTCTAAGGGATTCTTCTTGGACCCGAAGATCACAAAACATTTTTGGAACTTCCAAAGGCAAAAAAAAAAAAAAAAAAGAAAAGCACACGACAACAAAAAATATTTTCTGGTGAGTTAAAATGACAAAGGTTTGCACTTATAATGAGATGCTAGTTGAAGCAACACTTTCGATTTCTCCTGGGGTCTTCACAGACATAATATTTTCTCATTATTAGGTCTTCAGCAGAAAGGAAAGCGGATATCATGTTCTTTTCCATCTCACTGAAGAAAGGACATTTGAACCGGTAATTTAGAGGCCCAAAATGAAGGAAAGACGGCTACAGAACTTACAGGTGCATAATTATTTCCCTGAAAGGGATGGGCTGTGAACGCTTCTGTGGATGCTGCCTCAGGAGGAGCTGTCCTGAGGAATCTGATTTCGGAAGAGGGGAGCTAAGCAGATCAACACTGTGTGAAGCACAGACACCTCATTTCCTTATCGCATCACAGCGATGAAGAGAATACTTCTGTGACCCCCCAAAAGGAGACACAAAATGGCCCAGGGCACACTTAGACTTCAGCCATCTAACCGCATTTATGTGCATGGTAATCTCTCCATATTTTATTTTCATATAAAACTCTACATAAAGATACCATCTTTTTAATGTAGAAGTTTGACCTCTAGAAATGGCCTACATCTAGCTGAAGACATACTTTAAGTGCTGCCCCGAGTGGCAAGCTCTCTGAAAGGAACTGGAGGAGCCGGAGCAGGGGTTCACAGCTAGGCCTGCTAGCAGGATCTGGGGGTGCTGTATAAAACAGGGCTATCTGGGATCCCTGGGGTGGGAAGCCCAGGGGTCAGGACATTGAAAAGCTCTCCAGGAGTCTGGAAGGTGTAGTCAGGGTGGAGAAGTATCAGGCAACAGCCTGAAAAAGACAAATGGTCCACTTTTACTTTATAGTTGTTGCTTTTCATGGTCAGTAACAGAAGCCCTGACTGCCCCTTGGTGAAGCACTACAAGTGCACCATCTTTGGAAAAGTAGGGATTTCAGAGGTGCCGTGTGTCCGAGCTCAGGCCGTGGCTGAAGGTAGCCCTGGGGCGCCTTCCCTGCACCCCATGCTGCCCAGCGTCTCATCTGTCTGCCTCTCCCCCCGGCTGCTTCCACTCCACTCTGGTTTCTGCTCTGTCACCACAGCGCTCTTTTAAAACGTGAGTAGGATCACAAGCATGCTTATCTGAACTCTCCAAGTTTCAAATGTAAAAGAAGTTTAAAAAAAAAACTGTCTAGAATAACTGGGATTCAAAATCAGGGCAAGGAGTTGAGGTCCCAACCAGGCAGAATGAAAAAAGAAAATAAAAAGGTGCACAAAAGAATGTCTTGCCTGTGAATGCCCTGGGCTCTTCCCTCTCCCGGGACTGAGTTTCATGGATTGACAACGCTGTCTCAGGGGCGTAGACTATCACTGCACTCAGCTGTTTCCGTTTCAGCTGGGCCAAAACTGGTAATTTCATGCCACGATTTAAGACTGAAACCAAACACTCTCAACTAAACAGCAGTCCAATGATGTAGACATTAACATTTCAATTCTTTTAAAAAGCGCCTCTAACGGTGGTGTACTAGATAAAAATGAAGAGTTACAATAGCCACTGGTCTTCTTCGTTTATTCACCAAGGCCAGAGAAACTCGTGGTCCAGTAACTTTTTCTGTAATTTGCAGTAATTTTCTCGTGGCTAAAACAGACAGTAAATTAATAGATGGGGATGACCACCACTGGCCGAGGGCTCGACTCAGCCATTGCTGAGTGCCCACCACAGTTCCTCGTCGGAAGAAGGCAGAGATCACGCATCACTCAAGCAATCAAGATACACATCAGCACAGTGGCTGAGCTTGTTAATCATCCTTATTTTTCTCGTGACTCTGGCATTTGAAACGAGGGCTTGATTCTTGCTGGCCCTCCTCCCCTCAGTGTGCCACTTCAGGAAGAGAAATTTACAATCCATGGGTCCACTCCTTCCTAAAGTTGTCACCTCAGAGTCGGTGCTTATTTCTTGTTTCCTCCATAGCTTTCACTCTGGATCTTATTGTTCTGAACAGCTTTCTGGGAAGCACAAGGCTTTTATATCCAAAGCCTCTTTTATGAGATTTACTTTTTTGTGTGTGGGGCTGTACAGCTCTGTGCTTTGCTGTAACAACAGAAGAGAGAACTGATCTGTGGTCCAGATGTCCATGAGCCTCTAAAAAGGTGGGCTAAAAATCGTGTTAGATGAGCAGAAAGTTCTAGTAGAAATGGAGTCAATCTGCTGCTGCAAATGTGGTGGCTGTTTCACCACGTATGGAGCGAGGTGCGAGGCAGTACTGCCAGTAATGGGCCCGCACTCTCAGGAACCCGTCTTGTGTGTCTGCAGGGCATCTTTGTTTCTATATCCCCTCTAATAACTAAAGGCCATGGCTAAATGCTGTGGGATGCCTCAGCTGTATTGTTTCAGAGTGGTGGCCTTTTCCCACCAGCTGCCTAGGCATCACCCTGAGAAAGGATGTGAGGAAAAAGGCAAGCTATTCTGGTATCACCTTCCTGGTTTACCCAGGCTTGTGCTCTCAGCTCTACTTGCAGAGGGAATGAAGCAACTGGCCCATCAGCTTGAACAGAAACTTTGTTCAGGCAAAGCTGCCTGGTGAAGAATATGGGTGGTGGTGGTGGTGCTGTTTCTGGAGGAAAATATTACACTGTAGAGGTTGTATGATTTTAAAAAATCAATAGTCAGTGACTCTAAAAATACATTATTCAATGTCAAGCTCTTTTTAAGCAACAGCAATAATCAGTGAATATATGCGTACTCACACATAATCACATGCATACATAAAATTTAAATTGCATAAAAGGTTATTTTGTTTTGTTTCCTATTTAGGGAATGTAATGTTTAATTGACTGTTGATGTGTTTCAAAATACAGTAAATTTAAGGCATGTCAAAAGGCCAGAAGAGCCTATTAAAAAGAGCCAATTATGGGCCAATTTGAACAAAAATGATAGTAATGAATTATACTCCCTAGAATAAAAAAAGAAAACATAAGAACATACCAATAAAAAACAATTAAATAAGCAAACAAATGGGGAAAGAAGGAGTTCATTCTTATAGAAGTTCATTCTTAAATTCCAGCTAACAAATGTATGAGGAATAAAAATAGAAAAATCACCATTTGGCAAGAGCCACAGAAATAATTGTTTCAGGCAAGAATCATGACTGAACACTAAAACAAGTATGCCAAAGTATGATGAGGAAGTAGGATATTTACTTGGTCCCAAAGAACCTCCCCATAAGATGTTTACTGATTACAAAGAGAAAAGGTAGACTCACAGCAGAGAAACCTCGCAGACAACATCCTAACTGAGTTAGTAAAGGTAACTCCCCCAATGACCGAACAAACAAATTAACATCGTATGTCTTCCCATCTGATGCACTGACAGGGGCACATTATCGTTTTGTAGTATTCTTGCCAAAAATGCATAACATGAATTTAATAATAAGGAAACATCAGACAAATCAAACACTGGGGCATATCCTACCAAGTAACTGGGCCAATATTCTTCAAAACTCTCGAGGACTTAAAAGGCCAAGACTGAAGGACTATTATAGATTCAAGGACACTAGGAGACATGAAAGCTAAATGCAATATATGATACTAATTTTGATCCAGCACCATAAAAAGAAATTTACTGACAATTGGCAAAATTTGAATAAGTTCTTCAGCTTAGTTAATAACATTTTATCAAATTATGGTTTTATAAGATATTAGCATTTGGTACATCTCGAGGAAATTTACATGGTAATTCTCTGTAATGTTTTTCCAATTTTCTGTAAAGTCTGAAATGATTTCAAAATCAAAACCTATATTTCAAAGGTATAACTCAACAATAAGAAAATAAACAATGCCTTAAAAGTGGGCAGAAGACATTTTGCCAAAGGAGATATATAGTATAAGAAAAGATATTCAAGGGCCGGCCAAGTGCCACATTGGTTAAGAGCTGGCTTGGGATGCCAGAGATCCCCGGTTCGGATCCCACATATGAGGGCCAGTGATACTGTCCTCTACAGCTAAGATGCTGAACAACAGTTCAACCTGGAGCTGGGCTGCTATGAGTTGCCAGCGACGGCGTTGGCTGCAGCCCCTGTGGCAGTGGGTTGCCATGGGCTACCGTGTGTAGCCAGCAGCCAGTGTGAGTGGCCAGTAGCTGCCATGAGCAGCCATCCAGAAGCCGGCAACTGATCTGCCTCGCCAGGGAAGAGCACAATGACTGTGCCAACTTGGGTCAGTGAAGCAATGTCCTCCACAACTAGACTGAAGAACAAAAGGACAGCAACTTGTCTGTTCCCATCTCCCAATTCCCCAATAAAAATATCTAAAAAAAAAAGATATTCAATATCATTCATCAGGGAATTTCAAGTTAAAACAACAATGATACACCACTACATAGCTACTTGGATTTAAAAAACTGACAATACTAACCACTGACAAAGATGCAGAGAAATGGATATTATCATATATCACTGATGTAAATGTAAATTGGAACAGTCACTCTGGAAGACAGTTTGGTTTACAAAACTAAACACAGTTATTTACGTAACATATCTGAAAAGCAATGGCCACATAAAAATCCACATCAAAATATTTTTGGCAGCCTTATTCAGAATTATCAGAAAATGCAATCAACCAAGGTATTCTTCAGTGGGTAAATGGATAAACAAACTGGTACATCCATGCAGTGGATTATTACTTTATTTTAAATGAGCTATCACGCCACTAAAAAGCTACATACTGCATGATTGCAACTGTATGACAGTCTGGACAAGGCAAAACTCTAGAGACAGTAAACAACAAAAAATCAGTGTTTGCCAGATGCTGGGGGTAGGGAGTTAGAATAATACACTTGGCAATAATAGATGGCTTGGTTTTCACTTCAGAAGTGTATCATTCCAAGGCAGTTTCTTTTCTGTATGAACTAAAATGTTGAATTAATGCCCAAAAGCTATCTAAGAACAATGAAAAAGAATGCTCAATTAAAATTCAAGAATAAAATTTTAGCTAGTGATATGGTGTAGAAGAAAAGATGAGTGGAGTTGTTGGACTCTATTAAAATAAAAGATGAAAAAGGATACAGGCAGTGGACTGATAAGGATACACACCAAGTTCTACCCTATACTTTTCTGCTTTCTAAATCTAGACGTCATAGAAGTGGTGAAGAATTGGAGATTTGGGCTGACATGATCAGAAATGTTAGGGGGGTGGTCTTCAAATTTGGGATGCTTGCTGTAAGTGAGGGGATGACACCTAATGCTACACAAGGGTTAGGTACCAAAATTTGATGGTGATGGTGTATGGAGTTTTCAATTAACCTTGTTACATATGATTGTTTGTGCTCTTCATCCATCATGATATCTGGAGGCCTGATGGGTAGATTAGCGGAATTTCACATAGTAGTACACACTGAATATGAAAATATATGGTAATGAAAACCAACCTACTAGATGAAATAACTAACCAAAACCCATCTCAAATATAAGAATGTTCAAATCAAAAGAAAAAAAAAATCTATCGCAAACAGACAATGATTTCAATTCCAATTTCACCACATACTAGCTATATAACCACAGGAAAATTATTTAAATTCTCTAAGAATTCTATTTCTGCCTTTGTACAATTAGGATAATACTTGCTACTTTATAGATCTGTTTTTTTAAGTTTGAGAAAATGCACTCAATTCACTTAAAAGAGTTTGACCATGGTAATTATACAATAAATGTAATTTACTTGTTTATTAACTTAATAACTGCTTATTTACTTTTAAAAATCCAAATTATAGCATTGAGTCAATTAAGAATTATAGAGCTAGGAAAAAAATGTAATAGGGTATCTTAAAAACAGCTTGTTTCTCAATCAAAATTTTTAAAAATTAATGTTTTAATATATTCCTTAATATTTCCAGATAAACTTTTACAATGTATTTCAATAATGCATATCTTACACCAATAGGCATCTAAAGTACTAACACACGCCTGACACATAGTTTACCAATAAATGGTAGTTTGATGATAACGATGACAATGACAATGAGAGATAGAGATGAGGAAGCAGAGAACTGGAAAGAAATCAGAAGACATATATATTTCCCTAGTTATAAATATACACATTCTGGTCCCATGAGCTAATAAGGAAATGCAAGCATTGGATGAACAATTCAGCATAAACTGGTGAAAAAGAACTCAATCCTAGGAGACACTTTTCAATGTATTTTCTTTGAAATTCTTTAAAAATGTGAGATTTTCATTTACTAATGGACATTTTAACATAATTCTTTCAAGTGTTAGAGAGTCCTTTCAATGCTTCCTCTAGCCTGAGGGTGGGGCAAATACTCCTGATTCCCCACTGGGAGCACTTGCTGGGAGAGCTCTTTGCTCTAAAACAAGGTGACAGTAATTAGGAAGTCTCACATAAATATGACACTAACATTAAAGAAATCGCCATCCTTTCTTCAGGAAAAATAAATGTGCCTCCTGATGCTGGGTCAAGAATTAGGGTGTCCACCTTAGTGCAGAATTCTATTATTCTACCAATTCCCACCACCTAAGTGGATATCAAGGCATTTGCATTAAATGTCCAAAAGAGTACATAGTCCAAAGTATGATATTGATTTTAATTTTGAATCTTTTAAGATGTAAATAGTGTTAATTACAACAGAGCTATGGGTCCTGTTGTTTGCTCTGAGTCAGGCTTCCATTTTTCTTCCAAAACACTTTGTTCTAAAAAAATCTACATTTAATAGATTGCACATATAAGAAGATAATCGGTCCAAACTGAGAACACGTTGATACTATTTTTTGCAAAAGTATAAAAACTAAAATAAACTAACTAATACTTTGGGCAAGATAAAATTGGAGAGTTTCCCTATGGAAACAAAACTAAGTTCATTTTAACCATAACCAGTGCAGTGCATAGAGTTAACATGCAGTGCTTACTATGATGCTATGCAAAGAACATGGAAGGGAAGATAAACAAACGCTGACTCATGTTACTCAAAAACCATATGCAACACATCAATGACTTCTAACTCACATTTCCACAGCTTCATTCCTAGGGCCTGAAGGGACCACCAGTAATCACACTGCTCAAAGGTGGGGATATCTGAAATTTTATCTGGCCTATCCTTAATCCTGGTATGAGTCTACAAAGCTAATGAAATACTGAAAACATGAGTTTGAAAAATTAGTCTAATTCCAATTACTTTAGAATGAAAGCCTAATATGATAAAAACAGTTCTTTTACTTTCAATTTCTGTTACAAATACCACAATCAATTTTTAAAATAAAGCTCTCATTTTATTTTATCATTTTCTGTACTATTATATTTACTGCTATGTCAAAGGATAACAATTAGTACATTTGCAAATAAATCCAAATATACTGAAAATTCCTGGAGCTATAGATTTGTAGGATCTGAACAATAATGTCAAAATATTTAGTAATATAAGAATTAATTTGTTACTCTAGTTCTACATTCTGGATTCTGGACAATTGCTTGGAGAACACTATAACATTCTGAAATGACAGCTACCTGAGAAAGAAGATAATTTGAAGAGGAAAGTCAATAACTAAAAGGAATGATCAAAATTTTCTTTTCAAAGCTTACTTTTGGCTATGCCAAACTTTCATATTAGGTGTTGCATCTGAGAGAGAAAAACAGAGAGAAGGAGGGAGGGAGAGGGAGGAGGGGATAGAGGGGGATAGAGAGAGAGAGAGAACACATAAAAGACCCTGAAAAAAAAAAAGAGGGGAGAAACCCCAACTGCCTAGGTAGATTTGTCTTTCTCAGCACATTGGTGGAGCCTGTGTTTCTTTAAGGGATTTGATTTTAGAAAATAACAGAGTTTATATCAGTGAACCTGAGGACAGATCAATAGAATTCACCCAATTTGAACAATAAATCAAGTGGGGGGTGGGGGGATAGGGAATTAACAGAGCATCAGGGACCTGTGGGACAATAGCAAAATGTCCAACATTCACATCATTGCATCCTCAGAAGGAGAGGGAAAAGTCAGTGGGCTTAGAGTATTTGAAGAAATAAAGGCTGAAAAATTCCCAAATTTAGCAAAAGTCATAAACTCACAGGTTCAAGAAGCTAAGCAAACTTTCCACTTTAAATAAGCCCAAAGAAATCCATGCCAATAGTCATAATTAAACTCCTAAAAATTAAAGTTAAAAAAAAAATTCAGAAAGCAGCCAGAGAGCAGTGACATTTCACTTCTGGGGAAAAACCAATTTGAATGGCAGTAGATTTCTCATCTGAAACCACAGACCAGAGGAAGAGGCACAACAATTATCAAGTGCTGGAAAGAAAGAACTATCAGCCATGAATTTTATATCCAATGAAACTATCCTTCAGGAATGTAGGGAAAACAAACATGTTCTCTGATGAAGAAAAACTAAATTGAAATTGCCATTTGCAGACGTACCCTTAAAGACATGGCTAAAGGAAATTCTTGAAATAGAAAACATGTAATGTAAGAAAGAAACCTGGAACTTGTGAATGCAAGAAAAAACAATGGAAAAGGCAGAAATAAAGGTAAATAGACTGTGCTCCTCATGAGCTTTCTAAATGAGTTGTGATGTTCAAAAAGAAATGCTATCTAATATTTTTAAATGGGAACAATAAAGAGAACTAAGTGGAGAAAACATTTCCACACTTCAAAGTGGCAAAACATTGATACCAGTTACATGTATTACCATGCACATGTATATGAAATACCCAGAGCAATCACTAAAAAATACCACTTATAAGGTCTGCACATTCAGCCAAATCCTTAGTTTTCAAGATCCCATGACAACTTTAAGTCTTCTTCATCTGCCTAATATCTATAGTTCTGAAATAAAGCTCCCATCCTTTCTAAGACCTTCTCCAGTCACCCTGATGTTGGAAGATAATGAAATTCTATAGCAGACATAATTTGTCCTACTCATTTCAAAGATACTGTATGATATAATAAATTGTTATCTATTCTTTCATATACATCCTATCTCTCCAACTTGTTTGGAGACCTATGGTTATTATAAATTTTGTTTTTCATCTGAGTCCACAGTTCAATAAACGTGTGATAATCACTGAATGAATGGATGCTACTTTTTGAATGGAAACTAAATATTACCTAATGATAATGCTTCACATTTCAGAGATGAGAAAACTGAGACCACTGAATTATTTATAAGATCACAGTATGAAAAGTAAATAATGTAAAATGTATAAGAGATTAAATTAGAAAATTTGCCAGTTACCCTTAACTGTGACAACACCAGACCCAGCGGAGGCTTAATATGTGATGTGGCCCTGGTATATGTCACATCATCTAAGGATTGGAAGAGATGGAAAAACTGGAATCATCAGATAAACATTAGATGACAAAATATGAAAAGAAGAGACAAATACAAATTCTTAAGTGGTCATTTTTTCTGTAACAGGTTAGTGGAAATGCCATTACCCTTTAAATGCTCTATATCTAAAGGATGTTAGGATGAGAACACATTTTATATTTGAAAAATATAGTGGAAAATTCTCCAACTTAGTTTTAAATAAAATTAAAAGTTTGATCCATTTAAATCTAATTTTTAGATAATGCCTTGCATCATCCTTCAAAAGGCACAGTATTATCAATTTTATAAATGTTTGCTATCAACAGAAAAGGATTTCCTTCTAATACATAAACCATATCCACGAATGGAGAAGTGTAAAAAAAAAATAGAATGAAAACATGATTTTAGTCAAGTATGTATCACATCAAATTACTCAAGAAAGAGGCAGTAAAAGAAGGATGGAGAGTGAAGCAGAGTGGCTCAGTTGGTTAACAGCGCGAGCTCTGAGCATCAGGGTCGCTGGTTGGATTCCCATATGGGCCAGTGAGCTGCCACTGAGCTGCCGCTGCGCCGCTGGATGGCTCAGTGCTTCCAGTGTGCGCTCTTAGCAACAAAGTTTCTGGTTCGACTCCTGCACGAAGCCCACCCACAACTAAGATTAAACATGGAAGCTGCGAGCTGCTGACGGGCGGCCAGATGGCGACTAGACTTGGGAGCTGAGCTAGCTGCACACCCCCCACAACTAAGATTGGAGGACAACAACTTGGTTATTCCCCCTCCTCAATTCCTCAATAAAATCTTTAAAAAAAAAAAAAAAAAGAAGGATGAAGACACAGAGACATTCACTTACATTAAAAAATGATGAATATATAAGGTAGACAAAAAGAGTGAAATATTTTCTGAATGCAAAAAGATTCACTGGAGCTCATATTTAATTCTTCTGAAGTTGGAGAGGATATAGATTTACATTTTACTACCATTAAAAAACTGACCTAGAGCCTCACTTATAAAAGATGCGGCTTGCCAAGCTCCTGTTTCCGGTTTCATGATGTGTTAAAGAGGGATACAAATCAAAGTGAAACAAGAAAACCTCAGAGTGGAAACATCTACATATCTGCCTTTAGAAAAATAGAGAAATGGTAATTGTGGGTTATATCCTGCATCACGTTTTCAGTTGAAATTCAGGGCAAATACTATAATGCTCCCTGAGAAATAGCAAATGGGAAATTAAATCTGAGACATAACATGGTTTTTAATATCTTTAACCAAAAGCAGTCTAAGTTTTTTATGTTCTTTGATCTTCAAAGCATGCAAAAGAATCGATGTGCTAAAACATAACCAGTAGAGGTAAAGAAAGACAACTCAGGGGCTTCCTCCTTCCTTCTCCCTAGGGATATTTAAATAAAAGCCATCTGACTGATTCTGTGCAGAAAGGTAATTTTCATTTTGAAAAACCTATGAAGACAGAATGCCTGGCATGAGAATTTTAGATATCACTCCCCTTCTAAACATGCAGTTTATTCCTGTCTGATTTAAGCCAGGACTGACGCATGCTCCTTTGGGTAGATGTTGGTACCTGCTAAAGCAGTCTGCGGTAGATGAACGTCGGCTGTTCTCCCACCTACCAAGTTAGGGGAATGCCACTGAGTCGCCATTCTGCAAGGCAAACAGGCATTTACTAACCAAATACTTACTAGCAGCAAAGCACAAAAGGTGGTCTTACAGCCTATCAATAAAGTAGATAAAGTTCCATGTTTCTATCCTTTCAACTGTTTCAGTCACCAGCTTGCATTAATTGCCCTTAAGGTAATCACCAATATCCAGAGGCAAGATGCTAGGACAACACAATCAGATTCCTCTAGATTACATGGTTGGATAGTGGGCCACTGAGGGACACAGCCTAGAACGCCATCCCTTCAGGTTAAAGATAGAAGCCTGAGGTCCCCTATCCACACATAGGTGCAAATGCCTCTAAAATATTTTTAACCAATCCATATATTTAAGAAATTTCTTAATGTCACCAAAAAGAGCTCATTTCTAAAATTCATAGTGCTAAGTAATAGGTCATCATTTTCAACAACAGAAGCTCATTCCTGATAATCAATAAACCAATTAGCAAACTGGCCTCCTTGATGGAGATTCAGGGAATGAAAATGCGGCCACTTCTTCAGTAAGTGCTTCCTGATTAGAACCACCCTAAGCCCTGATTCCCTGATAAGAGCCTGGGTGGGAAACAATTCACACTGCATTTGCTGAAACATTTAAAGTGTAACCATCATGACAGCATCTTTTCTAACTCTAAGAAAAGTAACTTGTTCTAAAGTTATAGAAAAACTTCAAGTAGGGTGATAAAGGGAAAATGCAGTGGTGAGGTCCAAGTAAAACATGAAGGAAGTTAGGGAGTGTGCATGTAAATTTCTTGGTACCTGGAGAGAAAGTGTGCATGCAAAGGCTCCGAGTATGAAGTGTGTGTGTTGAGTTCAAGACAGCAGATGGGTGCGTGTGGTGGGAGCACCATGGGCTGGGCTGGGAAAGACGGGGCCCGAGGTAGCTGGGGTTTAGAGGACACGGGCTTTGTCCACAGTGAAGGACTTGGGCTTTTCTCTAGGTGAAATGGAGACACACTGGAGGGCTGTCATCAGAGAAGTGACATTTACCTCTTCTTATTAGAAAGATCATTCTGGGCTCTGTGTTGAGAGTTTAAGATAGGCACAAAGGCAAAAACAGAGAAACTATTGGACTAATCGAGGCAAGAGAGGATGATGACATAGACAAAGGTGATAACAGGGACGGTGGTAAGTAGTGAATGGATCATGAATACAGCTTGACGGTGGAACCAGTCGGATTTACTAATACATATGTCTTGAGAAAGACAGGAATGTGCTCAAAGCCAATACTCTGGATTATTACCTAAACACTGGAGTTACCGTTCACTGAAATTGGAAGACTATTTAAGGTATGAGGCTTTGCAAGATTAAGAAGGAAAGGAGGGAATGAAGATAAAATGAGAAGAGGTCCACAGACTAAACCTTGGAGATCTCCAATGTTTAAAATCAGAGAGATGAGAAGGACCTAGCAAAGAAGATTGAGAAGGAGCGGCCAGAGAGCTGAGAGGAAAATAGCAGAGCGTGGTTACCCTTGCCCCATACAGGCATTTTCCTTAATTCCCAGAGCACAGCTGAGATCAGGTTTCCATGTGTTATGCGATTTACTAAAACCTCAATGATAACAGAATTTAACTCACAGACCAGGCATGAAACAGTAATGGCTACACAATCTGATGGGCCTAGGGGACCCCAGGTGCAAACCAACCTCATGAGGTTGTGACTTGTAGGTTACCATTACCTAGCACTCAGCTCTCTTGTTGGCAGAGCTCTTTTCCCTGGGGGAAGGGGGGGGAGACCTAGAACATGGCCGGACTCCCTGAAAATAAGGCCAAGGAGAAGATGAAACCACAGGGAAAAACGAATCGCATCAGCATGTCAGTCTAATGCTTCATTTCCAACACCTCATTTCTTAAAATTCAGGGCATGTGCCTCTCTACACCAATCAACGGTGGCGTCAATTCTCCCTTAGTCCTCAGACCTTGCTTTATGGCCTGCTTCTCGAAGATGTGTTCAGAACACAATAGACCAGAATTCATATACATGATAAACCGGGGGCAGGAGGTTGTCATCTTCTAAATTAGGAAATACAACGGAGGAGAAGGCCTGTGAGTGTTACACGGCTTCAAGTCCTCTGCGGACTTTAACATCAGCAGGTGTGGGCACCGTTTGTCCAGCCTCATGCAGCCCCCCTTCTGGCCTTCTGTGAAGGTGATGACTTAACTCTGTCCCGCAGTCTCATGGGCCTCACGACTCATCTCCAGTAAGGGGGCTCAGAAACATCCTAACGGGAACAAGGGATCACACACTCCTACTGGGGGAGACAATTTTCCCCGCCGGGAACAGCCTTCAGAGGGCCACACGAGTATCTCTGAAAAGATCCCTGTCCGGGGAGTCCCTAGTAAAATTCTCTTTTTTAGGGTTAAGCCTTCTTAATGTTCACCATATGCTTAAAGTTTTATCTTTCCTCTTACATTGGCAAGAAAAAAAAAAAGCGCGATGACAAACTGGAGTGGTTTATTATTCTTGGTAAGTCGAAGACGACTTTTGCACACGTCTTTTAAGGAGAAAAAGATGTTCCTGCTGCAATAAATGAGCATAGAGTGCTAAGAAAGTTGCTATTAGAGATCACTTTTCAAAAGCCTTGCCAGCTCACTGTATGATATTACCTCTAAAGTGCATCCGCCCGTTCACTAGCCTATGCCAGGCACTGCTCTTAGCTTTAGGATAATGCAGACAAAACCGCTTTCTCCTTCTAAGTGATATCCTAGTACAGACAGGAAATGCCCAGGAAACTGTCTCCAGTGAACTCATGGTTGTCTGAGTGGAACTCACAACAGGCAATCACTAAAGCCTAAAATTAGATGGAGAGAGAAGCGTGTTAGTGTTTTGTTGCTGGCCTTCAGTGAGTTCAAATGGGCAGCATCCTATGTACCTGTAAGGCAGTAAAGTCACAGCCCAGGTAAGGAACCGGAAGCCAGCCGACTGCCACACTGCCAGCGGATCCCTTTCCGGGGGACTCTACCTGTGTCCCAGCCCCTGGGCCTCTGCGGGCAGGGAAGCGAGAACACCTGCCCATGGGTGGTCAGCTTCAGAGACAGGGGCACACACACAGGTGACTGGGCAGACTCCTAAAGGGGCAGATTCTGCTAAAAGAGGGCAGATAAACATATAGAGACCACCAGCGGAGCCTCACCAGCAAGGCCATGCAAATGGCCACAAGGTATTTGTCACAAAGTCACGGTCATGCTTACAAAGAGAAGTGACTCTGTCACCCACAAAACTCCAGTTGAGAAAATAACCAAGAAAGACTCTACCAAAAACTCAGAAAGGAAACTTGAACTCACCGAGAGAGAGAGAGGAGAGTGGGGAACTGTACTGGGTTACACAAAAAAAGGACGATACTATTCTGCCTGGGAGTTACTACAAATGCTAACATAAGGATTCCTGAAATTTAAAAAGGAAAAGACCTATCGCAAGTACATTTTGTAATATTGAAATTAAATGAACTAAAATGTCAGAGCAAAGCTGACACTGGGGCCACGGAGAAAGGGAGGAAATCAAAGTGTTTCAAAGTGTTCACAGGGGAAAGGAAAGGAGTCAGGGAAATTCTATTAGAAAAATGTTACCTTTTTATGTTGCGAGGGGAGAGTGTGAAAATCGTTGCCATGAAGTTAGTTCTTTCTTTTCTACAGTAAAGAATTACAGGTATGGTTAAGGTGACCACTATGTCGAAAGACCACACAAGACACTATCCAGGAAGAAAGACTTTTGAGAGAGAAGAGGCTCTATTAATGGTGACCCAGGGAGATAGACACCAAAGGGACTACCTAGGAAATAGGGCTAATCAACCAAATAAGAAGAGAAACTCACAGCAAAATGAATTCACAGGCAATGTGATTTAACCAGCTTAAAGAAAAAAAAAAAGACGGAGGCATTCATAGAGCATAAGCATTCTTAAACTATTTCAACAATGTTAAAAAGTATAATCACTTACTGACTTACTGAATGATTCTTTAGATCCAGACACTGTTCCAAACGCATCATTTGTACTCATCTTCACAACAACGTATTACACACATTTGACCGATAAGTAAACTGAGGCAATGAGAGATAGGGAAGTCGCCCGAGATCCCATGGCTACTAATGGGTAGAACCAGGACTGAAATTCTGTCACCACCTCAGTTATATCAACAAACAAGGAAAGTTTATTTTATAAATGCAACAGTGGCTCTACACACAATTTTATAGACATCCATAAACGTAATTGATTCTCAAGCTAGTGTAACTATTTATAACTATTATAATGTTGGAATGAAATCCTAAAGGGGCAGACAGAACACAAGTGTACAATTAACCTCCGTTACTCATAGAAGCCTGATTTTAGAGCTTGTTTCCACGCCCAGTATGACATACAAGGCATGCCTTATAACCCTCCTAGTCAGTCTTAATATAAACTTCCTCTGCACATTTGTCACATCAACAGGTTCAGGGCAGTCACTGAACTGTGCAGTCTAGTGCGTGTTCTTCTTCAGGCCAGGACTGGGCAGAGCGAGGGTCCAGACCTGGCCTCCGGGCATCACTATCCGTGGTGCATTCTGAGTGATTTTCTCAGAAATATGTGCTCACGAATACCCTCCTTTTGGGTCTAATCTATCCTTTAGTCCCTCCTATATGTCCTTTTTAAATTACTTTTATTTTTATTTCTTAAAGTTCTTTTCGGTTCTTTTCCAGTTCTGCCTGGTCATTATTGGGACTTGTTTCCAGCTTATATTTGATACCATGCTTTATTTCTTCATCCATTTACATGGACGATGCACTTTCAGCCATTTAATATCTACAGTCCTTGCCGTACGTCTTAACCTGTTTACGGGACCTGCTGACTCTCCTTTGCAGTCGCTTGCTTTTGTTTGGGTTCATTTTTTACTGTTAACTCATAGTTAATTGAACTAATCCTTAGAAATCTGTGGAACAAAGGTGGGTTGTTTGCCTCCAGGAAAGAAATTTGTGTTTGCTTCTGTGTGGTCCCTGGCTGCCTACTGACCTGACACTGTATTCATTAGCATTTTGTAAATTATCTTGAGTGAATCCCAGGCAGGACAACCTAACTTTGCTGTGGGCCTGAAGTCCAGTGTTTTATTCCCAGGACTGAAACTGTTAGTGCCTCAAAGATAACCTTCGCTTTCACATTCACTTAACCACTGTCCACTCTGCTACAGTTTACATCCGGTGCTGTTTTTGCCCTGGGACCTTTTTTTTTTACTTCCTTCTGAGAATGGATGCAGCATAAGGAGTATGTTTTTGCAGCCTATCAGAGGACTCATTGTATTGCAGTGGGAGTGCCTTCAGAGTAGTCTGTAATACAGCTAGAAGCAAAGACTCATAGCTTCCTGAGAGCTTAGGGCCTGTGTGTGCAGCCTAACTTCTCCTGTACAATATGGGGTGCTATTCTCAGGATAGCCCCAGTTTCTCTCATTGATTCCAAAAGCACTGCCGTGGTTCTTAGTCTTTCATAGTTACTATCATTCAGAGAGTGATAGGAGTGAGCGAACCCATCTCTAGAAAAATGCACATAAGCATAGATGGCTGATATTTTGCATATCATTTCAGAGAGGTTGCAGACACTTGAAGTCCATCCCTGGACTCTTTCTGAATCTAAGCTAAGAGACACTGGAGGGGACAACCAATAATGTTTATAAAATTATGATAAACAATGGATTTATGAGACGATGTAGGGCCAGCGTGCAGGAGGAAAGAATAAACCTGTTACCTCAGGTCACTTCCAGCACCTCTTTAATACAAGAGGCAAAACAGAGTTCAACAATTTTTATTTTGCACATATTAAATGATATGGTTACATGGGCTTTTCTCTTTATGATAATGGGTTTAAAAAATGAGCAATTTTATCCCTCATGTAGTTAGGCCATTAACAGTTAAAGTCATTCATATGCTAAGCCAGATTTTAGATCTGGGATTCAAAGCTAAAATCTTGACACTTAAGGGACAGATTTCAGGGGTAAATCTGGGAGGAAAAAAAAAAACAACTAAAATAGTTTGCTTAATCTCTTAATGAGATAGCCTTCCGTTGGGCCACTGCCATAGTGCAACCATCAGGAGGCTGATAAACATTTTTTTTCTCCTAGGGCTTCCATAATGGAGACAGCAGGAAACAAGATGACATGTGACAGAACAGGCAGAAGAGATTATTGAGGCAACACTCAGTTGTGAGTGGCCACACGTCAGCATTAGAAGAGTTAAATCAGGACAGGAGAAACAGAGTGGAAGCCAGAAGCGACGGGAGAGCATCTAGAAGGGTCCCTCAGGAGACCCGGCACTGTAATGGCATCAGTCACTGCAGTGATAGCCGTGAATGACTATCAGCTCTCATTTGCACAACTGCAAATTGGCCGTGTCTTGCAAAGAATCTGTAGTAACTACTAAGGGCTCTACCTAGTGAGTGATTTATTGTTTATGTAAATTAGCATCAGTTCAACACTCTCCAAAAGAGCATCACCCCTAACTCACTGCATTCCAACATACTACTTAAGTCGGCAAGCATTTCAAAACATAGCCTCCAACACGTTTAATAATGCTAAAGGCCTTTTCCTGTAGCTGACAGCAGAGGCCTCTGCAGTTGGAACGCCAGAAGTTCAATTCCTGACTCCTCTACTGAATAGCTGCTTGATTCACCAAGATTAACATTTCAGCACTTCGGTTTTCCCATCAGGAGAATAGTGGCAATTATAGGATTTATCTAAAGGTTTCTGCAAAAATTAAAAAGGGTAATTATGTAAACTATTTAACACAGTATCTGGCTTGTGGAAGACATTCAATAAACATATTCTATTAACTTCTTACTATCATTATCAGTATTGATTTCACCAAGCCATATGGAGTAACTTAGAAATGCACTGTATATGTTTATAGGATTTAGGGATTATTTCAGTGGTTCACCTGCCTCCATCACCGGCCTCCGTGGGAACCTAGATATGCTGCCAGGGTTCTGTGCATCCATCATCCATCTACATGTGACATGGCAGGAGAGAAAAAGGAGATAACCTCCCCCCACCACCCCCCTTAAAGGATCAGGGAAACTGAATCCCACAGGTGGTCAAATAAAGGGCAGTGGGAAATCGGGCTGGGATGGGTCCAAAGAGACAAAGTGAGCTCAGCCTTGGTTCCTGAATGGGACAGATGTGGCCCAAGCTTGGAGCAGGAAGCCAAAGTGTGTGGCCGTCTCTGGTAGCAGGTGTGTTTATAAAAATGCCAGCAAACTTTCTTTATTCTCATGATCACTGAGCACATAACTACCTATCCAATGACACTCATCTTATGACAGTACAATTATGGATAGAAGCATGAAGAATTCTTGGGGATTTTCATATAACACTCATAATCCATCCATCTTCAATTGCATTTTCTCACAAAAAAATAGACTCCGTCACATTCTCTTATTATTGGTGAACAAAACAGGTGGGATTAAGCACTGTCAGTACTTATAATACATCCCAGTCTGTAAGCCAATGGTAAAGGGATAATTGCACTGTATTTTTAATACATCCTTATATGAAAATAACTATTTTTAATCAATAGCAAATCATTTCCAAACACAGACCAGCCACAAAATTTACAGACGAGTGACATTTTAACTGAAGACAACAAGCAAAATCCCTTAGTTAATGTTAGACCACTGAAATAGCCCTTTATCATATAGAACAAGGGATAACCATACAAAGATTTCGGGAGCACAGAGTGGAGCGTTGTGGAAAGACTCTACCGATTCAAGTTATTTTTAAAGAAAGTTTTGGCGATGTATCTGCCTTATGAAAATAGGAGAGCAAGAAATATTCTGTGCACGGTGTGAGGTTCCTCTGTCTTTCATATTTGTAATTCCAGGCAGCATGCTGTCTGCTCTAAAGAGCAAGAAAACAAATGCCAAGCTTTAATCAGAGTGGTAGGTGCTGTGTGGGGCTTTTCGGTCATTTGCCCAAGCCTAACAATGCCATGCAGATCCCCTCAGAATATCAATGCCTCGACCTCTGCTCGTGCTGCAAAGAGGAGGCAGCAAAACCCTGAAGATGAGCAGCCGTCTGGGTTAGCTTAACATCTTTTCTCTGTGTTCGGGAGGAAAACAAGAGTAACAATTTCAGTCTAATTTGATTCTATAATGAAACTAGCAATTAGAATCCCGATAGTGTTCAGCTAACCTTTCTCAAGAGTCAGACCTTTTTTTTTCCCCCCTTTAACTGTATCTTAGTAACATTGATGGCCCAAAGCCATTTAAGGAATAGCAAGAAAAAAGAAAAAAAAAAAGCCTAATAACAAGAGAAATAGTTGAAATTTTCTTGAATCTTAAAAAGCTTCCTTTTATCAAGGGCCTTTGTTTTTGAAAACGCTCAGACCCTCATTATTTTAACCACAAAATTTTGATCGTTTTACTCTGTTGCTATTCTTCGTGAAATTAGTGAGACAATTTCACTGGTTTATAATAAGACTTAAAACTTCTCCACAGCACTTAATTTTGAATCCTAATGCAATGGATTCTTCTTCAGGGGCAAAAGGAGGGGATGTATTATATCTCTTAAGACTTTATATTTCTTGATTTCCAGAACAATAATTGGAGTTCCTATCAGAATGGAATTTAAATAATTTTACTATTATCAAAAAAAATTAGGTTGGATTGAGTTAGACAGGGAAGGAAAACTTTATAAAAGGCTATGGCAACCGGAGTGAGAGGCTGAACTCCACTCACCAAAGTTAGGCTCCTACCTCCCACAGAGACATGGAGGTAGGGACTCTGTCTTTCTTGAAGATTAAATTTCAAAGAGATGGCTCCCACGTCCTTGAGACAGAGACATTCCTGGGATATAAAATCTGCAAAAGCTTTTTAAAAATTTACAAAAAAGGGTTTAAAATTGCAAGATTTGTTTTTTTAAGTAAATGCTCTAAGAAAAGGGAAGTCAGGGGCCTAAAGTCAGGAGAAGCCTGACTGGAGTTGAATCACTTTGTGGGAAACTTTAAGAAGTCATCTTGACCACTTCACTCACTGTAAGAGGGTAAAAATTCTACCTCAGGTTCGGATGTCCACAACCATGTGCCAAAACTTCCATTAGACCAAGTAATTCAGGGGATGCTATAGGTTTGAGAGATAACAAAATAAGCCTCCAAATATTTCAGTCCATGTTCATAAATTCAACTAGTGTGTGCTTAAAATATGCATATAACCCGATTAAATATATAAAGTATTATATAATCTATTTTCAATCTACCTATTATGGAGTGTGTTCAAAGTTTTGTCCTTTTATATGTGAAATATCATAACTACTTGATTTATCGTAGCCTAGTTTACGATTTGCCTATACAATGAAAGAGAATCCCCAGTTTAAAAGTTGTGTGGTTCAACCTAAGTCACTTTTATTCGGGTTCATTTCCCTTTTGTTTCAACTGAGCTACATACACTTTGCAACAGGAGTGATACTCCCAAACGATCATAGAGCTTGAGTGTCCGGTGTCATAAAAAACCATGTTGAAGTTTACTGTGGCTTTTAAAAATTAGCTTTACATGTGATGTCCTGGCAGTTGAGCAACAGAAGAAGCTAGTTTAGAGCTTCTGTTGAGGTCAGGTTTCCACCAGCTTCCAGTGGTGGCTTGAGCACAGCTCTAGGGCGTCCCACTTACTCACCAGGTCCATTTGACTAGAACATTTTTTAAGACCATTTTAGAATGCAGGGTTTTTTGTTTGTTTGTTTTTGTTTTTTATGATTACGATTCCATTTGAATTTAGGTGATGGCTTTTTTTTCCATTTTTATCCTGTTTTATAAATTAAAGAATTAGAGTAATTCATAAGGAAAACTAGCAACCTGATATTCCCTTCACATTTTTTTTTTTCCGGTCAGGAGGAGAAAAAAATGTGCAACTAGAATTTGTCCCTATTTGGAAGGTCTGGCAGGCAGAATAGCCCCGCCCCCTCCCCCCAAAGATGCTCAGGACTTAATCCCAGAAACCTGTGACTATGTTACATTATAAGACAAAAGAAACTGCAGCGCTAATTAATGTTATTAAGACAGGAAGACTATCCTGGACTCTAAGAACATCAGCCTTTCAAAACAACTTTCTCTCGCAGAGGAGGCGGCTAAGGGAGCTGAGGCAGAAGAAGTCAGAGCATTAGAGGGACTGGCTGCTCACTGCTGCCCAGGCCACATGGAAAACATGGACTTAAGTACAGCCGCTAGAGCAAGGTGTGCCCTCTCCTGACAGCCAGCAAAGAAGCAGGAACCTCAGTCCTACCTCAAAGGACAGAATTCAGCCTGAATGATTGTACAAGCAGATTCTGCCCCCGAATCGCCAATATATGAGCTTGGCCCTGCCAACACTTTGATTTCATTATTGTGAGACCTGGAGCCAGGAACTCGCCAAACCATGTTCTGCCCAGATTTCTGGCCCGCGAAAATGAAGATGAAATTAATGGGTCTTACTCTGAGCCAGCGAGTGTTTGGTCATTTGCTATGGCAACAATAGAAAATGAATATAGTATGTATATGTGATCTATTTCCCTACCTTCTTCTATCACTATGAATGTAAAGTCACTAAATTAATTATATTTTCAAACATACTTTACATAACAGCTATACTTGGCAAAGATCCCAGGTTTCTCTCACCTCTATTGACCTGTAAAATAAATGTGCAAATTTGCCTAGGCTGAAATGACAGTCAAGATGATTTTCAAATCACATATGTATGTGTACTTTTAAAGCCTATTCTTTTGGTTCTTGGGTGATAGGTAATTTTATTCTTTTGTATTCTACTAAAACTTAAAATTCCGAATAAGAAAACTGATAAAATGTTAAATATTTTAATATCCTTTTAAACTCAAAAAATATTCATCTGTATTCTGCGAGTAACTTTATATGGTATGAATACCTCTGAAAAGTCGTTTTCAAAAGATGTGAATATTATAAACAGGCTCGTATGTGTCCTTCACAAACTCTGCCAAAACTTGTGAGAAGAAACAGCTACTGAAATATATTGTTACCTTTAATTTAAAAAAAAAATCAGAACTAGAGAATTTAAGTACCTTACACTATCACTTAAGATAATAATAGCATGCATTTAATCGACAGTATAGACGTGTCTTCGTTTCCTATGGCTGCTGTAACAAAATACCGCTCACTGAGTGCTTTAAAACAACAGAAACTTATTGTTCCACAGCCTGGAGTCTAGAAGGATGATATCAAGGTGTCAGCAGGGCCATGCTCTCTCTCTGAAACCTCAGGGAGTCCCCCCTCCGCCTTCTCCCAGCTGTCAATGGTTTGGGGGCCATCCTTGGGGAACTGCATAACCCCAGTCAGCCTCCATCATCACACAGTGTGACGTGGGTCCCTGTTTTAACAGGGCCATTGTCTTACAGTAGTATTGCGATGGAGGCCTGCTCACTCCAGTATGATCTCATCTTACTAAGTGTATCTACAGTGACCCTATTTCCAAATAGGTGACATTCTGTGGCACTGAGGATTAGGACTTCAACATACCTTTCTTGGGGGGCACAATTCAACCCATAAGGAGAGGCCACCACACGTTTTCATACACAGAGTTTTAAGAAAACTACTAAAAATTAAAGAGTAATTAAAGAGTAATTAAAAATTACTCTTGGAAATTGAGGGTTTAATACAAGCCCTATTATAATGATTTTTCTTTTTCTCTCTTTTTATCTGGGGGGGGGGTTGTGCAGAGGGGCTTGCTGTCACCCTTTGTCTCCGCTGTGAGTGCCTTCTCCCAAGCTTCACTCAGAACCGGCAGCACTCACAATTAAAAAGACAACACATCGACATTTGGTCAGAAGAATAAAATACTTAGGTGTAAATCTCACAAAATTAGTGAGGCACATGTATGCTAAAAACAACACCATCAAAGAAGATTTAAATAAATTAAAGCAACTTACCATGTTCATGGATTGGAAAATCAGCACAGTAAAAATGTCAGTTCTCCCCAAATTTATATAGAGGTTTAACACAATTCCTATTGAAATCTCAACAGACCTTTGTAGATATAGGCAAGATCATTTTAAAATTTATATGGAAATGCAAAAGTACTGGAATGACTAAAACAATTTAGAAAAGTAAAAATGAAGTGGGAGAAATTAATCAACCTGATTTCAAGACTTACTACTAGCCAGAGAAACCCAGAATGCATGGTCCTGCTGGAGGGATAGACACATAGATCAATGCAACAGAGTAGAAAACCTAGAAACAGACCCACACAAATATGCTCAACTGATTTTGAGAAATGTGCAAAAGAAATTTGATTAAAGAAAGATAACCATTTCAACAAACAGTGCTAGAACAAATGGAAATCCATAGGAAAAGAAATAAACATGCAGATAAATAAATGCTGACCTAAGCTTCTCATCTTACACAATAATTAGTTCAAAATGGATCATGGACACAATTGTAAAACACAAAATTATAATACTTTTAGGGGGACAAAAAAGGAGAATATCCTCAGGGTTTAGTGTTGGGCAAGTTTACTTAGACTTAATACCAAAGCACAACTCATAAAAGAAAAATTGATCAACCAGTCTTCTTGAAATAAAACCTTTTGATCTATGAAAGATCCTAGTAAGAGGATGAAAAGACGAGCTTCAGACTGGAATAAGTATTTACAAACCACAGACTTGACAAGGGACTAGATTTAGGAAATATAAAGAATTCTCAAAACTCAACAGTTAAAAAATAAACAACACAATTAGAAAATAGGCAAAAGACATAAAGAGACATTTCACCAAAGAGGATATACAGATGGCAATTAATCACATGAGAAGATATTCAATGTCATTAGCCATTAGGGAAATGTATCTTGAAACCACACTGAAATGTCACTACACGTCTATCAGAACAGTTAAAAAACAGTGACAACACAAAGTGCTAGTTAGGATGCATAAAAATTGGATCATTCACACTGGTGTTAGGAAAAGAAAATGGTACAGCTCCTCTGGAAAAGAGTTTTGGAAATTTATTTTAAAACGATTCATATAACTACAATACAAGCCAGCAATTAAGCTCCTAGGCATTTATCCCACAAATATGGAGGCATACGTTACAGAGAAACCTAATCATGAATATTTACAGCATCTTTATTCTCAGTAGCCCAAACTAGAAACAATCCAAATGTCCTCATCAGGTGAATGGGTAAACGTCCTATAGGATACCTGGACCATGGAATATTACTCAGCAAAGACAACAATGAACAACTGATACCTACCACAGCCTGGAAAGATCACCAGAGAATTATGCTAAGTGACTAAAGCCAATCCTAAAAAGCCAGGTACCGTATGATTCCATTGATATACCATTCTTCAAATGGTGAACTTAGAGAAATGAAAAGCTGACTAGTTGCCAGAGATTGAGGACAGGGTAGGGGCAAGGTAAGTGAGCATGATTATAAATGAACGTGGTGAGGGGTCCTTATGGTGATGGACATATTCTGTACCTTGACAAAACAGTGCCAATATCCTAGTTATGCTATTATATTAATACGATAGTTTTGCAAATGTTGCCTTTGCCAAAACCTGGATGTAGGGTACAGGGATCCCTCGGTATTACTTCTTATGACCACATATGAATCCACAATTATCTCAAAATGTTTAAAAAATATTTTTAAAACACTGTCCCTCTTTTATTCCATAAATGACCTCAACAGACCTCCAATTGTTCAAACTACATGTTGCTGGACTTCCTCCCCAATCTTTACACTTAAGTCCTATATTGCAGTTAATTATCTAGATTTTCACCTCAATTTCCACCCCATTTCTATCGTCATAACTCTGATCTTGTCAAGCCCTCCTTTGTGTTTTACTGACTCTCGCATACCTTGTAACAAAGCTCTTGGTCTCTGATCTTCTCTAATTCCTTCTCTTCTCTGTATCTTCCTTAAAGGTACGTTAACTCACAAATACTATGGCTACACAGGAAAAACTCCAAGTTACTCAACTGGGAAAATGGTCCTTTTAGGACCTTTGTGTAGCTTTTACGTATTTCTTTTTATTTCCATTGTCTAAGCTCACCATACCTTTTTGAACAACTCCTTTTTATGCTGTGTCTGCCTGAACTCCTGATGTTACCTGTCACCCATTGACCTCATGCCACGCTCGCATGCTCAGCTCACTGAAAAGTCTTCCCTGAACTTTTTCTTACTTCCTTGTTATATTTCATTATGATCACTATTTGCTTCCTGCATAAAACCATGAACTCCTTGACAGTCAGAAAGCTTTTTTATCTTCAAATGACCAATGACAGACATGGTACGTACCAAGCAAGTTTTAGTAATATTAATAACTACCATTTTTATATCATAATACAATTTACACTATGCTAGCTTCTTTATCCCCAATCTTCACAAAAAAAAACCCCAGCAAGATAGCTTTTAGTATTTCCATTTTCTAAGTGAGAAAGCTGGGATCAAAGAGGTGAAGCAATTTACCCAAGTCTCAGAGCCAGCAAGTACCAATCTGGAATTCACACTTTCAAAAGAAATAGGTTTAAAATCTTTGGATAAATCTAGTAAGACGCTAAGCTTCCTTATACCCACCTTTAGACCACCAAGCCCTTTTCCAGGCTGTAGTTATTCCACATTTCTTAGCAATAACTAGAATTCATATCATTAAAAAGATCCAGTTAAATTACTGGGAGAGCATAATGCAAATGAGACTTTTTTTTCCACTTATTAAAAATAAATACAATTTGTCAGTTTCTTACAAGACTAAACAGTCATACCATATGATCCAGCAATTGTGCTCATAGGTATTTAACCAACCAATTTTAAAAATGTGTATCTAGAGATAAAGACGAGAGAGAGAGAGAGAGAGAGAGAGAGAGAGAGAGAGAGAGAGAGAGATCCCCGCATGTCCAAAACTGGAAGCAACCAAGATGCCCTTAAACAAAGTGAGTGGGTAAACAGACTATGGCAATTGTACAATGAAATTTAATTCAGCAATAAAGAGAAATGAATTATATGGGCCGGCCGAGTGGCGCAATGGTTAAGAACTCGCTTGGGATGCCAGAGGGCCCCGGTTCGGATCCCACATATGAGGGCCAGTGACACTGCCCTCCACAGCTAAGATGCTGAACGACAGCTCAACCTGGAGCTGGGCTGCCATGAGTCGCCGGCGACGGCGTAGGCTGCACTCCCTGTGGCAGTGGGTTGCCATGGGCTACCGTATGTAGCCAGCAGCCAGCGTGAGCGGCCAGCAGCCGCAGTGAGCGGCCGTCCAGAAGCCGGCGACTGATCTGCCTCGCCAGAGAAGAGCACAATGATGGTGCCAACTTGGGCCAGTGAAGCAACGTCCTCCACAACTAGATTGAAGAACAAAAGGACAGCAACTTGTCTGTTCCCCTTCCCCCAATTCCCCAGCACTGTTCTCATCCCCCCAATTCCCCAATTAAAAAAAAAATCTTAAAAAAAAAAAAAGAGAAATGAATTATAAACTACAAAAAAATGCACAAACCTTAAAAGCATCTCTCTCAGTGAAAGCATAGCTCTTAAAATATTACATACAGTATGATTCCAATTATATGACATTCCGGAAAAGGCAAAACTATAAGAGAGTAAAAGTCTCCAGATCAGTCATCTCCAGGAGTTTGGCAGGGAGGAACAAGGGTGACTAGTGAAACAGAGGATGTTTACAGCGGTGAAACTGTTTTGTGTAATGATGTAATGATGGATGTACAGCATTATGCATGTGTCAAACCCACAGGACTTTAAAGCACAAAGGGTCAATGTTAATTGTACTATAGCTGAAGTTATTCCTTATGGGAGTACTGGTTACCAAAAAGTCTGATATTGCTATCACTATATACTGGAATTAAGTAACAACTGGAATGGGAGTTTACAGAAATGCAAGGGAATGAGGCCATGTGGCAACCAGAGGTGGAGGCATCAGTATTCAATCATGTTTAGCTTAACACAGATACAGATATCTACAGAAATATTTATAGAAATACATACATACAAGGGTTAGCATATATGCACACAGATTTCCTTGCTCTCTCAGAGGAGAGGCCCTAAAAGCAACAACACCTCAGGACCCACGAGCACACCCAGCACCCAGTACTTGACTCCTAACACCATTCTCCAAAGAAAAAAGCCAGGGCTCCACGGAGAAATGGCTTCAGGCCTGGAGCAGAAAATATACTTACAGATAGGGACACACACGTGTACACAGGTTGGTGTACACATACATATTTCTGTGTCCTGTGTCAGCTGACAGGCCCTATAAAGGACAAGTCAGTAGGACCAAGCAAGGCGAGCATGCAGACCTTGGTTTCTAAGCCATTCTCCTAGAAGAACCAGGTATCTAGGCAGAAATGGCTCAGTCCCAATTGTGGCAGGAAATATACAAGATGAACGTGGAGTATCTTCTAGCATCAGACAGAAAGAAAGGGCTCGAGAGTAAACAAATAAAATCTACATTGATGGGAATTATGTCAAACGGATACAGGAACCAATTGAAAGAGCATCCAATGGCCAAAGCTGGAATAATTTGAATAAGAAAATAAACAAGTATTGGATTATAAAACAAAGTAAAAAAAAAAATCCATGAGACCATAATACCGACATAAATGATTAAATAATCAGGAGAGCAAAGATAAATGTCATTTGCAGGAGAATTCTACATAATGGATGTAGACACAGCAGCCTCAAAGAGGTCGGAGCATAAATCTCCACTTCTTAAGGCTGTGTTTAGTCACTTCCATCTGAGAACAGCATGGATGGGAGCTGCAGGTGGGAGAAGGTGACTTTACAATGGAGGAAGCTGGCGAACCCTACCTCAGCCAGGTGACCAAGGGGAACAGCAACAGTGATAAACCACGTTGATAGTGTGCTCCCTTGATAGGAAGTGGCAAAAATGGCCCTTCATCTCTGTAACCTTCCTCCTCCAAACCCATAACCCTCGCCTAATCAAGAAAAGAAAAAAAAAATCAGACAAATTCCAAGAGAGGGGCATCCTACAGAATACCTGACCAGTACTCCTCAAAACAGCCATGTCATCACAAAACAAGGGACGTCTGACAAACCACCACAGCCAAGAGAAGCCTGAGGAGACATGACAACTACATGTAGTCTGATACCCTGGATGGGATCATGGACGAGGAAAAAGGCATTAGGTAGAACTAAGGAAATTGGAATGAAGTATGGACTTACTATTGGTTTATTAATTGTAACAAATGTAGCATGCAAATATAAGCTATTAATTACAGGGAAATGGAATGGCAGGTATATGGGAACTCTCTGCACTACCTTCTCAATTTTTCTGTAAATCTATAACTGCTCTAAAAATATAAAGTCTATTAAAAATAAAGAAACACGGAGGTCAATTCAAAACTTTAAAAAAACAAACAAACAAAAACCTAGCGATCAGTGCTGTGCCGCTCCATGGCGTCTTTCTTTTCTCTTGGTGCTTTGTACTGACGACGGACTGTTTAGCATCTCAGTCGGTGCCATATTGGTTGTCAATGGTGTTGGACCATGGACCCAGCTGGCTCAGAGATTTAATTAGCAGGTGTTGCTCTGGAGTTCTAGCTTTCGGCTAGGGTGCAAAATGATTCCTTCCCCAGTAGGAGAGTAGAGATTTTCATATCTTAACTTTTAAGTATTAAGTAGGTTTTTGCCTCAATAGTAAGTTGTGTCAAATTGTTATGTTTATAAAAATTATAGTTTAAGTATGATGATGATCAGTGTTGATTTGCCATGTATTTTAATTTGAGGAAAGATTAGGGTGAAAGTATTTATCATTCACATTGCTTACATGACTAAATAGCTATTATGAAGTAAATTATTCACTCTTCCTCATTATCATCAAAAGATTGCCACTCACAATTAATACATACCTGTTTGGTTTCTGCACACAAGTTATTAAGCAAATAGGATTCCAAATATCTATCCATTTGTAATGAACTCAAATTCGCACTGTAAAGTAGCCATGCTTGTGTGAAAATGTGTGCAAGTGGATTATTCAATATAGAAAAAGAAACTAACCGCCAATTCAAAACTGTCAAGAGGCAAAGCCATCCTTCAGGGGAAAAAATTTAATTATGTTGCTTAACTACAAAACATCCCCTATTTATTATTTTTCCCTTACTTAACAATATCTTCATCTACTAAAGTAGTCATCTTTTATTCAACAATTTCAATTTTCTTTCTTGATGATACCACCAAAATAATTCTATTTAACTTTATGTCCTAGTTGTCTCAAGCCAATAATTAGAATACAGAAAATGAAAATAGCTATGTCTTGAGTGTACATAATTTTTTAATTCAAGATTGCCTGAGTTCAATCTTACAATATCTTTAAAGAGAGAGGGATGCTTTCAAAAGGTTTCAGAAACAAATGTTCTACTGTCTGTTAATTACACCGGATTATTTAGGAATGTTATTACAAAATAACTTTCCCCATGTTTCACTTTCTGATAGGCGATCATGTATAAATGACAATAATTCATAACCTCTTCAAGGCATTTCTGAAAACACATATTTAACAATGTTTGAAAGAAAATAATATTAATAACATGTATGTACAAAACCCTTACAATAAAAAATCTAAAAAAGGTTAAATTAGATGAAAACAGGAAGTAACTGATTAAAAAAAAAAAAGTATTGTTAACTCAGTCCTCATGCACTGTTTTAAATTTCTCCATCCAGGAAAATCTATTCTGACAAGCCTTTTGCATATTGCTGAGCCTACAAGGAGCCCAGCAATGCAGGTGGTGCAACGTAGCATGGGGATGGGAACACCCCAGTGAAGGGTGGTTAAGGCAGAGGTGATAACAAAGAGACAAGTGGGCAACACCGCTCCAGGGCTATGGCATCAGAACACGTCGTGGTGTCAGGAACAGGTAAAAGTCAGCCCTCAGAACTGAGTTTAAGTGAAACTGTGAAATCAACCCACAGCTACAATAATGAGCTCAGAAACCCAGAGGTCCTGGAAGTCAAGGTAAAGCTACAACTGTCAACACAAGGAAAAGAAAAGGAGGATCCTGGAAAAGCAAGGCAAAGCCCACTGGGAAACTCTCAGGACGAGAAACGGCAGCAAAATGCAGAGGAAGGAGGCATGCTGGGACCCACTTTGGGGACAGGACGTTAACGTCCCATTTGCTCCCTGTGTACGAACCATCCAATACTTACGCCTTGAGCAATGAAGGCCATCGAGGGAAGGCAGGAAAGTCCACACCCAGTCGGAGCAGAGGAAGGGACGAAAAGGAAGCACACTGTACAGCTGTCCCTCCGAAGTGCTACCACGGAACATGCAAGCCCCTCTCAGAGCTAACGACAACACCAGGGCTAAGTGGCTCAACCGCCACATCAGGTTACCCCACCTCCAGCGGGAACTCATACTCCAGTTCCTGTTTCCTCCTCCAAGCACAAACCTTCTTAAAATTAAGTTCCTGGAGGATGAAAGGCAATGTGTTCATTGTGCTCTCGCTACATGATCTTTTATTTTTTATATCTATAAGAATAAATTGAAAACGAATTTTAGTACTACATCGCACATAAATACTACAGTACTCACACCAAGTACTCACGCATACCACAGTACTAAAACAATCCACAATGTCCAGGAGGGCACTGAAAATAACAAACCATAGCATGGTCTCTGTGCTGGGGCAAGTGTTCAGGGTTTTGTCACGTGACCCATTTTTCCATTTCTGATGAACTTTGAAGATGGAAGACAGGCCCTGCTTGCCCTCCACAGAGATATTTTCTTTGTCTTTAATGTGTGTGGTGAGATGAGCCTGCTAAATGAGTGCTCACTGGGGGAGTTGAATGTGAGCAGGTCCTGTAGTTAGAAGGTGGAGTAAGCCTGAGCCCGCGCTGCTCACCTGGGCTCCCAGAGTGGCCTCCGGGTACATCACTCATCTGACCTCTAATTTGTTTCAACATTTCAACAACATTATCAAGTTACCTGCTTTCCATTCCAAAGATTTAAATGCCTGGTTTTCCACCTCAGTGAAGACCCGTTTACAGAAACTTACAGGAAAGTTTCCCAAGAGGTGTACCTGCCCCGCCCCCGCCCCCACCCCTCCTGGGACTCACAAAGGATTCTGTGACCCTCTGGGGCTTTGTTCTACTTATAATAATCGGTTTTTGAATCTGTTCATTATTTCAATAAACATTTATTAGCTGTCTGCTATACCGGGCACTATCCTAGTGACTGTTCCCCAGAGATATTCAAAGGTTTGGGGAGAAAATATGAGATAATAGACAACAACAGAACAGTGCAATCAATATTTTAAAAACTGTCCTAAGAGCAGGGGCTCTGGGAGCTCACAGTCTCTTTGAGGGTCCCCAGAAAGCCTCCTGGAGAAAGTGATGTCTCAGCTGAGGTTTAACAGTCAGGAGGCTTTAGCTGCACAGATGCAAATGATGAAAGACACTCCAAGTCAGCTGAAAGTCTCTGCAGTTCAGGCTGGTGGGAACATGGACCGCAGTACAAAGAATTCAAGATGATGGGAAAGAAAGAGGGTTCCAACTCATAAGGGGCCACCTGGCGAACAGCAAAATTAAATGACCAGGCAGAGAAAGAGGACCCCCCCCCCGAATAAGAACATGAAAAGGGATCCGAAGTAACCCCAAGAGAACTGGGGTATCATAGAAGTTAAGGAATGCATGCCTCAAGAATGGGAGAAAGTGGTGGACAGTAGACATGAGAGCCTGCGTACGCAGTAAGACCATAAATAAAAATACAACTCTGACCATGACCTGCAGCAAAAGGCCCCGAGTTGCCAAGGCTTGATGGACAACTGACCTTTTCCTTCATCTCTGCCCTAGCTCCCAATCGAGAACCCACTGGGGAAAACCAAATATGCTCCCCCAAACAACCACGTGGGATCCCCCACTTCCAGGGAGCCCCCTGCAGCTTCCCATGCCCCCAGCCTCCAACCACACCTGAATTCAGGGCACCCCGGAAGCCTCCCTTTTGTCTTTTCACGAAGAAGCTTCCCCACATCCTGCCCGCCTTTGAGCTGCCAACACAAGTGATGGTGGTGGCCTCCCTCGCTGCAGGAACTTCCGAATCAAGAGCCTTGGCTTGTTCTCATTTGGGCAGTTGTGGTTTATTGCCCCAGGCAGAACCTTTTTTTTTTTTAAAGAGCTTGACTGGGAAGGGGAAGAGAAAGAGCACAGAGTCTGCCCAGATTCCTATTTGATGACTTCTAACTCCTCTGACAATTGGAGAGGGAGATTATTTTCTTAGGTCCATTTAGAGAAGTAGAATGTCTGAAGCAAGTAAGGGAGATTTATAGTTTGCCACTGGTTTATCACCCCGCTGTGATATAAATGTTGGATTGCCTCAGATCACCTAGAAGGGGTCTCCCAGAGCTCTACTCGGTTAAGTCTCGACTCTTTCCTTAGCACAGCGCCATGATTGAGAACTTGGGCTTTGTAGTTAGCCAGCGTTCATAATTTCTATCAGTGGCTAGAAAGTGCATACACACCAGTGAGAATGTTCCAGTTGGCATGATCATTGTCATGACAATAATGCAACTCCTAGAGGCCTCCCTGGGTCTTACGATTACTATTCTAAGGTCACACACCTGTGCCTTGATGTCATGTTCTCAGGTGACTGATAGACTCAAACCAGAATTTTCTATCTCCAGGGAGCCCCATTAGGTTCATGATTCCTTCTAATCAACACTGTAGAAGCCGACAACACAAAGGTAAATAGCACCCCCGAAGCCCCAGTTACTTGCTCCAAGTCCTGTCAACTCAGCTTTCTCAATTTTTCGCCAATCTAGCCACTTGTAGTCAAAGCCATCACCATGACCCAAGCCCCCTCCCCCTCCCCAGCATCCTGCAGCAGCCCGCCAATATCCTGGACTCCTGTGTTCACACTCCTCCTCAAACTTTCTCCACTAGCAATCAGAATATTTAAAAATCAAAACACAACCTTTCTCCTTCTCGGCATAAAACTTTAAAGAGCTTCCTGCATCTCTTAGCACAAGTACCACACTATCCTTAGCTGTCCTAGAAACCACCCCTGAATGGACCCCCACTGAAATGACCTCACGACGTAGCCTAATTAACTCTTTCCAACATTTTAGTGTCCACCGAAATGCCACTTTCACCAAGAAGACCTGCCCCTCATGCGTTGGCTTCACGGGACTTATTACAAGTGCAGTGAAACCCGTGTGCACTTTTTATATGATGCCCTCATCTTCTACTGAACTATTAGCCCCATGAGAACAAGATCTAACCTGGACAGGGTGTGTATTAAAGGCTTATTGCTTAAGTATGAGAAGGCAATGGAGAAGAAAGATGGGTTTGGACAGAGTCAATGGCAGACTATGGAATGGTATTAAGGCTCTGCTTTAGTTTGAGGGTGTAGTTTAGAATGACATCTGTATGGCCTGGCAGTTGAGACTAGCGGTGAAGGAAGGCTTTGTTGAGTGAGTATACTGGAGCAATAACAGAGCAAGGTACTTAAAAATCTGTCAAAAATTACTTAAATTGATGGGATTTAAGAAAAAAGAATAGCTAAGAGAATTTGTTTTTGGTCTCGTGCCTATTTGATTCAGTAGTATAGGCAGACTCATAAATATAATGTAGACAATTCTAAATTGATTTCAGAGAAAATTGTTGAAGAAATGAAAATAATTTCTCTGTTTTGAGCCTCTTTTAAGCATCTATTGAATCATGGCAGGAACAAGTACAGTAAAATCAATCAGAATAAAATTAGTGGCAAAGAAAAGGACAATGATGATGAGATTACATGTTTACCTACATAAAATACCAAGTTAATATAGCTCATTAAAATTGTAGGTACAGTAAATCTTTTTTCCTCCCAAGTAGTATTTTTAAGAGAAATGCCGTAAATAGTATAATTCAGTTTCAGGTCGTCATCTCCAAAAAAATATGCATACATATTTATAAGACCACTCTGGTGGATGTTCAATTAAAATTCTATTAATTGTCTTTACCAACGATGCAACATTAGTTTAATTTTTTTATATATTTAATTTGATAGTAAAAAAACGCTGAATTGGTTATCAAATTATCCTAAGCACTGATGGTTGGGAAACTAATTTTACTGGAACAGCTGATAGATATTTTGCATTCATTTGAGAAAGCCATGGGACAAGTAAACAACTCTGCCAGATGTTGTGTGTCAGAGCACCAGGGTTTTGCTTTAGCTGAGCCCAGCACCACGCTGTAGGCATCCTGGGAGATGACATCTCGTGCAGGGCAATATATGAAATCAGTGTTGAGCACAGAGGGAGCACAATTGACTGTTAGCCGTTTTAACAGCCTCAGCAAAATTTGTTTCAGGAAGAAAGAAAAAAAAAAAAGAAAACTTCAACCACCCTCTCCTTGCAAAAGAGGTTGTTAATAACTTCACAAGGTAAATGTTCACCTTTCTTTAAACTTTACGCCATGTTTGCACAGGTTTTGCAAGATCTACAAATAGGATTTGCCAACAATTTTCTGCATCTGTGATGTTATAATCCTGAAGTCTGTCTCAAAGAACCTCAGACCTAATGGGCGGTGGCAGGGCGGGGAGGGTAGCAATGAGCAGCTCCAATGCATAGGACTATGTTTCCATTGTCAACAGAAGTGTTAATATTTAAGGAAATAACTTTGTAGACTTCCCTTTTTCAGCCCCTTTCATGTTTACCGCACTGCTCCTCTGCTATTTCTTCAAGTTTAGGAAAAGCCCAGAAAGCTGACATCTTATTCAGACTCTACAAGCTCCTCAGGTCGGCAAGTTATCAAGCTGCTTACGTGGAGACAGTAGCTGTCCAAATACCTCGAAAAAGTTGTCATGAGTCATCGAGTCATGCCGTAATTCTATTTTTTTTGTGAGGGTATATAGGCAGACATTGAGCAATCTGACAGGAGAAACCACAGAATGTAACAATGCTTTTATGCTGGTCTGGCTCAAGGTTACAGCTGTGGGTGAGTGATGCAGTAGCTTATGTTGTGTGCCTCTTTCTGGAACTGTCCAAATTCAGGACTGTTCCAGAAGTAGAGTAAAAAATGTACCCATAAATCAATTGCCTAAATATTTTGGAAGATTAAACTTTCCAAATGCACACAACTGATAACAGTTCAAAAAAAAGTACCATTAATATATTTTAAGAAAGTCTATACTCTGTCCAAGACCCAAAATATACAGAGGGTGCCAAAAAATGTATACACATTTTAAGAAGGAAAAAGTATATTAAAATTGTAATACTCAATATATACTGATAACAAAAGATGAATACAAGTCATGTTTGACTTCTGCAATTACAAGAGGTGCTCAAAGTGGTTACCATCAGCGTCCAGACACTTCTAATTATGACGAACTACTGCTTGAGCAACGTTGACCAAAGTGTCCACTTGTATACGTTTTTTGGCACCCCCAGTATATTGATATGTATATTAGTGTGTACATAAAATATTAGACAACCACCCTGGGATTCATGTAAATACCATAAATCACTCTAGAGCATGACATATGGCACAGTAAAATTCCTATTCCAGAAAAAGCTGACATGTTATTGTCATTAGAAAAACAGCTAAATTTTCTATGAAGGCAAAAACAACATGTCCCACACATTTTAAGACAAAGTAAGATTGATTACAGTTCTTGGTACTCCCCATAAAAAATAAAAATAGTCATTTTAGAAAGTGAAATCTGAACAGTAGCCAAAAACTTCCTGGTCATAAACTATATCTCTAAAATTACCACAATTTTGGAAATTCTCAGGTAACAGCCTCATGTTGGTAGATCAAAATTTATGACACATGACAAAATGGTGCTTGAGCATGAACGGGGTGGAGAGGCAGGGGCTCAGAGGATGGGCAGAGTATGTATTCCAAAGGAAAACAGGTTAGGAAAATAAAACTAGAGGATAACATTGCCTCCTCAAGAGCAAAGAAATGGAAGCTTCTCCCTGAGGAATTTGGAGAGCATAGACAACATTTGCTGACAGGTTCCAGGGAAACGAGGATATCCAAACATACATCTGCTTTGACTGCTATCCATAGATGCAGCCCACAACCCAGAAAACAGAGCTGGGCCTTACGACAATGACACTGAATGAGACTGGCCTCAATGCCCTGCCCACCCTATGACCCCCGAGTGCTGCATGAACTTACAGAAGTAGATGAAAATCTACATGACTCATTAGGAGCACCAAGGAGCCACGACCAGGAAAACGGCCCAGAGATGACCCCGTGGTTAAAAACCTAGAGATGGGATCCTTTAGGGTCACCTACTGACAACTTATAAAATGAACAGAGAAGCACGTTAAAGTGAAACTAGCCTCTAACACCTTGCTGGGGAAATGTGTTACTGCAAACAAGAAAGGTTCGAGTTGGTAAGAATTTCTAAATCAAAACTTGGCTAAAATGAAGGAATGCTTCCGAGTGCTATAGAAACACCTCTGAGCTGGGTTTGCACAATGCCCATTCCTGTCGTCTGTCTGGAGCCAGCAAACAGTCCGTGCAGAGGACATGCCCACCACAGGGACAGGTGAGAGGTCCCCTCCCTTGCTTCCCGACTCCTCAGGGAGGTGGGCCCAGATGTCACCGATACACTCAGTCCTACGTGGGAAGCAGCAGGTGAGGCGAGACCAAAGCTGGGCTGCCTGCATGTCACACCATTTGCCACGGCAGGGGATGTGTCCTCTCTCAAGCATCTCCCCCAATACTGTATAAGGAAGTCTGGGCTGTGCCATATTTCCTATTTCCGTGTGCCTCCTCCTCCTGGAACAAAGGTCTCACGCAATGCTCATCCATAGCATACCACAACCTGTAATCGCCCGGATTCACACACACCGCTGTGGTCAGCTAATCCAGCAAAAGTGGACGTTCTGTCTCATATAAAATTACACTGAGAAGCAGCCCCTCAGCCAGAGAAGATGTCACCACAAGGAATGACCACGATTGAACTCCTGTGAGTGGAACGCTGCTCCAAGGAATGCCCCACAGGTCGCTGCTCTGTGTCTATCTCCCCGGCTGGCATAGATACATCGTCCCATCCGCCCTCCGCCCCCCTAGAGTGACCTAAGACCATCTGTTGACCTTGGTAGAACCCCCCCACTCCAGGACCAGGAGGACTGTGTAAAGAGGGCTGTCCTGTGGACCTACTCAACCCTCCCAATATTCAAAGCAAACAAGAAATAAATTCTACTGTGTTTGAGCCACTAATCACGTGGGGGTCCATTGCTTCTGGGATTTAGCCCCTCCCTAATAAAAGCACTAGATCAGCACCACGCGCCACTGCACGCGGACTGCTCTGTGTCTGCCTGGAAGTGTCTGCGTGGGCAGGCTGATGAGCCCACGATGGCTGGTCTCCTTTGTGACGAGGCCTCGCGTGTTCAGCCGCCAGCACCAGCCGTCAGAGATGAGAACACACTGAAGGAACTCGGAAATGCTCTGGGAGGTGGCTTCAGAAAGAATAAAAGAGCCTAACAGGTGAGCTGGTGTTCTGCTCCTCTGCTCCAACAAGGACAGTTATTAAAACCAGCGATTATCCCTGAGGACACCGCCCCGACCCAGGGGAGTTGGTGGAAATCATCCGGGCTTCACTCAGAACTCTGGCTTGCCTGCACCCCCACGCCTTTTCGGAGTGACCAATTAGCTCTGTGGGGAATGTAAGTGGAGATAAAGATGTAAGCAGGACAGAAAAATTTGAGAGGTGCCTTTCATTTCCTTAAAGCTAAACGACCCTTTTTGTTCCCAGTGACATCGTGCCAGCCATTCAGTCTCAAAGGGAGAAAGGTGACTTCCGTGGGCCCTACAAACGCTCTCTGCCACAGGCACAGGGATGCAGTCGCAGCCTGACAATGGCTATTCTCTGTCACTCCCCAGCTCGTCCCTGAGTCCCTCTTCACCCAATTCAGGTTTTAATTTGCTTGTCACACAGTCCCTCTAACCTCGCCTATAAAGGGAAAGATGAAAAAGCTCCCAGTGTGACAGAGCATGGCTGTACACGAGAGTCCTTAAAACGGGTGTGTTTCACTCAATCTCCAACAGTCCCTGCGCTAGGCTGCTGCACGTCGCACATCCTCTAATCCAGGCAAAGGCGGCTGCCGCCACGATCCCCACACTGGCATCGCCAATATGCACGATCCCCTTTGTGAAACTTTTAGCTCCCACCCCCAAAGAGCTTCACCTTAGGCCACCCTGTCACAAGCCTCAGCTACTCCAAAGGCCAGCAACACGCGGCGGTTTCTGCTGATGAAGTCATGCCCGCCTGGGCTGCGGGGTGCAGCAGCAACAAAACTGACTTTAGAATCAGAATTTCGGATCTTGAAGGGATCGCGTAAACCAGACAGTACAACTCTCTGGGGTCTAGAGGTGAAGACACTTGCTTGAGGCCAGCAGACTGAGCAGGGGAAATCAGAGACATTAACCCCAGGCTCCTGGTCCCCAGTCCCCACACTCCCCCTAGCTTTGCTATGAGGATCGGTGTCAGCAAGCACCACCCCCCAGTCTAAACAATATAGGGTCCTTTGCCTGTGCTACCCTATCCCCAAGATTCACTGGGAGCTCCTCGTGTAACCCCATGTCACTGATGCAACACAGCCCACTTTATGCGCTTAGATTGGCAAATTCCTCTTGAATTTAGCTTCTAGATGGAAGTGTAGGAAAGGCTCAGCACTGGACGTTCCAATGTGCCAACATCAATTTATAACCATACAAGCACATGGCCACAAATGAATTAAGAGGAAATTTGGGGGGGAAGGAGTTTTGTTTTCAATGTAAATATATGTTTCTCTTAGAATGCCTAAAATCTAGAACACGGCTGCCCACATCACTGGAGAGGACATGGAGCCACAGAAACCCTCACCCATCCGGGGAGGAGGCGGCGGGGGGACCACATGGCACAGCCACTGTGGAAAACAGGTTGGCAGGTTCTTACGAAGCTAAACACACTGTGACAATAGGACCCAGCAATCGTGCTTCTTGGCATTTACCCAAAGGAGTTGAAAACTTTTCTTCACGCAAAAAACTGCACCTAAATGTTTACAGCAGCTCAATTCATAATTGTCAAAAACTGGCTGTGACCAAGATGTGTTTCTGAATGCAGAAACCATGGTATACCCAGAAAATGGAATGGTATTCTGTGTTTAAAAGCAATGAGCTACCATGAAATGGCCTAAAGCAGGGGTCGGCAAACTGCAGCTCGTGAGCCACATGTGGCTCTTTGGGTACATACATGTGGCTCTGAAGTAAAATTGAAAATGAAAATAAAACTATCATAGTTTCATTTATAAAATTTTTAAAGGATATTATTCACATAATGGTGATTTCATTTGTTTTAGGGCTCTTGAAAAATTTTTTAAATTGTTGTGAGGGACAGGATTGGCTCTTCTGTCTCAAAAGTTTGCCGACCCCTGGCCTAGAGGAACCTGCATTATGCATTGCTATGTGAATGCAGCCAGTCTGAAAGGCTACGTACTGTAAGATGCTAACTGTGAAATTTTGGAAAAGGAAAAATCACAGAGATGGTAAAAAGATCAGTGGTTGCCATGGGTTCAGGGAGAGGTTAGGAGGGATGAATAGGCAAAATAAATGTCATTTTTTGGATGATGAAATTGTTCTGTACGCTACTGTGATGTTAGGTTCATGATGTGAATCTGTTAAAAGCTATACAACTGTACCACACAGACTGAGCCCTCAGGTAAACTACAGACTTTAGATGAAAATGCTGTATTGCTGAGGTTCATCAGTTACAAGAAATATGTGAGTAAAAGAGGCATCTATGAGAAAATGCGATTTCTTTCTGCTCTATTTCTCTATGAACATAAAACTGCTCTAAAAAAACAAAGGTGATTTGTAAAAAAGGTAAACATTGCATATTCAACAAGAAAGTCATTACCATGCTGATACCATTCTTGCTGACAATTTTCCAACTGCAAATTTTCTCATTGTTGAATCCAAGTTACTGAGACCATCTCCAAGCCTCCTGAATCACTTATGACCCATTGGGTCAACAAATACCCTTTAAGCTTAAGTCACTGTCCTGAGGATATTGACTTCTAGTAATAAGAGTTATGTATTATTTACACACTTGCCAGATACAGTTCTAAATGCTTTCATTTAACACAACAGAACTACAGGGAATGGGATTATTAGTATCATCTGTATACAGATATGAAAACAGGCTCAGAGAGGCTGAGGGGCTTGCCCCAAGTTAGACGGACAGAAGAAAGGTGTGAGAAGGACTGAGACCTGAACCCAGGCCATCTGGTTCCCAGGGGCTTGTTCATAACCCCTGCATTGCAGCAGGTAAAACTTAGGAATCTGACAAGTGATTACAGTTCTTCCAAGAAAGCCCAAAACTCAGTGGCAGACTCTAAGGAAACAAAAAAATGAACGGAACCAAATTAGGAGCCTCAAGGAACTCTCATCAACTAAAAATAAGCTCTGTGGTAAAGCGCTGGGAGCAGCAAGAGGGAACAGCAAGACCCAAAGGAATCCTGGGAGTCAGGCTTCAGCTAAAAGGCCCTTAAGGGCAGAACACAGGGCAGAGAGGCGTTCAGGAACTGCAAATGAGGAAACGGTCCAGTATCAGGCTCGCCGTGGTCAGTGCAGGGAATGCCAGTGGTCCTTCAAGTGTGGCCCCTGCACCAGCAGCAGCAGCATGGTCTGGTAGCTTTTTAGATATGCAAATTCTCAGGCCCCATTTCAAACTATTGAATAAGAAACTGAGGGTGGATGCCAGCAAACTATATATTTAAAACACTCCAGGGGATTCTGATACAAGCTATATCATGAGAACTACTGGTCTAAACCATTCTCAAAAGACTGGATGTCATTTGTTAGGGGATGGAACACTGCCGGAGGATTTTATGAATGGGGAGTGACCTAACAGCGGTAGCAAGTAAAATCCTTACTTACGTCATCAAAATGGGGTCCTGAGGTTGCTCTAAGATGTTTTCAAATATAAAAGATTATAGGATCAACTGATTATTTGCATCTCCAACTTCTAAAAAGCTGTCTTTCATGGAGAGAGAGAGAGAGAAAGAGAGAGAGAGAGAGAGAGAGAATGTACCTCAGACATACACACACAGGTATATCTCACAAGGAAATAAAGCCTTTGTGGGTCAACGAAGAGGCAACTGTTTTGTTCCCATTTTTATTTTCTTTTAAGGCCCCCATTTTAAGACTGGCTGGCTAGCGGCTACATCCATTCTGTAATGACACCCCTACGGCCCCTCAGGGGGCCATGAAGCCAGGATTGGGGTTGAGGCGAGCAGAGGATGTGTCTGTCATGCATCTGGTTTCTTCTTCTCCTATGAGAGAAGGGCCCTTGTTTTACTCCAGTGGACAGAAGATTTAGGAATTTAGGCCTTTCAACAACTAATTTGCAACAACAGCATCACCTAACAAAGAGTGTGAGTAAAATTTGTATTAAAAAATTGGTTCACAATAGAATAGGAAGAAATGGAAATCAGATTATGAGCGTACGAAAGATGGAGGTGATGCTCATCAGAGAGCACCACACTGTTTTTGGCAACTATAAGTTATGCGGAGGGCAATCACAGACTGACACTAGGAAGAAAGTACGTGAGCGAAATTCTGAGGAAACTATTGTTATCACCACTAGAAATACGGCCCCATCTAGGCTGTTCTCGTTTAGCCCATGTCTAGGAGTCTCCCGGAGACCTCCGGTGTGAGATGACTATATAATTAGGTGGGTAGCTTCCCTGTATGAGCTAGTCCATTTGTTTAGGACTTTTCAATGTATATGCCTAAATTGGAGAATTTATAGGGAGAAATGGAAGCATTTATTTACTATAAATAAAAATAAACCCATCGTTTTGTTTTATGTGATTTCTACAACTGAATTTGCTTTCTTCCCGATAAGTACCTTGAACTTTCCACCTGTACTTTCGTGGCTGCAGCTGTCTAGCTCACAACAAACTCCAAGCCCCTGAGGGTCATTCTTCAAAGTCAGTTATTCAAAGCACAGTAAACTGTAGAACAGATTAATAATATTTGGTTCCCTTGCTTCTGGCCTGCCTACTCAAGAAACATCAATCCCACTTTCTTCTTTCATACCTAGGGTTTTGAAAAACTATATGCACACTTTACGGGTTTTCTACTTTAATAATTCATTTCCCGTGTGAATAGCAAATAATCTACAATAAAAAAAATGAGGTGAGCGACATACAGCAGTAACTACTTCATTTCAATCAACCACAAAATATACTTGATACATTATGACAAAGCAAATATATGACTTTCTGTGGAAATACAGATTATAGAAATCCCTAAAATTCTTCCCTGAAATCCTTACTGAATAAAATGTCCATTAGTAGGCTGTCTTAAAAAAAGCAATTTATAACTGTAAACCAGGTTACATTTATTGATACAATTAACCAATTATGTGGAAATACCTGTCTTTAGGACAAATTAATAACTCAAGAAACACAATCAATCTCTTCACAAAACACAGTTTTCCCCTTTTTTTCTGGTTATAGAGAATCCAAAACTAATGCCAACCTCTTAGGTGACATTGTTTTTAATAACAACTCAATGAAAGTTTGTAAGTCTTTCAATTTTACAGATTCAGAGACAAATAAATCTTATACTCACATTATTAAAACTATTTTTGCAGGGCAGTATCATTGTTTTTATTTCTTTTATTAAATCAGCTTTCATGTAATTTCCATACAAGCATGAAATACCAATCTGGATGCACTTCTGAGTTACAGTGAATATACTCTTAAGAAAAGTTATGACATAGAGCAGCACAGTTTTAAAAAATATTAAATTTAGCAAATTCAACATCTCATCAGAATCTCCACAGAATTTCTAAAAAAGTGACCAAAAATTCATTAGCTCTCACTGCACATTTTATATTTGGTCTGATTTATTAGAAAGTCCTTCGTCATATTGACTTCAAATCACTTAACTTGCAACCTATGTGGCTTCTAGTTCTATCCCATGGGACTAAATAGTGTAGCTTTTAGTTTTAAAAGTATCATGTTTTCCTGATTTTTCCTCTTCAAACTAATGATTTTTTAACAGTTCTTAAAATACCCTTTTTTAAGCCATTTTGCATGCATGTCGTTTGCCTAAAAAGAAATATTTGTAAAACAATACCATTGAGAATTGAAAGTACATGATTTTCTCTTTATGTAATGAGTAACTATTACATACCACCCACTAAGTATGATATTCCGGCTACGATTTAACAAATTAAGGGCTCAGACTATCAGAATTAAATCCGGTATTTATCAGAAGCCCAAGGTAATATTATCTTTCTGCTACCATTTATGTACCTTTCCTCCTATTAGGCTTGGAGTTAACAATAAAGATGTTTTTGTCTTTTTAATGCTAGTAGTTGCTAAGCTTTACCTCCCATATCTGTACTTTAAGATGGACTCAAAGTAGTAAATGTCAGCTGATTAAAAATAGTTGATAAATGTAAAAAATGACAGGAACACTACAAAAAGCAGGGTTGGCTCCGAGACAGAGGTTACCTGAAACAAGACATTTGGCAATCCACTTGTCAATGTGTAATAGGAAACATAAAAGTGTTAGAACCTCTTAGATTCTGAATTGAAATTTCCATTTTGAGGAATTTGTCCTCAGAAAATATTGAAAACCAACGCATACAGATGGGTGTAACAACAATATTTTTAACATCAATTTTTGGTGGAAATGACACCTAAATAATTTTTAATGGGTGCCCACTATAATTACAAATGTTAAAATCAAACACAAAGGGAGACCAAGCTTGAAAATTCCCTCAGCAGACAAAGCCACTTCAGTCATACAAGCAAAACATAATTTAGCACGTTTTGCAAGACAAGCAAGATGTTGGAGTCTCTTCTTGTTAGTGCCTCTGAAAATCAGAAACAAAACTTAAATTGTTCCCTGCAATTCATTTGAGGCGAATTTCCTATTATCAGGATCATTCTAACATTGTAACCAATCACTGTGAAGAATAAACAGGCACCACCTTCTCACGCTCTAAGCGATTTATAGCTATAGACTCCTGAGTCTTATTCCAGGCTTGCTTTGAGTGCTCCTGGTTCGCAAACTATCTTTCTGGTGTGCGCATGATAAGTTTTTACTAATGACTATCTTGGTGATTCGGTGGTTTCACTTGTGCTATTTCTGAACTTTTGATACAACTATGTAAAAACAAACAAACTTCTGCATGGAAAAACAATGACAACAAATGCATATTGTAATTCCATTACCTTAGATTTTTAGTGCATTTAAAAAATATTATTGCCAAGTCATCCAATGTTTTATCATGCTTTACTACATTATTATAAACTTTTGCCTTTGGAGTTATGAGATTTCAGTCAACTCCAGCTCTTGAATTTACTAGTTGACGCCAAGTAATTAAACTATTTAAAGTGTCAGTTTCTTCATCTCTCAAGTTGACATAACACTTATTTTGCAGTGTTCGAGTAGTTAAATATTTTTATTTCTCTGAAGTCTAAAACACTATATCAGCATTTCCCAAAATTGTCTCAACATGACTAATGAGACTTTTCTCTTGTCTTGGTTTTGTTTTTTTCCCCTAAAGAAGCTACTATATAAATATCGTGATACAAAGAAAGCAACTGGTATGTATATTAACCTTCTGTGTCTGTTAAGGCCCCACTGAAAGAGCAGCAAGAAAATACAAAGGGAAGCAGAAAATCATCACAAAGCTGGAAAACAACAGTCCAGGAAAACAGAAAACAGATTGATGAAACAACAAACGCCAGGAGAAACACTCACCGACCCGAGGCAGAGAGGAGAGGGCGGCTCTCCTGCAAAGAGCTCCGAACCGACTTCAGCAGAGACGCAGCACGTACAAGGAGCAGGTGTGGGCCTCGGGGCCATGGAGAGTAATGACTGAGCACCTTCATTCGTGAAAGCTGGCCAGGTGGGCGCTGCCTCGCCCCATTCCTCGGGACCACGGACAAAGTAACTACTGAAAACCTTTATTTGTAAACGTTGGCCAGGTGGATGCTGTCTCTCCTCATTCCCACGTAATGTGGAGACAGAGAGGAACTTTAACTTCTTGAATAGAAATAACCTGAGACCACTCTCAAGAGACAGTGGTTTGTCTAGGTAGCAAACTAGTGTGGGTTGTCAAGCCCGAGATAAAAGAGCAAAGCTTGAGGAAACACTGAACATTATATCCAATGCTGGGAAAAAGAAAAAGAAAAATACACACACACACACACACACACACACACACACACACACACACATGCATATATATGAATGATAAAGATGTACAAGGCAGTCTTCCCCAGAAATAAAATTCAAGTAAGTGTCCTAGCTACAGATTAGAATGGTCTTTAATTTGGCAGTTGTGGGAATCCACCCACACCCACACCCATGCCCACTTTTAAAAATCACCTACTTCGTCCTTCCATTGAGAGGCAGGGACGGTTAGAAAAGCAGATATACACAGCAGCAAGGAAAAACCACCCAAGCGAGCTCTATTCATCAACCTAGTTTTCATGGTAATGAATTTTAAGGGATAATCACCAAGTTATCGAGGAAAATTAATAGCATGTGTTAAAAACAAGATGGTGTTGCTTATGCTAAGTGCCACATCACCAAATCAAGACTTAATTACAGTTTCGGCTCTCGCAGGAATGGAGTCTTCAACCAGCCCATCAGGAATCGCCTGATCAGCACTGGTGAGGTCATCTGCCTGATAGACACCTGCCATTCTCTAAAGGAAAGTAACCCTGCACTAACGAAACCTCGTGTAATTTCCTTGTTCCCACTCCCTGCTGCCTAGACAAGTCTTTCATTTTGTACAGCTCCTTGGAGCTCCATTCGATCTCCTAGATTGCGGGCTGCCCAATTAGAATCTGGTTTTGGTCCAAAAAAATGTTAATTTTAAATATGCTCAGTTTATCTTTTAACAGTTCTGGTGTCAGAAAAAAAGGAATCCAAAGAGAATGTCCTCAACCCCACCACACTGAGGAGAAACGAGCAACCAGGTGCAGGTGCCTCCTGAGTCCCGTGAGCTCGCTGCTTTCCCGCGGCCCCTGGAGGTTGAGGGCAAGTCCTCACATCCTGGATCCCAGCTCCACTTCTCCGCTGTGAGCTTTCAGACCTTATTTGAGGATTTCTACTTCTGGACTAGGCCCGGAAACCTGCCAGTCAGAAGGTCCGACTCAGACACCAGACCGAATCCAGGCTCAGGTTGGGTCCCACCGAGAAACCAGACCCCACCCAGGGTGAGGCTAAGTCAGACTTAGAAACCAGGATGGAACCAGAATCAGACCCGGTTCAGGGCCTAAGAAACCTGACCGGGTCTGGGACACACTAGTTCCTACTTAACAGACTGGGGCCAATGTGAGACCGCAAGTGAATAAGGTTTTAAGTCGGAACAAGCAGGTTAAACATACCAAAGATAATCCTGAACTCCAGTGGCCACAGTGGAGAATTTTTAACCTAGATAAGCCTATCCTTTTTTGAGGTGTCCTAGAGCAAAACGGGCATCAGACAGGCACTCTCCATAAACGGTAAAGGGAAAATTATTTTTCCTCCTCTGCAGTTTGTGGTGACTGGGATAAAACCTGCTGGGATGCCCCTACGTGACCCGGCGCCTGCAGACGGCATCCTGGAAAAACTGGCAGAAGCCGGAGGGGTTGACAATTCTCACCAAAGTCTGCTCTCCCATCTATCTGTGGGGTCTGGCGGGACAGGAAGGAAGGCGAAATTTCATCTCAACCCTTCCTTTCTAAATTTAGCCGGGCAGAAAAAAACACTTGTAAGAATTAGATCTTTGAATCATGACTCACGAATTTGCTTTCAGGTACCCATTGTCCTTTTTCTCCCAGGAAAAGCTACTGCCTTCTTGTTTGTCTGGTTTGTGTCCTAGCAATTTGGCTTGGCAATCACCAGTTTGGAGACCCCCAAAATACGGCCGGATGGAAATGTGTGTTGAACCCCATTTGCAGCTAGGGCCCTAATGACTGGGTCGGCTCTCAGGGGAAACTATCTGGGTCTTTCTCTCTTTCTTTATTTTGTTATCTTTGGGAGCAGCTCTGCATCTTGTTACCTCAAACAGGAATTACCAGGAGGCAGTCATGACTCAAAATTAGCTTCCTTTAGCAGATCCCTACTGCCCTGGCTAGGACTAAGTGCAAATGAGGCTACGACCAGGACCCGCTCCTTAACGCTTGAAGACAGAGCCAAATCTGCTGCTAAAGTCATAGCTGACCAAGAAAAATCCCAATAGTCTCTGGCCAAAGTTGCTCTTGATAATAGGACAGCCCTAGATTCTCTGTTAGCTGAACAAGGAGGTTTCTGCTGTGGCCAGCACCACTAGACGTAGTTGGATTGACATTTCTGGGGAAACTGAGATTCAGCTATATAAGATCACTGAACAAGCCAGTTGGCTTAAGGGAGTTCCGCCTTCAATGGAGTATTTCTTTGACTTACTTGATTCTGATTGGTTTGGGTCTTGGGTAACATGGCTCCAAAGCGCACTCCAGACATTGGGAATTAACCTGCATAAAAGAATCATCGCAGTCTCCATGATGTGCTTTGCTGTGTATGTGAAAATAAAAGGCATCCAAATTGGGAGTGAAGAAGTCAAATTGTCACTCTTTGCAGAAGACATAATTCTTAATGGAGAAAACCCTAAAGACTCCAGCAAAAAAAAAAAAAAAAGCTTTTACAAACAATAACCAAATACAGTAAAGTTACAGGATACAAAATTGATGTACAAAATCCACTGCATTCCTATATACTAACAATGAAATCTCAGAAAAAGAAATTTAAAAAAAAAAAAAAAAACATTCCTTTGCAGTTGTAACAAAAAGAATAAAATACTTAGGAATAAACTTAAAGAATGTGAAGGACCAAAAACTATAAGACATTATTAAAAGAAATTGAAGAAGACACAAGAAATGAAAAGATATTCCATGTTCATGGACAGGAAGAATCAACATAGATAAAATGGCCCTATTACCCAAAGCAATATACAGATTCAATCCAATCCCCACCAAAATCTCAATAGCATTGCATTTTTTAAAGAAATAGAAGAAAACCCATCAGTTTGTATGGAATCACAAAAGACCCCGAATAGACAAAACAATCCTGAGAAAAAACAACAAGGCCAGAGGTATCATACCGCCTGACTTCAAATTATACTACAAAGCAACAATAATCAAAACAGCATGGTATTGGCAGAAAAACAGACAGACTGACCAATGGAACAGAATTGAGAGCCCAAAAATAAACCCACATATATATGAGCCGATAATTTTTTACAAAGGAGCCAAATATATACAGTGGAGAAAAGAAAGTATTTTCAATCAATGGTTCTGGGGAAATTGGAAAGCCAGGTGCAAACGAATGCAACTAGACTGTAAAAGGAGTATTTCTGATGCATAAGATTACTCTGCCCTCTCCTTCACAGTTTTTCTTTGTATAGTGTATGTACTTTCATTGTGGTTGAATCTCAAGGGCTTAGGACGGACCCTGGCAAACATTGGTTCCATAAATTGAGTGGCTAAGTCGCCACTTTTAAACCTGAATTCCATTCTATGTAACTTTATTGATACCAGTGACATAATATCTGCTACCCTGTGTCAAAATATTAAGGTCACTTTTCAACCCACATTTTACATGTTGTAATTGGGTAGCAAATTATTATATTTATACAGGATGTCACTACGAATTAAGGCTAGAGCCAGAACTATCAGAAACTTTCAGGAGTGACTGTTCAGCATGTCCCCACATGCTAGTCTCTATTTGTCTTCCACAAATTCCACTCAGTATGTGTTAGTATTTCACTGCAGATTTGTGTCCATAACCAACACAATATATTAAAAGGAGAGGAATTTTGAAACTATAATAATTACTGTAATAGTTACTAGTTTTTAATGTGCCCCAATTGTTTGGAGTTGGTACTCTAGTATCCCCTTTATAGAAATATAGAACAAATTAAAGAATATTACTGAATAAATTCAAACATACAGAAGATATAGACTTTGATGAAAATATGCAAAATCCATCGCTTTTTACACAGTGAATGCATTAACACTTGCCTTCCTACCAGGGAAATATTTCCTTTTTACTGATCACTTTATTGCAGAATCAAAATGATTGAGATGACAGTGGAAAATGTGCTGGTGTTTGAATTTCTGAATCATATCTCAGCCCAAATGAGCTTTTTGTCTCCATCTCCTTCCATGAGAATTCAGAGATAAGCACACGGGGAGGTTGGGCAAAGGTACATTCTGTTTACGAGGTTTGAACAATTATGTTCACAAACTTGTTGCAACAATGCTGCTAACCTTTTTTTTATATCAGAGGGATTATTCATTATGAATTTGTACCAACTGAACAAACAGTTAACCAAGGTTACTATTTGGAAGGGTTGAAAAGGCTGCATGAGAAAGTTAGACAACTTGAACTTTTCGCCATCAATTCACGGCTCTTGCATCACCACAATGCACCAGCTCACACGGCATTGCCTGTGAGGGAGTTTTTAGCCAGTAAACAAATAACTGTATTGGAACACTCTCCCTGCTGACCTGATCTGGCCCCTAATGACTTCTTTCTTTACCTGAAGATAAGGGAAATATTGAAAGGAAGACATTTTGATAACATTCAGGACACCAAGGGTAATACGACAGCTCTGACAGCCATTCCAGAAAGAGTTCCAAAATGGCTTTGAAGGGTGGACTAGGCACTGGCATTGGTGCATAGCTTCCCAAGGGGAGTGCTTCGAAGGTGACCATAGTGATATTCAGTAATGAGGTGTTTAACACTTTTTCTAGGATGAGTTCGCGAACTTAATTGTCTTACCTCATGTTATTATAAGGCTTTTGCCTCCAGCCACCAACATGATGTGTGAGCATCACTGACCCTTTCTCTGCAAAGGCTTCACAGCTTCCTATGTCCTCTTCTTTTAGGCATTTACTCTAATCTCCCATCGCCCTCTATTATTGAAAATATTCTCCAAAATGATGTATTGGAACTTCCAGTTATAGCTATTTTTATCTAAAAATTATGAGAAAAAATAATTGCACTAATTTTTACTAAATGGGTTGAAAATGGAAGTCCCCTTCCTCCAGTTGGTCATGAATATATGACCATTTGCACTCGCTCAGATTTGTGGAGTTATAGATTATGTTTCCTAGTTTTCAATTAAACCACAAAATGGGAAATTGGTTCTAAAAAATGTCCGCAAAGAAATTAAAATTGAAGATAATATTAACAACGCAAGCACAATTTAACAGCAAAAATATGTAGATTAGATGTGATCACTATATTGTCTAGGACAAGCTCTCTGATTTTGTGAGTTAAAAACAATGGTGATATAATTAGGTCTGATAAAAATTAGAACAAAAAATTGTATCAAGACAACCACTTCTCACTCACAATATGCTTCTCTCTAAATGGATACTGTGAGATATTAGCTAATAATCAGTAATTCATTAATTAAAAATTAATTATCAAGAATATGAAAACACCTCTTTTCAATTTGTCAGCCAATGGCAATACAGTACCTTACAGCATTTCACTGAGCTTAATGAATGGTAAATGCTGAGAAGCCTTTTCTGAGGTTTCTTACTTAAAATAAAAGTGAAAACCCACAAATTTAAGAAACACCTGCTCTTTTGGCTGTGTTAAAAATGACTGAAATAATATAAGAAAGACAGTACAATAGCAAAATAAAATCCATTCCTTTGTCAGCAAATACTGCTAGGAGATATGGAAAGTATTGCTGAAAAATTGGGGAAAAAAAGTGTTATAAAAATATGCAGTTTGGGGAAACTGTTACACAGTTGGGTGAAAATACAGATGTTGCTAATGCATCCAGCTTATAGTATTTTGATGTATTAGATTCGTTTTCAATAATGAAACACACTGAAAAGCTACTTTTTGTGAGCCAATAGAAGAAAAAATATACCAGAAAAGATATAGTCTCTATACTATTTATTAATTTAAAAACAATGTTTTGTGGGGGGTGTGGGGGGGGGGGTAAAACAACCATTGATAGCACAGCTGCTCTGACTGGGATAAAGAGAAGATTCCAGAGCCAACCCATGAGCCAGCACCCCCGGTGCAAGTCTTCACTGCGTTACTCATAAGAAAGCACATGCAGTAAGATATACCGTTACAGGGGGTCGTTGGTTTTATACAAATTGCACATTTTGAGTATGTTAGAATCATTACATTTGTAGTGAGATGGGAAATGATGAGGAAGCCCTTTTGTGCCAGGGGTACACTAGTTATCTGGGGATGAATTACTTAACTAGTTGTCAAATTTCAGTGTTCCAAATTTACTAATTTTATTTGGAAAGACAAGTGGCTATATGGAAATTCTCCCCAACCTATGTTTCTCTCTCTCTCTCTCTCTCTCCCTCTCTCTCTCTCTCTCTCTCTCTCTCTCTCTCTCCCCCCCCCACCCCAATCTCTCTCTCTTTCTCTCTCTTCAATGCATAGGTCACATTTTAATGGACAAGAAAATGACCCATTTGTCTAAATAACCTTATGATGTAGAAGTGATATCTTGAAAACAAAACCCCTGGGTTCCAGTCATGGCTTTGCCACTTGCTAGTTGTATGCAACTTGATAAATTCTAAAATCTCTCTGTGCCTCAGGTTCTTTCTATGTGGAGTTGATAGAATATACTTCACTGGATTGTAGTTAGGATCTGATAAAACAGTCATAAGGAAATCTTAGCTCAGTGCCTAACAAGTAGTAAACACTGATTTATTAAAGGTGAGCTGCTGTCGATATCACTATTCCCACCACCATCACCACAGATAGGACAAGGGTGGTTCCCTTGCAATGTGCTCACTTATGTAGGTGGAACTGCATTCCCCAGAATTCCTTTTGTCACGTTTCTGGTTAGGATGGACCACAGGGGAGATTCTCAGGGTTTCTGGAGTTTGGAAGGCCATCGCCACTGTGGAGCACATACATGCTGTTGCTGATCTGTTGAATCACCTTATTGGCGTAAGCACAGCTGGGCTCACAGTGTGTCTCCACTACATGAAGAAGGAAGGGCCCAGCTTCTGCCGGGTGCCCTTGTCTCCCAGGTCAGCTGCAGCGAGAAGGGGCATGGATTGCCTTCATGTCTCAGGGGGTTTTAGCTTGTGAGCGTGGGAGTCCATCCTCCTCACTCTATTTCCTTCCTGTCAGGCTCTAGCATCAGGTGTGAAGATAAACTTCAAGGACTACATAACCAACCCCCATCATCGTGTAAGCCAATCTGATATACACATACACACACACACACACACACACACACACACACATGCACACATGCGCGCACACACATGCACACACACGCGCACACACATGCACACACACACACACACGCACTACTACACCAGTCAAATGACTAGCAAAAGATTTTAAAAGGATTGCTCCAATACCTTGAACTAAACTGGCCAAGACAACCCATCCCGGGATTTCTGGAAGAGACAGAGAGACCTCTAGATTGGGACAACCATGGATGTGGTGAGTACTACACCAATGGAAGGGTAGAGATGTAGTTATATGTTAGGGGTTAGGGCTGGTTTCTGCTTGTTAGACAGTAATCCCAAAAGGCAAACCAAGGAGAGAGGCAAGTCACTAAGCACCGTGAAATCATGAACACCTCACTCAGCACGCCAGGTACCCCATCCTCGCTATGGCCCCCAAACTGACCTTGCCCTTGATTCCACCCATTCTTCAATTAAGAAGGCAGGGGAGCTTTCCAGTGCCCCCTACTGCCAAGAAAATCAAAATGAGCTTTTCTAGCTGTTTTGCTTTTAATGGCAAAGAGAATGCACAGAGAAAATTCAGCCATCTTGTTAAACACTGTTGAATACAGTACTGCCCTTTCCCGATCATTGTTCCAAAGGGTCTTCATGGCTTCTGGAACCAGCTTCACATCTAATTCCATCATCAATTTTCAGAATATTCTTTCACTGCTCAAAATCATGTGCCCCAGGGAAGGGTGTTGCTAGAACACCCATAGGCTTGTTTGGTCTGGCTGTTTCTCTGTCTCTCCTCTTATTCTTATTTCTCTACATTAACTACTTCTTCCTCTTAAGTTACTTCTCCCAATCTCCCAGCATGCTTCATAATTAGCATGCCCCTGGAAGCTAATAAAAACTTATAGGAATACTTAATTGATGACAGATGGATGGATGAATGGATGGATGGATGGATGGATGGATGGATGGATGGATGGATGGATGGACAGATATATAGAAGATAGAAAGGCTTTTGAGATGTAATTTTTTACATGGAAATTTTCTCATGACCATAAGGAAAATGATAAAAGGAGAGAAGAATACACCATTTATTAAGGTAATATGCTACCAATTATAAACCAGAGGGAGGAAATGAATGTTATGCTCTTTACAGAGATCACAAAATTGACAGGAGGTGAAGATGTAGTAGTTTACTGCATGGTTTTCACTGGAGCAATTTACAGAAGGAAAACTCAGCTTCACTATGGTTAAGCACATGGAAGATGTGGTCAGTGCCATTGTGGGCTCTCCCTCCTTCCTTACCCACCCTTAGGGCTCTCCTAGTGCCTGTAATCCACTTCCAAGACTTTGATAGCATCCTCATAATGGTCTCCTCAACAAAATTACCATTAGAGTTTATTCGGAAAGTCAGGTTGGCAGAAACTCTCCAAGAAGGGGAACATTCTCTCAAGTATCATAAGCACTGTTGGAAAAGAATTGCAATGTCTAGCAAACAATTAAAGCCCGTAAAACAGCCCATGCAGCTATTCATCCTCGTTAAGAGATGGGGAGATACAAGTTGAATTACCTTATAGCAAATTAGATGGGAAAGTGGAGAACATAATCATATAATAAAAGACCTCATTAACTCCTCCTATTTTTCAAAGTACACCACCAATTTTCATTCTGGCTTCCAGAATACAATAATAATACTCCAGAGTCCAAGCGGAGGGTGATTACAGAATTAGAAGCAGAATTTTCTTTTAAATTCAACCCTATATGCTTCAATAAGAGTCGAGTTTACAACACCAAGAATGAGGTGCAAGCAGTGGTTACCATGCTTGGATTTATACTTTATAAACTATTCATGGATTTTATGAGGTGTATCTGCTCATCAAGAGAGTCTCCTGTGTTTTCTTACACTGCAAATTTCCTATCCAGACGTTCCATGTTCAGTATATGATAGGAGTTGAAGACAACACATACATTTCTGTTCAAAATGCTTGGAAAACTAAACTGAAATACAACTTTGTTGTCCATTAAAATATATCACAACAAGGTACAATATAATGTATTAATCTTCTAAAGTTCAATCACTTATTTCGTGTAATCATTTGTCAGTGGCACGTGACTTACTGGTATAGTCCAATTTTAAGATCACTGTCCACTTTTCAGAGGACATTTGGAAACCTCTTTGATTAAATCTTAAAGAATATATATTTATATTTTATACTAACCCTATGATCACAAGGGTACATAAAACATGGACTTCGAGAAAGACTTCCTGTCATCTATTAATTTAGAGGTTGCTTTACACTCTTTCTTGATATCTCATAGCTCTTTGTGGCTCTTAGCTATGGAATAAACACTCCCTTCCTCAGTAGTACCTTTATTTCATAGTCATCTCAAGTATTAGCCACTCAAGGCATTGTTGCTGCATTTATTCCACCGTTCCATTCTTTACTTTATTTCCGTTCAGGAATTAGGTAGCAAACAATAAAGCAAAGAGCATGTTGTCAGAACAGTTTCCTGACTCCAGAAAAGACTGGAGCTGAACGCTCAAGTCCATATGTTGGTTGACAGTGCTAAGCTCTTCAAAGGTCACTCTCAAATGGATGTTCTTGGTTCACCTCCTTACCTCAAAATCTATAAGTGTAAAAGATGGATATGAAATGAGTCCATTAGAATCAATCACCAATCAATCAATCAAGTGAAATTCTTTCAGAAGTCAACTTTTATAATTTAAGCTGAAATAATGAGTTACAAATAGGGTCAGTTAATACATGGGGTGAGAAAAGAAGCTAAAAGGGAACTTTTAGGGTTTTTTTTAATATACACTTTTCAGTTTTCATGAAATCGTGCCAAGGACAACACAAATCGCAAAGCTGGTGTAACCTGACCAATCCAAATAGAACAGTATATAAAATAGGAGTTTGTTTTTTTCATTTTCACCTGGGGCCCAAGGATTTAGATCAAAATAACAAATGATAATACCTTTACCTCCCGAAATGAAGGTGTAGACCATCTAAGGAAGACTTGCATGTGAGAGAGTAGAAGACAGCCATGCAATTCTTAGATGACCACCTAGTCCCCGCCTATCAAAGAAGTTAGAAATTAAAGAGTTTTTTTTTAAGAATACCAGTGTGTGGTAGGTCCCAACTTATATGCCGATAGATCTTCAGCAGTGGACCAATATCCATTTCTCCCATGGCCCAGATGTGGGCCTGGGGTTGTCTGAGGGGACCAGCTAAGGGGAGAAGCCAGACCTCAGGGGTCAAGGGCAAACTCAAAAGTGAGCCGGAGGAGGTGCACTTTGTGGGACACGGGACATTTCTGGAGAGAAAGCTACAGGATCAGGAGGGGACAGGTAGGATCTCCGAGGAAGCCCCACCATGTCACGATAAATATCTGACTTAACAGCTTTCTCTATCCCCTCCTCTTACCTCCACCATCAAATGTCCCCCCCTGCTTTACATCCCGGAGGAGTCAGAGGCCATGGAAAGCTAGGTGGTGAGAAGATAAATAAGAAGAATAGAGAAGAAATTGATCATGCCCCCATTTCTGACTACTAGCTTCCCATCTGGAGCGGCCCAACCTGGGAGTTTCCCTGGGAAGATAGATAATATAATGCCCTTTTCAAACCCCTAGGAAAATGAAGTGCCCTCCCCACTGCAGAGAAGATTCAATAAAGAGCCCGGGGCTAGCTAAGGCAAAGCAGAAACCGGTCCCTGGATACCTAATTCAGCCCTGTTCCCCTGCTGTCCCCATAGAGCATATGTGAGCACGTGACCCACAGTGATATTACGCAGGGATGTGTGGATGTGTAACTTGAGGGTGAAATGACCTTAAGTTACTGAGGAATTGTAATACTTCTTTTAAGTAACATAGGCAGGTTCTATGAGAAGATTACACTAAAATGTCTAAAGAATGTTCACATAGTAGTGACTACCATTCACTCAGCTCCCACTGTGAAGATAAAATGAACTTCACGTGGGGAGTGATAGTACATGCTGAGTGATGTGCACACACTTACTCATTTGTCTCCCTGCAGACCTATGAGGAGTGCGCCATTAGCCCTCATTTACAGATGAGAAAAATAATATTCAGAGAAGTTAAGTCAGTTTTCCAAGGTCACTTGATAGGTATGAAGGTCCAGTAGAATTCAACCCAGGACTGATCTCCAAGCTTGTACTCTTTTCAATAAACTCCAGGGAAGAAAAAAAAAAAAGAAAAAGATGGAAGGGGAAGGGAGGGGAGAAGGAAAGAAAAAGGAAGACAGACCTGGCAAAGATGAAACACTAACAGTTAGGAGCTGCTGGCAAAAAACAGTACACAGCACATCTATGGAGCACTTTCTGTGCCAGGAACAGGCATTATTACTTTAATGCATGCAGTACACACTTCAAAGAAAAATGAAAGCCACCCCCCACCTTAAAATTAGGGAAAGGGAAATAGACAAGGTGGGAATTTTTAGGGATAATCTAGGCAAGTTTATGTCACCTGCTTTCAGATGGAATTCACTAGAAAATGGGGGTCTTGCGTTGAGGGTGTATCACCAGGTGTAATTAAGATAATTACTGGACCCCTTCCTCTTTCATGAGCAACACCTTCATTACCTTCAGAGTCCTCCAGGAAGCAGACATGATTGAAAATTAAAACCCCAAAACCTTTAAGCTGTTGTCATAAAAACAATAAAATCAATCTTGCCTGGGATCCATGTCCCAGTCTATTCTGTCCAGGCATAAACATTTCTTTAATTTTCAAATGCTAAAGACAACAGTATCACATCACAGTGAATGAAGTGGCATGCCATTAACGGGTAAATTCGGCAGTGTGACTAACTAATCCGTGTTTCATTAAACACACCAAGTTGAAAATCCCTCTAAAAGCCAGTATATCGTGAAGCAGTGCCTCAGAGAGCCTCAGCTCAAACCAACCTGAGCAAAGCTCTCACTTATTCACCCTCTACCTCCATCTACAGCCACAACTCCCAAACAGGCAAAACCTCCCTTAGGCTATAGCAATTTTCTAAATTGCAAAGGGGAGCACTTACAAGTACAATCCTGATTGCATATATGAGAGCAGATACAAGAATTAAATGTTGACAAGCCATAATCAAATGAGTCCATTCCATCATCACGGTCACTTTCCATTTACAGACAACTGAATATTAATTCAGCATTCCTTGCATCGTAGGGGTGTCCTTTTGGGTAGGTTTCCTGTACAGCGAATGCAATGTCCTGCTGTTTTGAAGCTGTCTTAAATCACTGTGACAGGCTCACCACGAGTAACTTGGAAACAAGATCCTGGCATGGTTTGGAAAGTAGAGAGCTCGAAGTGCCCCACAACACACTCCAACCCAAGCCCTTCGCGTCATGGCGAGCACTGGTAACCAGGTCAGGAGATTTTCAAAAGGTGGGGGAGGGGAACTTTATTTGAAAATAAAGAGCCAGATTTCATCATTCTTCTTCTTTTTTTTAAGCCAAATACCACCAAACTGCATTATTCTGATCCTGTGGTGGTAGTATCACTCACAAGATGCTCTCTGATTTTATTACAATAAAACTTGATTCCTGAAACAATTAATCCTCCAATGACCCTGTGGTAAGCTGTGAAGACGTTTAGCCTAGCAGGAAAAGTATATTATTAGCATGAGGTCAAGATCGCTATTGAAAAGTGCAGCCCATCTGCACTTCTGGAAGTGGGAACTTCAGCTTTAATTACATAAGTGATTTCATTTTAATCTCTGTAGAAAATATGTCTTTTACTTAAAAAGGGATGATAGCAAATGAAAACTAACACAGGGCGGCTTCATGCCAATAAGGGAGGAAGGCTGATTGTGTCAAGATCAAAGGAAATGACCACTTTACATAGACAACGCGTAGTATCTCTTAATTTGTGCTATTTAATTGGATTTTCAATGCATGGGATGTTGATATTTCGTTATTTGTGTCATTTTACAAAGCACTTAAAAAAATACTACTGTCACTAAGAATCAAAAGGTGAGCAAAGCATTTGAACAAATATGTAAAAATATGTAAAATAAAATATTAAAAATGTATAATAAAAGTATGTAAAATATTTACAGATATGTAAAATGTGTAATATGTTATGAGATTTTTGTTTTTCAAGCACAATGTAGCCCTAAATTGTTATGTATTATATTTTATTATTGTAAAGCCTATTTAATAAAAAATACAGAACTCTTTCAAAGAAACGAAACCATCTATAGACCTCTCACCTAAAGAGAACCTACACACATATCCAGAGCTCAATATTGAATCATATTGCACAGCCTACTACAGTCTAATTTGTTCTTCTAAAATTTTGTCTTCTAATTTACGATTACTGTAAAATAAAAGCACTAATTAGGAAAACCATTAGAAAACAACAATATGTCTTTCTAAGGGCAAGAAATTTAAAGCAAGGGATGGTGGAAAAAACTAGAAAGTGTTGATTGCTTTATCCCTCATTCTATTCAATCTCTTAGTCATATTTATGAATCTCATTCAGTTCGCCAAATAAAGCATAAATGGCATGAATGGACGTGAAGAAATTTATTTATGAGATAGTTAGGACTGATAAATGACCGACTGGGTGTCCTCGGAAAGGATGGCCTTCCCCTCTTTCTGTGCCAACTGCGTTAGTCTCCACCTAATACATGTGCTTCCTCTTAAGTCTGGCTTCACATTGGAATCAACTGGGGAGTTTCTAAAATGCATCAAAACCTGGGCCTCATCACAAACCACTTAACTCAGAATCTTTTGGGTCCCCGACAGTGTTTACCAAAGCTCCCTGGGTTAAGAGGTAGTGAGGACTAACACGTGGTGAGGATGATAACGACTGGTCTACATGATGTTTAAACCACGAGATCATCAAGAGGTTGACTGTAGATAGGAAAGAAAAGAGACCTAGAGAGTGAGCCCTGGCATGGTCCAGCATTTAGGGGGTCAGAGAGATAAGGGAACAACTGTGGGGACTGACAGGGCCTACAATGGAGTTCCAGGATGACCAGGAGAGGAGGGGGTCCTAGAGGCAAATGAAAGGAGTGTTGCAACGAGGAGGGAACAATTCTCCGATGACAAACCAAAGAGAGGATGCTGATAACCTTGACCAGAGCAGTTTTGGCAGACTGATGGGGACAAAGTTTGATGAGTGTTTAAGCAACAATGGGAGAAAATGGCAACTTAGAAAATGTTGCAAGAATTCTTCTTGCAAAGAGAGTACAGAAATGTGATGGGAACTGAGATGGGTAGTGTTGAGGGAAAGATAAGGGGGGATATGACAACAAGCCAGTACGCTGACAAGAATAATCCAGAAAAGAGGGGAAATGATGATTTGGAAAATTAAAGGAACAATGACTGGAACAATGTCCTTCAGTATACATGGCTTGGTGGCTCAGCGACAGCTCGTATATAGGAGAAGCAATGGCAGAGTCTTTGGTGTTGCTGCGGGAAGGTCAGGAGACTGGAGCGGACAGTGGGGACTGCTTCCGCTTTCTCTGGGGATAAAGAAGCAAGGTCATCAGCTTAGAATAAGGATGACAGTGCCACTGATGGATGTTTGAGTAGAGAGAAGAGACCCCCTAGCAGTGACCAACCTTTAATGATCTAGGTAACAGACACCCTCTTCTAGTGTTACCATAATAGTTTGCACATATTGGACACTTGGTAAATATTGAAGAAATGAATTTGCTTCTTTATGAAATGTTGCTGCAATGTAGGAAAAAAAAAAACTTTGGTAATCTAGGTGTTGTCTTTGTGTCCACCAAAATCATCCAAAAAATACCTATTTGGACTATATCTCCTTGTTGGACCTAAATGGCATTATTATCAGTATTATTAACCCTTGGATTCCATGGAGGGGCAATAATAGAAACAGCCCCTTCTTCATTAGAGCTTTTGTTTTTTCTCTTTGTTTGCAGGACATTATCTCCAAGTCACTTAGCATCTCCTCTAGGAAGCCCCAAGTAAAATTTTTATTTTGGATATGTCAGAAAAAGCTATTCAAATCCCATATTCAAATAAGCACAGTGTGCCTTATTAAACAATAAGTTCTGTATAAATGAATGTGTCTCTATTTTGTTATGTCTGCAACAGACTCAGAACCAAATTTATGCCTCAACTCTAACCATTATTAGGTGAATTGGGCCTGCACAATTGGGATCCAATTTCCCCCTGAAATCTAGTTCCTATTCTAATTTACGTTTTTCCGAATCCTAATTTTATTCAAATATACACGTTACCATTTTCTTCTGAAGCACCAAGAGTGTATTGATGATATAAAGCAGTGTATAAATAGAAGTAAATTGGTACAAAAACACATAAAGTTGGAATTGCAAACATGGTTTGTCTACAAAATATTGATGCATTACTTTATTTACACAGTTCTTGATACTTTTATATTTATGATCCCATTTGAATGCTCCCCTTCATCCTGGAATTACACAAAATAGTTAAGATGGCCTGAGTTTCCCTGCTTATGAACTAAGATCCATATTTAATTAGCCCCTTGCATATCACTGCAGCCAGAGTGTGCAGAAATTTTCACTGAACCAACATAGTCACAGCAAGGTCTTCACACACAAGTGATGTCTCCAGATCCCCACAAGCAAAAGAGGCTAGAAGTTCTGTTCTCAACTACAAGGAGAATGTAGTATTCCAAAATGTTCTCATATTTCAATTTTTTTTTCTTTCCAACATAATCAACAGTTATCTCTTGCCAGTGCTGACCTATCAGCATTCTCTTCTTTGTATTTCTTCCTTTATATGAACCACTAGTTTTTCCCTGCCTATATTTGAAATGCTTTTGTATTTCTGGCATTTAATTTATTTCTGGTATTTGTATCAATGTTATACAAATAGATCTGCAAACTCCAAAATTATTTGTTTATTTATTATTTATATTTAGAAGTATCTTGAGCAAGAATGAGAGAGCTTAGAAAAGAAAATTTCCCCCACGCACAGGTGTGTGTGTGTGTCTGTGTGTGTGTATGTCTGCGTGTGTGTGTCTGTGTGTGTGTGCACACCTGTGTGTGTGTCTGTGTGTGTGT
>NW_017731968.1:385296-390331 GCF_001890085.2 Hipposideros armiger | reverse complement strand
TGTGTGTGTGCACACCTGTGTGTGTGTCTGTGTGTGTGTGTGTCTGTGTGTGTGTGTGTCTGTGTGTGTGTATGTCTGCGTGTGTGTGTCTCTGTGTGTGTGCACACCTGTGTGTGTGTCTGTCTCTGTGTGTGTGTGTGTGTCTCTGTGTGTGTGTGTGTCTGTGTGTGTGTGTGTGTGTGTGTCTCTGTGTGTGTGTCTATCTCTCTGTGTGTGTGTGTGTGTGTCTCTGTGTGTGTGTGTCTGTGTGTGTGTGTCTCTGTGTGTGTGTCTCTGTGTGTGTGCACACCTGTGTGTGTGTCTGTCTCTGTGTGTGTCTGTGTGTGTGTGTGTATCTCTGTGTGTGTGTATCTCTGTGTGTGTCTCTGTGTGTGTGTCTGTCTCTGTGTGTGTGTGTGTCTCTGTGTGTGTGTGTGTGTGTGTCTCTGTGTGTGTGTATGTCTGCGTGTGTGTGTCTCTGTGTGTGTGTGTGTGTGTGTGTGTGTGTGTGTGTCTCTGTGTGTGTATTAGAAAACAACAGGGTCATTTCATTTTGTTGACATTTAAAGGCCTATAAAACTATATTTCTTCTGGAGATTCCTAAAGGCTCCCAACCCACAGTTTCATGGACCTTCATCACAAGATGCTATCTTGTGTGGACCGACAAAAATAACACCATCACACGGACTCATAAACCCAGGCTGCACAGAACTCGCTTGGCCTCACAGGCACAGTAAACCCAGAGCATTTTTAATATTTAAAACTCTAACCAATATTTTCCTTGTAGTCTTTAAGTGTATGGTTTTATAGTTACTCGTTTAGCACTTGTTTTTACAGCTCTCACAAACAGAACTGTCTTTGTAAATCCCCAAAGCAGTAATGGAGAGAGTGGTGCCACGCTGCAGTGTGGTTGCTAATCCTTATTGTCTGCAGAGGAAGTGCTGGTCAGGGTGAGCTCTTAGACTTGACCATGGAAAATGGTCAAGGAAAGAAGTGGGATGTGGGGGCAGGGGTGGGGTGGCAAGGAAGACCAGAGAGAAAACAAACACAAAAATTAGTATCAGAAATTTAGAGCTCAAAGGAGGTTAAATTCCTTTTTTAGGTGGATAAACAGACCCAGATGGTTTCCAAAGTCACAGGGCTTAGGTGCACGAAAGCCGGGCCTGCTCTGTAATTCACAGGCCAACCATATTCCAGCACAGTCATAACAGAAAGAGTTAACGCACTGACGAGATGAAAACATGAAAATTCAAGCGTTACCATCATTACGATAATGGAAGTTTCATGGTGTAATTAACATTTTATCCAAAATGCTGTTGTTGAGTGATAAAGTCATTATAAGACTGCATTAAACCGACGAGATGTCTAAATGAAGGGAAATTTTAGTCCCAGTGAGAAAGGTCTCAATAAAAGAGAGTAATTGAGAACTACACTGTAAATATCTCCAGGTAAAGCAAGGGTGTAACATAAAACACTAAATACCAGCCAAGGAAATACCAAGATTATCAAAAATGCAAAAGGAAGAAAGCAATTTCTAAGGTAGGACAATTATGATAAAATAGGATTATAATTAAAATACTCCACCGTGTGTTATATCTTGATTTTAGCATTCTGAACTTTAGTTCATTCTGATACTCATTTCTCTCCATATATGAATGTGAGTTTGTGTGTCAGATTCTCATGATCCCTACCAAAAAAATTATATGGAAAGGAAAGGAAAGCAAAAATGCCCTTTCTTGTTGTGACAAAATATTTCCCAAAATGAGAATCAAATCTCATATGCCAATAGCGTAATAGAATGACAGGTAATGTTTCTTTAAATTTCCAAAAGGTTGAAGTATAAGATATCTTTAAGGTGCTCTTTAAGATTATTCACTTTAGAAGGTGGATGAAAACAGAAGCTCAAAAAAAAAAAACTAAGTAATAAATGAACAGCGTTGCATTGAGGAAAACATTATTACCCATGAAAATGAAAATTTGTACTGAAAATCCAATATTGCACTGAGTTTAATAAAGCCAGCAATCAACCGAATTTAACAAAAAGAAATCTCATTAAATGATGAATTGACAGTATATAATAGTTTTTAGCTACGTATATGCAATAAAAATTTTCAGGAAGCTAAGATATTTGTATTCCATGATATTATTAATAATAACGGTAAAAATGTTTAGCTTATGGTTAGCATACAGATCCCCCTTCTAAAAAAACATGAAGGACCTCAGTGTAAGCATAGTTTCACTTGCATAACAAACAATCACAAAGTGCTTACTGAGTACGGGATGATAAAGATACAATGATGGGTGTGATTTGGTCCCTGCCATGACTGGCATAGAGAAAGCACTGGAAAAATAGTAACTATCAGGCTTTTCTCCCCTTTACTGGGGCTACCCAGATCTCCTATTCATTAGGACAATGAGAACGAAATTATTCCATTATACACGACATGAATCACCTCTTGTGGAAACTGATTATAGCATCACATTATACTAATATGCTGATTCTCCAAGTAACCCAGGAAGATAATCCTCTATAATGCTCTAAACAGAAGGATCACAATAAGCTTGCCTTATTTAACTACAGAGTCCCGAAGAATCCAGTGATAAGGAGACATTTGTGCTCAATAAAAAGTATCCATTAGCCTGACGGCGCTCTGCCCTTTTTATTCTATTCCTTCCTGTGGGTAATCCTCATCCACTGCCACACGTTTGCTCCAGGCCTGGTCACTGAGCTTCTCTGGGTTCTCAGCGCCCAGCCACGTCTGGCTATATCTACCTCAGCAGCACCTCAAGCTTTCTGTTTAAGCAGAACTCATCAGTCGCCTACTAAACATGTTTCTTCTCCTGCCTGCACTCATTCAAGTCTCAGCAGCACCATCTAACCTGTCATACAGGCTGGAAACCTTGCTCTCACCTTGGGCTCTAGTCTCTGCTTTACGCCCCACACCCAATCAACCAGCAAGTCCTAAAAGCTTTTCCTCCTAAAAGCATGTCTTCCATTGCATCCCTAGCACCATTTTCCTGGTCCAGGCCCTCACCATCTGAGCTACTAGAAGAGCTTCCTACCAGTCTCCCTGCTTCTCCTCCAACAAGCATCCCGAGGGTCTCCATCTTGTTCTAGCTGTGATTTGGGGCACGTCTCTCTTCTGTAAAGGCCCAGCGACACTCCCTGTCACCAGCGAGCCACAGATCCCTCAGCATGGCCTGTGCTCTGACCCTGGCCTGTTTTATGAACTTGCTCTCTTGTCACTCCCTGTGACACTGTCCTTCATACACTTCATTCGTATTTGTCTACCTTGCTCAAGCTCCTTTCATCTGCCTGTGCCCTCCTTGCTGAATCAACCTGTGCGCATCTTGTGGACTCAGGTCTTCCAAAATGCCTGGTCTGAAACCACAGACTCACAGAGATGCCTGAACAAACATACAGGATCATACTGTCATTTCAGACTCAAGTGAACTGAAGATCTTACCGTTAACAGGTTTTATTAATGATGTCAAAGATACAGGCAATTGAGAGGCTCAAATTAAATAAGACATCTACCTCAGAAAAGGTGTTCTAGGGCCCGTGGCAAGCAAGGTGCTTGGAAGTTATTTCCCCACAGTGGGAATGTTTACCTTATGAATCACATCCATTTTACACCCAGCTTAGGTGACATTGCATCAGGGAACTTACTACAGGCAATCTTTAAACAGGAACATCCTGTTAAGAGCATTCCATAGATAAGTAAGTATATTCTAGCAAACATCACTAATCTATTTACCAGGAGGTCCAGTTATAACATAGGCAAAGTTATCCAAGTCACCTGTCTCTTACGTTCCCCCAGGAGTGTACAATGACACCTATCCCCATGGAAGAAAAAGTGTAAATAAAAATGGTGGCTAGACAGCCCAAAATATCTGAAAACATTTACCCATAAATGTACATGCAACTCTATGTTCATTGCAGCATTATGCACAGTGCCCAAGGCATGGAAACAGCCAAAATGTCCTTCCATGGGTGATTGGATAAAGAAGATGTGGTACCTATACACAATTGACTCAGCATAAGATGAAATACTGCCATTTGCAACAGCATGGATGGGTCTTGGGATTATCATGCTAAGCAAAATATGTCAGGCAGAAAAAGTCAAGAACCATATGATTTCACTCATATATGGGATAGAAAACTGAAAGCAACAAACAAACAAAGAAACAAAAACTCAAACACAGAGACATCAGTTTAGTGGTTGCCAGAGGCTAAGGGAATAGGGGAAGGTCGAAGAGGGTAAAGGGGATCAAAAATATGGTGACAAAAGGAGGAGATTAGACCGGATGGTGAACACACAATGCAATATATAGATGATGTATTATAGAGCTGTATACTTAAAACTTATACAATTTTATTAACCAAAATCATCCCAATAAATTAAAAATAAAGTTGGAAAAAATAATAGGCCCCTGATTTAACTCTTTCCTCTCCATTGCCTCTGTGTTATATTCCAATAAGAATACCTGAAATTTTGTCAGAGCTAATTTGATGTGGCTATATTCACAGAGGTGTTCACACTGGGAGAGTGGGTGTTTTTACACACTCTATGAAAAAAAAATTAAACCCTCAGCCTTTTTAAAAACTCATTAACTTGTAAATGTAAATAACTTGTAAATGTAAACACCTATACCCCATCCCACACTTCAACCCAATATACATCAAGGGTTATATTTCTAGATGGGATAAGGCTTAAGGAAAACGAAAGAGTCAGGATTAAAATCGTCAGAGATGCCTGTTGTCCCTACTGCCACTGACCATTTTTTTCAAATGTCATCAAAATAAACATCAAAAGAGTAAGATCACATTGCTCTTTTATTCAAATACAGCTGTCCCATATTACTATCTTTAACAAGCTTGTATTGAAATTTTCTGATAATATGTGTATTCATAATTAACCTGTAAGTTTTTAAATTTCAGATATACCCCCAAATCCTAAACTTCTTCAATGACATTTCCCTCTAACCCTTTTCCTTCACTGAAATAGGAGTTTCGTCTATGCGCAATTTTGCTGCTTCCCTAATTAAGGCTATT
>NW_017731968.1:377253-380456 GCF_001890085.2 Hipposideros armiger | reverse complement strand
CTTAGTTCTGTTTGGAATCTGGGTTCCAAATCATTTCTCCTCAGAATCTTGAAGGCATTCCTCTATTATCTTCTAATATTGAATTTTAGAGAGATAAAAAGTCTGCTATTGATTCTCATTTCTTTGTAGGTAACCTGATAGGTTCTTCTTTTTCTTAAGATTTTAGAAACTTGTCTTTATGCTTATTCTAAAAACCTTGAGGACATGTTTAGTCTGGGTTTATTTTCACTTTCTTCATTCTTTAGAGTTTCTCAGTAGGAAGATTTAGGTCCTTCTCCAGCACTGAGAAATTATTATTATTATTTAAATTTCTTTGAAAATGTGCTCTTATCCCTGTTCTCTTCTCGCATTTTGGAAGTTTTGTAGTCAGATGCCGCGTCTCCCAATCGCCCATATCTCTGAGGGAGGCAATCTAGATGGCCTTGATGGGCCATCCCTCTCCACCTTGATAGCTTAGCAGAGAACAGGGTGAGGGTGTCAGAGCTAGTTGGAGACAAATTGGATGACATGGGCCAGTGGGCTCCGGAGGGCCCTCCTTCCTGGCAAGATTACTTACATGACCAGGGAGAGTCCACTGTGACAAAGTCACACAGATGTTCCCTCATGGCACCTATAGATACCTGAGGCATGAGGAGACAGCCCTTCTGGGCTGCAGCAGTGACTGTCATCTGCAGACCACCCACACCTGGCCTAGGCTTGGGACAATGAGAGGGAGGGGAAGGCATGCACTTTGCTGCTTCTCTCGAGCTCAAATTCCACACCCTGCAATTCATTCTATTTCGCTTCTGCACTGCATTATGGTATGATAGTTTCATTTTTTACCTTGCTCTACATTCTGGAGAGCTACTCACATTTATTTTTTAATTTCTGTGAACAGTTTCTTGTCCTTGAATTATTCATTTTCCATACTATCCTATTCTTTTTACATTGATTGTATTACCTTCTTGCATTTTTCTGGCTCTGTTAATGCAAGAAATTTTTAAGTCAGTTTGTTTTATTTCAGCTCACTTGAATTCTCTGTATTATTCCAGTCTCCCCAATACTAGCTTGGTCGTTCATTTCTTTTCATGTTTCCCTGTCACACCCCAGGTTTCCCTCCTATATCCCGTGAGCCTTAAGAGCTGACATGGGTTTCCTCCGCGGACTTGTAAACAGGTCTGTTTCCACTCGAGCTCTTTCTCCTGAGAGGATTCTGATGGGAGCTCTGTGTAGGAATGCATGCAGCTGGCTGTCAAGCTGCAGATCAGACATAACTTTTGCTCAAGAATAAAGAAGTTGGCAGCAACACGGGAGAACAGTCCTAATAATAATACAACCAAGATGCAACTCAGGACAGGACCGGCCAGATCTGCGTGGCCCCAAAGCACCCACGGACATGCAGACCACACCAAGGATTGAGCAGGGCTACCACCGGAGGCAAAGCCATTCCCCCTGGAGGAGGCTGCCGTGGGCACCCTCCTCTCAGGAAGGCACAGCTCTGAGCCTGCAGGCTGCATCTACCCAGAGGGAGAGCCTGCTCTAATTTAGTCAAAGATGTTTTATAGACTAGCTGTGAACCTGAGGGCTTGCCGGAGTCTCGGAGAGTAAACGACAGAGGTGGGAATTAAAGTCTCCCACATGCAGCCAAGAGATAAAGTGGGTCTCTGATCAGAGCAAGTCAATTTATATCAACTATTTCTCTTCTTTATTTTGCATATGAATAGATTTCTTTCTTTCCCATGTAAAATGAGACCTTGGAATTTTAAATGAGACTTTCACAAAACCTGGGAATTGTAGCAATTCATTTTTAGGCCCCCTTTACGATTGCACCATGAAAATTGGAATCCACTTAGTTTCTTCTCTGGCACAAAAATGATGAGGCTTTTAGCGTGATTATTTTTCTATAAAATTGTCAATTTTAAATCTTCATTTTTTTTTTTTGTAAAGAAAGACCTTTTCGGCCAACACACACATTTTCTTTTTGAAAGTTACAAACCGAAATCTAAAAACTAAATAGGAAGTTTAATTAGCCACTATATTTTCTTCCTCTTAACAATCTTGAAAACCTATTTGCTGAGCATGCATTAATAATCCACAAGTAATGAATTAATTCTCATATCAGTGGGATACCCACAAAACCTCCTTTATATAACTCCAAAAATATTAATTTACCAGCACCTGGCAAGGCAGAGCGAGTGAGCTCCTTCCCCGCTCAGCAGACTCCTCGCCTGACCTCTGGGCTCCCTGTGAATTGCAGCAGGGAGCTGAGAAGGGAAAGATTGTACCCAGCAGGGCGGCTCACTGTACAGGTGCCTGAGGACCCAGAGGCAGGGACTGGAGGGCACGTCTCCACGGCTTCCCAAAACCAGGCTTCAGCTTGACAGAAAAGATAAATGCATGACCTCGCAACTGAGCAAACAGTGCACCTACCTACCACCTCATATGCATGCTTTCAGTTGATGGAGTCTGAAAAATTATACCTACGTGAACTCTTTTTAGGAAAATAATGCCACATCTCTGTAATGGCTTAGACACAACTTAAGATTAAAAAAGAAGATTAATCAGTCATCGATAAGCTTAAAGGGGTTGTGTTCAATCACTTCGCATAAAAGGAAAGTCTGGGCACAGATATCACATAAGGCATACTCGCTTCAGGCTCAAGATGTCAGGGCCCCACAGACGTCCACACACGTGCACACACATCGAGGGACCTTTCTTAGCATTCCACAATGACAAAGATGAACAGCACACCTAGTTCCTGGCAGAAGAGATGTCCTACGTGCTTCAAAAGGTGTGTCTCAGGTTTACGGTGGGAGAGAAATACGTTCCGGCACTGAGGCAATGTCACAAGGCCATCTCTAAGTGTGTGGGTTAGTGGCATGAAAATAACAGCCAATATGATGGAGAGAGAAAAGGGAAAACAGGGAATTACTGGGACTTGGAATACAAGGCAAACAAATGTAAATGCCTGAAGCATTTAAAAATCAAGATGGGCGGGCCGGCCGAGTGGCGCGTTGGTTAAGAGCTGGCTTGGGACGCCAGAGGGCCCTGGTTCGGATCCCACATATGAGGGCCAGTGGCACTGCCCTCTACAAAAATAAGTAAATAAATAAAAATTAAAAAAATATAAAAATCAAGATGGGAAAATAAACAAGTTACAGGTATTAAAAAGCAATCACTTTGAAAAGCCACTAATAAATAAATAAAAATTAAAAAAATATAAA
>NW_017731968.1:366756-371013 GCF_001890085.2 Hipposideros armiger | reverse complement strand
CCTACTCCACAATGCTCAGCCCATTCATTCTGACAAAAAAAAGCACTTGTTCTTTTATGTCTCCAGCTTCTCAAATTTAACATTTTATGCCCTCTGAACTTAATAGAAAAGTCTACTGAACTTCTAGACACTCCCTCTCATTTCATTTATAATAGATGCAATTACTTAAATATAGAATTATTCAAACTTTCTTCTTTTGTCATTTTTTTATAAAACTCATTCTTCTTGAGCTATCCCCATTTCATCAAAATTAAACATTTGTTGTTCATAATTTCCTCTTACATTATTTGTAATTTCTGTAGGATTTGTAGTGATGTCTTTTTTTAAGATCCCAATATTAGCTATTTGTACCATCAACTTTTCTTTTATTAGTCTGGCTATAAGTTAATCAATTTTATTAGTCTATTTAAAAACTCAAATTATGGTTTTATCTATAGTAATTTTGTTCTCTATTTCACTAAATGTTTATCTTTTATTATTTTCTTCTTTATACTTGCTTTGACCTTTGGTTGTTATTTTTCTAACTTCTTGGGACAGATATGTGGGTCGTCGATTTTCAACTTTTTTTCTAATATAATTAAAAAAATAAATTCCCTCCAAGTGCAGTTTTAGCTACATAGCACACGTTTTGAAGTGTCATAATTTTAATGAGCTTTTAGTTCTAAATATTTTCTAATTGTCATTGTGTGTTTCTTAGGTTGTTTAGAGGTAATCTGTCTAATTTAGAAACATTTGAATATTTTCTAGTTAGTATGTGTTTTTATGTCTAGCTTATTTCATTGTGGTTAACAAACATAGTCTGCAAGATTTTAATTGTTTAAAATCTATTGACTTGCTTTATGGACCTAAATATGGTCAGTTTAGTTAAATGATCTATGAGTATGCGAAAGGAGCATGCATTCTAACTGCTGGGTGAAGCATTTTACATGTGGCAATCATTTTGTTCATTAAGACACTGAGCTCTTTTATATCCTTTCCAATATTTTATCTGCTTGTGTTACCACTCTTTGAGACAATTGTGTGTTTGTATATTTTTCCTTTTATTTTGGTCAATTTGGGCTTTATATATTTATATTTATATATTTATATTATTTGAGGTATGTAATTAGGTTTATTTTAATTAAGAATTATTAAATATTCCTGGTTGTTTTATCCTTTAATCATGATGAAATGTCAATCTTCATCTCTAGTAATGCTTGTTGACTTAATATTCACCTAATCTAATACTGGCATATCCATACCAGTTATCCTTTATTAGGTTTCCCTGAATATGCTTTTCCATCTTTTCATTTTTAACTTTTAGGGTTTCTTCTATTTAAGATATATCTCTACTTAACAGGATACTTTGGGTTGTTGGAAAAGTCACGGTGCATTTTTGCAATGAAAAACATAGAAAAAAAATACGTCTTAGGCCAGCCGAGTGGCTCAGTTGGTTAAGAGGTTGCTCAAGAGTTTGAGCTCTGAGCAACAGCGGTTCAAGTCCAGCCCGAGCTGAACTGTTGCTGAGCTGCCAACAGGTGGCAGGATGGCTCAGCTAAAAAAAAAAAAATTCATCATGACATTTCCGACATCCCAATAGTTGGATTTTACCTAGTGTAACAGTTTTTAATCTGTTAATATATAAAGTAATTCATCATATAACTGGGTTTAAATCTGCATTCTTACCATTTGTTTTCTATTTGTATCAATTTCTCCCCCATTTAGTAGTTGTACCACTGGGAACATATGACCTCCTTGGTCAACGCTCCAGGGAAGACCATCATGGGGAATTGGAAACTGACTCTTAAATTCTTTCACCTGGAAGTGCCATGTCACTTCTGATTACACGCCACTGGATCAAGATAATCATGTGGCCATGCTGACATGGAAGAGGGCCAGACCGGTTTCCCCAGGAAAAGAGATGAGCCAGATACATCAGGGGACACTGGTAATATATCGTACACTCTACATAAATTTTTTAAACTTCTATATGTCAGAGAGCAGCATAAACAGTATCAAAAGTGAAGTGACAACTGGGTCAAAACTATTTCAAACGTGTATTATAAAGAAATTCTATCCACAATCTATTTGAAATATCTCATTTCAATTAGATGCAATTACTTAAATAGATCTACAATTATTCAGACTTTCTTCCTGTGTCAATTTCGGTGAGTTGTATTTTTCTTTAACTTTCTCCATTTCATCTAAAATTAAAAATTTGTTCTCATAGATTTCAGACATTTGAGTACTCAAAGTATTTCTTTTCCTCCTCCCATACCTTTGCTCAGAAAATTACTTAAGTACTCCAGCAAAAATGAGAAGTAAATCAAATGATCCCACAAAACAATATGTTAAGAGCTCACTCAAGAGTGCGGTTCAGTTCCCAGCCCGAGCTGAGTTGCCAATGAGCTGCCAACAGGTGGCAGGATGGTTCAGCTAAAAAAAATAAACAACAAAAAAAAACAATATGAATCAAGAAATTTAAATCAAACAGTAACATAATAATATATTGATACAGTAGTGCAATATATTAATTGTACACTTTGTAGGTGAAGATTTGAGAAAACAGGCATTATCATATACTCTATGAGAGAGTATAAACTTTAAAATTCATATATCCTATAGCCTAGAAATTCTCCTAGATATGAGAAAAATAAGACAGCACAAAAGGAAATGAACATGAAAAAAAATGCACCATGGAGCAAATCTATATACACTGCCCTAAAAATCTCTGAGACATATCGCTAGGCTAGAAAGAAGTTGCACATCAATATGTAGAGTGGTCTACTTATGTTCAAATTATGTACAGAAATCAAACAAAATCATACAAGCCGTTCTGTGTAATATAAGTGCATAAAAAATGGTCTCATAGGACCAACCACAGAATATTACCATGGCGATGAACAGGACTGAATGAGGGTTAATGGAAACTTTCACTTTGTCAATATCCTTTCAATATTTTACAATGGTAATTTGGCAGTTTTTGCATATATGTGATAATATGTTAGATAATATTAAATAATAATATACTAAATAAGATACATTCTAAAGAATAGCCAGACTGTGTTCATGTTTATAGGATTACCTATACTCTAAATATCTTCAAGTGATTTTTCATGTTTGATCAAAGTAATATATGCACATAATCCTAAATCAAGTGGTAGAGAAGGGCTCATAACAAAAAGCAGTAGCCTTTTCCCATCCCTCCCCAGGTCACCATCCCAACACCATCCATCAGAGACAAACTTCATTCTTCCTGTTTCAAATCTTCGTCTAGTTAGTACAAAACATGAAGGAATATACTTATATCTTCATTTCCCAATTTTATCACTATTTTTGATAGCCCACTATAAAAGAACATTTAATTATACTGACTCATGCTATCTTTTCTTTTTATAAAGTTGTATGGTTATAATGATATAAACTTTTCTATTAATTACCTGAGTAGATTTGAGTAATGTGTAAATATTTCCTGTTCCATCAATTTTTGACAATATCAGTCAACGTGCATGCTGTAAGCTAAGAGCATCAACATCCTGATATTCCTTCTGCCTTCCACACATCTCCTCCTCACATCTGCTCTCTGCACAATTGGAGTTTTATGCTTTCAAAGTTAAACACATGGATTTTTTGTGCTGTGACTACAATCAAGCCTTCCCTGCTTTGTTTATAGGTTGATTCTAAAAGTTGAGAGACCAACAAGCAGAATTATATTATTAAGGCTATGTAAATACTCACTATTCAGGTCACTTAGCAAGTGAGGATTGCATTTCCTTCCCTACATCCCAGTGCCATGGCTCTGGGCACAGAAAGTTACTTAAGACCAAGCTCCTGGTAAAAATCTCAGATGAGTTATTCTTTTGTTATCCTCCATCAGTGACTTACTATTGCAAGACAATTTAGTTTGCTTTGCCCTCCCTGTACCACGGCAACTCCTGGACCCGGAGTTGGCCATTTGTTTTTTCCAAAAGTTTTGTGTTGCTCTGATTTCTCTGTCCTCTCAATCATATCATTTACTGAGTGGAGTTCTGTCTCCTGTCTCCCTGGAGGCCTCCATCTTTATGCTCCAATCATGCTGTGAGCTAGCATCTGGAAACTCCCTCACCACCTCATCTGGGACGATGTCGTGAGATTTCCTAGATCCCACACGCACACCATGATTTACTCCTCACTTTGCCAGAGTACTTAACTTTCTGAGCAAAGGCATCAGGGAAATAAATGTGCTGAGTACTCAAATGTCTGAAATTATGTTTTCTTTGGCCTCACATGTTATTGATA
>NW_017731968.1:314933-363816 GCF_001890085.2 Hipposideros armiger | reverse complement strand
TAAAAATTAAAAAAATATAAAAATCAAGATGGGAAAATAAACAAGTTACATGTATTAAGAAAAAGCAATCACTTTGAAAAGCCACTAATAAATAAATAAATAAATAAATAAATAAATAAATAAATAAATAACAACAACAAAGAAAAACCCTAAAAACACTATTTCTGTTTATGAAAAACATAGGTCTCTACCTATGTGGAATTTCATTTCCTACAGAAAATTAAGGGCGAGGTTAAACACTGGAGTAGCCTTTCTATTCATATATAGTCCTTTTGAAAACATGAAAGACTAACCCTAAAAGGCAGCTCTGTTTTTTTATTTTTAACCCATATTTGACCAATATAAAAATCTTGCACTGCCCTCAATATGCTTTGAAACTTCAAATAAAATTAATGTTGCTTTTTAATCCATATAAATAATGGTAATAATAGAAGCTAAAATTCCCATTTGGACCTTGGAAGACCTTTGGTGGTTACTTCAAGCTACATGACATCCAAAGTCTCCCCGAGGCTGCTGGGTTTTCTGTCTCAGATGATATGTAAGATGGGGCCACATTCTCCCACTTGGCAACTTAAAGCTCATTTGGAGGCTTTGTGTTCATTATATCTGTCCCAATCATCCAAATAATTGCCCTATTCTAAGGTTCATAACCTTACCTGCATAAACAAGGCCCCTGTGCCATCTGACATGACATATTCACCAGTCTGGGTATCAGGGGACATCTTTGGAAAGCCACTTTGCCAAATGTACATATAGCTATTGCAGCAAGTTGATAGCAATATTCTTAAAACGTGTGTATTGGTTTCCTAGCACTCCCATAGCAAACCACCACAGACTGGGTAACTTAAACAACAGAAATGTATTGTCTCACAGTCTGAAGTCTGGAAGTCCGAAATCAAGGTGTCAGCAGGGTTGGTTCCTGCTGAGATGTGAGTGAAGGATGTGTCCCAGGCCTCTCTCTGCTTCCAGATGGTGGGCTTCATGTCCACAGGGGGGTCTCTCTCTATGCTTTCCTGGTGAAGCCACCAGTCATCCTGGAATAAGGAAGCCCCCTACTCCTGGGTGGCCTCATTTTAAGTAATTCCATTTGCAATGACCCTACTTCCAATTAAGGTCCCATTATGAGGTCCTGGGGATTAGAACTACCACAGATAAATTTTAAGACAGACACAATTTGACCTGTAACAAATTGATAAGTAACATTTCTTTCAAATTTCAAAAATGAAGTATAAAATATTTTGATAATGTAATCTTTTCAGATACATATCCTTAAGCATATGGGTTGTGAGTAAGAACCATAAAAAAAAAGAAAAGAATCTAGACGATAGAAGACAATTTTTCTAGAACCATCTTAGGAAGCTTCTCCTTTACTCCTTGAGGAAAGTTGCTTTGGTAAAATTAAAAACTTAAATTTCACAGTTAACTATTCCTGGGATAGTAAAACTCCGGCCTCAAATTTTTCTAAAAGAAATATCTAACTCCTTAATATCAGGAAACCGTAACATGATGCGTATGTTCCAAAATTGAATTATTCCTGGGCAAAGCGATTCATTGTGTGTCCCTGCTAGCTCTCCAGCTGGCAGAAATCCTCAGGTTTACGAATATCACTCTGGTTATCTCGGGGCACACACCTCAGGCGTCAGATGTCCAGGGAGCACAGTCCCGAGTACAAATCACCGAACCATTCCATGGTCTGCGAAACTGCTCGCTGCTCTACGGGTCACTGCTCCTTCGGCTTTAGGATAAATCTGACACTTCAGAGGTCTCTGGATTGTTTGTAGAGACACAGAAGCAGTCTCTATAGACAAGAAATACAGGACACCCTCCTTCCTGTGATGTACAGATACAGAACCCCAAATCACACCTTACAGTGCACCTAGCCCAGTGGAAGGCTACCGCAAATTTATGGAAAAATGTTTGCATAACAACTGGACTTCAGACTCAGTGACATAACCCCCAGAATTTACAATAAAATGACTGCTCGTGTCATTATTCATTCAGTCCACAAGCCTTATCGAGCAGAGCACTAAGGCCTCAGAGCACTGCACTAGGAGGGGATGGGGATCATGGGTGGTGTGCACCTGATCCTAACTTGAGGTACTATTATCATTCAGCCCGCAGATGGGACGGCAGTCTGGCAAAGGAATTCCCCTCATTTCTGCTGCTCCATTGGAAACCAAGGCGACCAGTTCGGAAAAACCATAACCCTTGTTGTCAACAACCTGCCTCTTTTTATACCCACTGAACAAAATGTTCAAGAGTGAAACCTGGTGCAGAAGGAATAGAGCACAGGACTCTTCAGCAGCAGGTGTTAAGGGAACGGAAGCAGGATGGGGTTCCCTACAGCTTCCAATTTTCCAAGGAGGGTTTTTCTGCCCGGTTAGGCAAGGAAAGTAAAGGCTAAGGGTGGAAGGGCTCGTTTTGCCCAGTTTAAAACTGTCTGGGAACATATTTCTTCAAGATGTTCAACAGAGTTCAAAGTGTTTCGTTTCTGAGCTTTTTTTTTTTTTTTCCTACTGAGAAAGTGGAACATTTCATAGGAAATCCACACCGGAAAACAAGCAGGTATGTGATAGATGCTTTCAATAAAATATTTTAAACATCAACACATTGAATCAGACATTCAATCCATTAAATCTTTAAAAGGTAAGAATATCATGTTTAATAAATGAAGGAGGCCATTAGACTGAGGTGGCTCTGATGTGATGGCAGCCCATGTAAACAAACCAAAATCTAAGCTTCTAAACGGCTCAAGGTTACAGAATCAAAACGCTAACTACAACCCATCACAAACAGCCAACTGGGCGTTAAGCTATAGACAACCAATCACTTTCCTTTCTTTGCTTCAGTGCTTTATCTGTGTCTGCTTTGACGCAGTCCTCTTCAAATTGATTTTTGCTCAATAAACTTCAGATTTTTAATATGCCTCAGTTTATCTTTTAACATGTGTTAGCTTTCTATTGCCAGCCTAACAAACTTTCCACAAAATGGTAGTGGCTTAAAACAACACCCGATTTTTTCTCACAGTTTCTGTTCATCAGAAGTCAAGTTCAGCGTGGCTCAGCCCAGCTTAGTTTTCTGGTCTCACAAGGTCAAATTAAAGATGTGGGCTGGGCCATGTATCTCTCTGGAGGCTCCGGCGCAAGATCCCACTTTCTACCTCACTCAGGATGTTGGGAGAATCCAGTTTCTAGCAGCTGTAGGGCTGAGGTCCACGTTTCCTTGCTGGCTGTCAGACAGGGGTCTCTCTCAAGGTCAGAAGGCCTCCTGCATTCTTCACGGGGCTGCCCCTTCCATCTTCAGACCAGCAACGTGTGTCCTGTCTTTCTCACCCTGCAAATGTATCTTTCATACCTCAACTGCCTTCTCCTTTCACATGTGTCTTTTGATTCAAGGTGAAAACAATTCTGTGCTTTTAAGGGCTCATATGACTAGATTGGGCCCCACTCAAATAATAATCCAAGAAAAATGTTTAGGACCATCATAAACTTAATTGTATCACAAAGTCCCTTTACCATGTCCATATTCACCAGCTCTGGACATTGGGCTGTACACCTTTATCAGGCCATCCTGACCACCACAAATGCAGTTATTTCTCTCAAACTTGAAAAATCAGGTATAACAGTATTTTCATAATGCCATATTTTTTCAGATTTATGTTCTCAGGTACTCTGAGTTATGAGAAAAAAAAGTAAATAAAACCAACAATCTTGCTTTAGGATCATTTTCACTCACTAAGCTTCAGTGAAGGATGTAGGCTGTGTCATTAGCCTTATTCCTGAAGGTGACAGTGGTTGGGTGGCTCACCACCCGTCACTCATCAGTGACATCTCACCCTCTTGGCCACATGATAGATTGGTTCATGTTGATTAATGTGAATATGGACTCGTGTCATTTTTCTTGGTGATCTTAGAAAATGTTAAAAGCAGTGACAATAGCTTCCATTAATGGAATGCTGTCCACCTGAAAACAGCAGGTGGTGGCAATGTTGTGATTAGAATTCACTCTACAGGCTGAGTGTTCTCTGAGGACAAGTGGAAGGGCATTGTCTGTCCCCATATTTGTTTCCCTACCCCTGGTCTTAGCATGTGATACTTTAATGAAAGGTTCCACTTCCAGACCTTTGAAACTCCAGGAATGACATAACCAAGTAATGTGTGACAGTCTGCCACCTCACCGATAGGCAGTGTGGTATGGGCAATGATTACCAGCACCTCATAGGTTACAAACCTGTGTGTTTGTGGATGTTGCCTGAGGTTATAAAAATAGGCTTCAATATATTTGCCTATTGTCAGGAAATTCATTAACCTTTCTGTTTTCAGATGGAACTGCGCGAAGTATTCCTACAGACTAGCAACCATGGGAACAAATATAAATTGGATCGCTTGGATATTTAGGTTTCTAGCTTCTTGTCACATTGAAAAATAAGTGGCACCACAGGATTTCCAGTACCCACCTCTCTCCACTTGATGCAGAAAGCATTTTGATCCATAATTAAATGTGTGCTCTTGCTTGCTAAGAGAATTGAAATATCCTACCGTGTTTTCTAAGACGTTTTGACATTATCTTTCCATTTGGAGCCATGTTATGACAGCTCACAATTTTCCCTCTAAAAGGGCATGAAAAACACATCACACACTAATTGGGGCCCTGCCTAATCAGGCAAAAATCAGATCTCTTTTGGTCAAACTGTAGCTTGTGGTAACTGTGCATAAATGAACTACGTTGAATTACCTCCAACAGTAATACAGTGAGGAAACGTATTTCATTCTACCGTAACTAGCATTATGAAAGTCGCTTGTGCCTCCTCGCCTCCTCCTCTCTCTCTCTCCTCTTTTTCTTGTTCCTCTCCCTTCTCCTCCTTCTTCACTAAAGTCACCTGAGCGCTCAGACCAACACGCTCCAACGGTTATCTGATGTTATGTGGTCACAAACCTACAGAAAGGATACTTCCCTGTGGGGGAGGGACGAAGGGACCACAAATGACTCTAGCGGGGAAACAACAGCCAGCACCAGGGCGCCCTGCTAAGACAGGTCGTGCAGAAAGAGGCAGTTTAGGTTTTTGAAATCTGCTGGCCCTGTAGATGAAATCACTCCTGCCCACTGTTACAAATGAGTTAATTCCTACTACTTTATGCATTTCATACGTTGAACCTTTCAACAAACACTTTACCAAGAGGTGACTACAAGGCAAGCAATGTGTTAGCAGCTGGGGAGAAAATGGTTGCAAATCCAATGCAGTCCTTGCCCTCATGAATTTTACAGTTTATTAGGAAAGAAAGATAATAATAATCACACTGAAAGCAAAGTGCAAATTAGTGTGTGTGTTGTAAGGAAAAGAGCCTATGACAGGGGCCAGGAAAGCTTTTCTAAGGATGTGAACTTTTTGATCCTGAGATCTGAACGAGTAGGAGATAATTAGGCAAGTACAGCAGGCAAAGGAGCATTTCAAGCAGACTCTGAAGTGGGAGAGGGTGTGTGTGTGTGTGTGTGTGTGTGTGTGTGTGTGTGTGTGTGTGTGTGCATATGTGCATGTGTGTGCATGAGTATGTGCACGTGTGTGTGTGCACATGTGCATGTGTGTGCATATGATTGTGTGTGTGTGTGTGTTGCTTTGAGGAAGAGAGAGATATTATAAAACTTTAGAACGAGGGGACCATTGAATTTCAGCTTTTTTCACGAATGCTTCATCAAAGATGAGACCCAGAAGAGAGAAAAATTATTCTTCTGGTTTGAGCCTTTGGTTGGGTGATTTAGTTTTATCAACGTGTGTGGACACTAAGTTCGTGCAAAAACCGCAAAGAAAAGAAAGAAGGAATGATTGTGGGATGAAAGTCATATGAAGGTCGGAGTGGAAGATTTCAGGTGTCAAGGTTTCTCACAGCCTCTCTTCTGGGTCCAGGAACGTTCAGGGTCTCCTCATTTGGCCCTATCTTATTGCTCCTGTTTTTCAGGATTCTGGGTCTACACACTGGTCAAGGGCACTCTTATCCTCTTTGTTGATGACTTTCATCAGAGCTTCTCATGACTTTTTTTCCTTGTAGTTGAATTTCAATCATTTATCGAGTGAGTGGCTGCATAAAAGCATTTAGACCTCTGGAGAAAACAGAGCTATGACTATGGAGACAAATATTAACCTGAGAATGACTGGAAAGTGTTGGCTAATGTCTCCTAACCAGCATCCAGTCTGAACTGGGATCAGCCAGAAGAAATCTGGTCCCCACTCCAGGCCTGTAAAGAGGGAAGTTTGGTTTTAATAGATTTACCCAAAATGGCATGAATAGAGGAAGAAACTCAAAGAATCTAATTTCCACAATCAAAATCCTTAAACCAACGGAGAAGAAAAATGGTGGTGGGGGGTTGATAAAGAAGGGGGTGGTGGTCAATTGTTCCCAGCATTGATGGGTTTTGATCTGACATTCTTAAGAAAGACATCTACTTTGTGATACCATCTACTCCTGGAGAACCTGAAAATGTTCCCAGTGTTTGATGTAATGCTGTATGCCTGGGAGGTGGGTGTATGCTGCCTTTTCAACTAAGAGACATGAATCCATGGGGCAGCTCCCAGGAGTTTCACTGCAGTGTTTGTCGTGCAGAATCCCTTCCACTGAGGTTTAAGAGCAGTCTCACATTGGTGTCATTTTCAGTCGAGTAGGTCTCCAGGCTGCAGTTCAGGCAGTGCTCCCTATGATTTCTCTTTAGGGAAAGCCATGTGGCCTTGAAAATAAGCTTGGCTTTAAGGTTCTACAACATTTGGCTCTATCGGCCTGTGAACAAGCAGAGTTAACAAGCAGAGTTAAGGATGGGGGCGATACCCCATATGCATGGGCATCCAGTGGCCAGCCCAGGTGGGCATAGCCTACAAATTCCTATTACAATAAGCCTATTAGAGAGCTAAGAGTAAAACCTTTGACCACAGTAACTGAAGGCGCTCAGAGAGTTTTTCAAGTTTCTGGGGTTTTTGGGGTTTTTTTTGTTTTTTGGGGTTTTTTAAAAGATTTTATTGGGGAATTGGGGGGAGGGGAACAGTGTTGGGGAATCAGGGAAGGGGAACAGACAGGTAGACAAATTGATGTTTTGTTCTTCTGTCTAGTTGTGGAGGACTTCGTTTCACTGTCCCACGTTGGTATGATCATTGTGCTCTTCCCGGGTGAGGCAATCAGTCGCCGGTCATTGGTCGGCTGCTCACAGTGGCTCCCAGCAGCTCACACCGGCTACCAGCCACTCATGTAGCTCACGGCAGTCCACTGCAGCCCCACTGCAGCCTACGCCATCGCCGGCGACTCACATCAGCCCAGCTCCAGGTCGAGCTGTTGTTCATCATCTTAGCGGTAGAGAGCGCAGCGTCACTGGCCCTCAACGTGGGAACTGAACCACAGCCCTGCTGCTCAGAGCTGGTGCTCCCAAGCGAGCTCTTACCAGCTGAGCCACTTGGCTGCCCCTCAAGTTTCTGTTTTAATGGTCATTAGTTCATCCTGATTTCTCTGAGGACTGGTGGTGGTAGGACCAATGAGGCTTCTGGGTCACAGGCAAAGCCTTATGGAGACCCTTAATGACTGTTGCAGCTACATGGGTACCCCTAAAAGATGACAAATTGATGAGTGTTACTCAAGTGGGGAACAGAGAGTCTAAAAGCTGCTTTGCTTCAACCAGAATGGTTACCTTACAGAAAGGAACAGATTCCAGCCAATCAGAAAACAGACAACATTCTGTGATTAAGAACATATTCACGGGCCGGCCGAGTGGCGCGATGGTTAAGAACTGGCTTGGAATGCCAGAGGGCCCCAGTTTGGATCCCACATATGAGGGCCAGTGACACTGCCCTCCATAGCTAAGATGCTGAACAACAGCTCAACCTGGAGCTGGGTTGCCGTGAGTCGCCGGCAACGGAGTAGGCTGCAGCCCCTGTGGCAGTGGGTTGCCATGGGCTACCGTGTGTAGCCAGCAGCCAGCGTGAGCGGCCAGCAGCCGCAGTGAGCGGCCATCCAGGGGCCAGCGGCTGGTCTGCCTCGCCCGGGAAGAGCGCAATGATGGTGCCAACTTGGGCCACTGAGGCAACATCCTCCACAACTAGCCTGAGGAACAAAAGGACAGCAACTTGTCTTGTTCCCCTTCCCCCAATTCCCCAGAACTATTCCCATCCCCCCAATTCCCCAATAAAAATCTTTAAAAAAAAAAAAGAAAGAAACTATTTAAAAAAAAAAAGAACATATTCACAATCACACAGAGAGCAATGCAACGAAACCCATATGCAGATGTCCTAAAGGGCCTCAGAGTTTTGGCTCATGTCCTGGCCCCACCTTTACAGTTTTCAAAGGGTTTGGAGTTTGACAGCTGGAACGTACACGAAAGACATGCTCGCCATCCCATTGAGATTCCCCCTTAATGCTCATTTAGGATATTTTTAAATTTTCCTGTCCATGGTGATTATAGCCAGTCCAGACTGTCCATGCAGACCAAATAGCCATCTTGGTGCCACCAGATGCCATCAGGGTGAGGCCAACAGTCTGGCCTTTTCCAATGTGTTAGTTCAAAATCAGGTGCTGGATTCTGGAATTGACTCAAGACCTGGTGCCAATATCCAGGAAGTCGTTTTGGCTTTGCATTTTGGACTTGTTGGACAAGTCCCCTGGATGTGTGAGCAGAGCTTGTTTGGTGTGCCAATCTGCTAAAAGATGGGACTTTGCTTCTTGAAACCACTTTCACATGGCAGCCATGTTTAGGTGGAGTACGCCAGCTGCAGTTAAGAAGTGTTGTTTCTTCCAAAGCAAACCACAACCCTGAACCCATGCAAAAGCATTTCCATATAGACATTCACTCTCTTCCCTCCAGCTAACTGGCAGCCCTCAGGAAGGGGTACAATTTGGGTGACTTGTGCCGATTTTGTGTCTTGAAGAGAGCTGGATTTGAACAAGTCTGAGTGGATTCTGACTGCATAGCCAGCTTGCTGGCTTCCTTGTTCAGGTCTCAAACAAGACTCATTCACAAATAGTCATAATGTAGGATGTCTAACGGGGTTTCAAGGGGGTCAGATAAAAGCATGGGAAATTCCCAAAGCAGTCAGCCAGTTTCTCTCTCTTCTGGGTGAGAAAGACTAGGGGCAGGTTTTGGGGTGTTTCCGCAATGGGCAGGAAGGCGTACAGATAAGAGCTACAGGATTTCAAAGGAAGTCAGTCTAGAAACAGAAAAATGTCCTGTGTTTTCAGTCAAAAGGAAGGTCTGAATGGTATGAAGGACCATGGGGTTAAGTGAGAATCCTAAAACTAAGTCAGCAGGCCCCTGTTGACCTTGAGCTGCTGCCAGAGTGCAGAAAAGGAGGACAAGCTTTTGCTGCAAAATCAATGTGAAGATATAATAAGCAATGGGTCTCTGATGTCCATTTTCTTGTTAAGCTAGAATCTGCAAAACTTGTCTCCATGTACAAAGAGGAGGAAAGATTTATGATCATTGGAGAGTCTTTTAAGTTGTAAAAACCATTCTCGGGTAAGACTGTGTAATGCAAGGGCTCAGGAGTGTCAGCTTTCATTAGCTTAGAGGAAGGAGCGGTGGGTCCAGGGAAGTGAGGAATCTAATGTCTACAATGTCCTCTGGGGCCAAGAAATCCTCTAAGTTGTCTTTTGATAATTGGCCAGTAAAGTCATGAGTAGCTTCTAATCTTTAAGGGAAAAGTGACTCAATTTTTGTTTGATGTCATGGCCAAGAAAATGCACTTGGGTCTGGTCAAATTCGTGTTTCTCCTTAGAGACGTTGTGTCCTGGTACACTAATAATGTCAGCAAGAGGGAGAAATCGATTCTGCAAGACTCTGGATTCAGAGAACAAGCAGAAGACCATCTGTATATTGTATAAAAGTGGAGTTCTTGGGGAATTGGGTGACTCTAGTGATTCAGATACAGTTTGCATGTTTGCAAAAAGGAAGAGGGTGCCATTGCAAACCCTTGGGCATCACTGTCCATGGGTATTGTCGGTTTTCTCAAGTGAATGCAAATACACACAGTGAGTGGGAGGAAAGAGACAGCTGCACAAAATTCTATCACCATAAACTAAGCAGCGGCCTCCGGGATCAGGGCAGGATGGTAGATGGTTGGAGACAACAGGGAAGCAGGGGAGTAAAACATAACTGATGGCCCTTAAGTCTTGTACAAAGTGGTAGCCATACCCATTTGTCTTTGTGACAGACAGAACAGGGGTACTACAAGTGCTAGTAAGGGGGAAATAAACCCTTTCGGAAGGCATGTGAATATAACGGGTCATAGTCCTTCCATAGATTCATTTCTTCAGTGGGTAGGGTGTAGTTTCTGCCAGAACAGAGCTAGATTTAATGAGATATTTCCAGGTCTAGCCTCTTTTATGTGTACCCATATCTCAACCAGCTTTGGTCAAAAGGCTACTAAGGACACATACACTGACCGTCTAAGATGTCCCTACAGGAGGCACCCTAGACGGCGAGTGTGGTTATCAGGCTGTGCCATTGTCAGGTGGTCAGCCAGACATCCCTGTGCTTCTAAAAGTTCCAGAATATTCCATCTAGTCCACACCACATTTATCAACAGCATCCCGTTTACAAAGGCAATCTCATCACCTGGTTTCTATTACCCCAGAGCTCCATCAGCCCATGGAGGACACTGACCCATTTTGATGGCAACTGCTCCTCCTGCCGGCCCTGGCCTACACCAGAGAGTCACCACTGAATTCTGTGATGCTGGGGCCCCTACAGCCAGTGAGTCATTGATGCCTTTGGTGAAGGCCATGTCCTCCGGGCCCTCTCTGCCTCACCTGAAATATCCACTACTGTTGTCCACTAGTGGATAATGGGGGGCCTCAGGCTCCTTATTTCTTCCTTTGACATCTGCCAGATCAACTCAGCCATTGCCCCTTGGAAGACTGGCCGTCGCTTTTTTTCAGGATTCTAAGAGCCACTCTAGAAACAGGCTTCTCCCATCGCCTGGGTTCCTTGCTGAGTGTTAAATTCCAAGGCTTGAGAAAGTGCCCTAAGTCATGAATTCCCATTCATCCGACTTTACATTTGAACCCTCTTGATCCAACAACCGCAAATCCAACCCCAACCTTGCTCCTCGAGCTCTGCCAGCACATACCAACTAAGCTAATCCTCGCAGCTCCTGTGGTCCAGAGCCTGTTCCTCCCTCCAGGCCCAGCAGCCTCTAGCTGGGCCATGCTGGGATTTACCTTAGTTATCGGCCTGGAACTGATTGAAAACATAGCACATTAAGAGAGAATTAGAGGTATAGTAAGGACAACAGATCAGGGGATAATGGTCATTGAAAAGACAGTTTATTCCCCACAGTTGCCAAGAGAAGGAGGCATGCTGTGCCCTGAGGGGGGTCACACAGAGAGACTCTGGGGACAGTCATGAGGCAGAGAGGAAGCGCTGTGAGCAAGGGCTTTTACAGTGGTTTCTGCAGTGAAGGAACAGGCAAATCGGGGAAGCAGATTTAGGATTGGCTGGTTTCAAACATTTCAGCTGGCTCTGGGGCATGGGGCTGTCCCTAGTTGTCCTGTACCTGGCCCTGGAGTGAACAGGGCAGCTGGACAGTGCCCAGAGGGAGACAGCCCCATAGAGGAGGTGGCTGGGAGTATGAACCCTGAGTTGGGTGGTTCGTATTTGAAAAGGGCTCCTCCTGAGCGTGGGCACGGAGATGAGGGAGCTGGAGGCCCAGGCGGGTGACTCAGGTGTGCTATCAGGTTTCCCAGGACACAGCGCATCTGGTATACGTATGTGACAGCATCAGGTTTACCGAAGCTAGAAACATGGTTAATACAGGCCCACGGAGGACGCAGGGACGGCTCCCAAGGCAGATACCTGTTTCCTCACTGGGAAGAGACTTCTGCACACCTTCCAGCAGGTGTTACCAGAGACAGACGGGTCCTCTACAAGCTCGGAGGTTCGCGGTGTCTACAGAGCCCAAATCTTCAGAGCCATTCATCCAGATAGCCTGCGTTTTTCTAGTCATGCACCTGACCCTAATGTTACAGACCTACGCTGGCTGAGCATTCAAGCACCTCCGACACTCTGAGCCTCAAACTATAAAATCTTTAATCATCTGCTCTTCCACTGCAGGAGAAATGGCTTCTTTGTAAGTCACCACAGAGGGTCTCTGGTTCTCATTAAGTAACAAGTCTTTATCTGCTAGTTAATGGCCCTCTCCATTTTTTATTATCCCTCTGCAGGGCATATCCATACAAGCTAGCTTAAACCAGTTAATTCCACTGTCTTCTAAGCACTGTCACTCCCTCCCCACTGCCGTGTCTTTCCAGTGCCTGAGCCGTGGCGCCTGCAAGGCACCACTGCAGCGGGGCTGCATCCCACTTCCAGGGATGACCCCAAGTTCCCTCCCCAACTCAGGATGCTGTGTTCTTCACCCACTGTGCGGTGAGTGAGCCAGTCCCAAAGCCCCGTCTTTTTGCCAGGCTTATGGACCATTCTTGGTACCATCTGCATTACTTTGGGTCTGCCAAGAAGCAGACACCAAGGCGGAACTAGAGATATGTGAAATTTACTGAAGGATGAGGCAGGAGAGGAGAAGAAGATCATTCAGATCGCAGTGCAGTCTGATGCCCGCAGAAGCAAAGGGGGATGGAAGTAGCACTGAGCAAAAGGAGCACAGACAACCAAGCAAGTGAAGAAGTGGGCAGCCAAGTTCATGTGGCGTCCCAGTCCAGGCCGCCCTCAGGACGCGTCCTGCGTTTCAGCTCCCTCAGTATCCCTGCTGCATTCAGTCACTGGCTTGGAGCAGCCAGTAGGAAACAAGGCCGTGATGTGAACATGATGAAGGACCCAGAGGGTATGAGCTAAGACCATTCTTAAGTGAGTCATCAAACCCATTCTAACAAACGCAGAAAGGTACCATTCAACTTCACTAGCTTATCCAAATTCAAATTAACCTGTATAAAATAGGAATTAATCCTTGAATATGTTCTATGCTGTTACATCCATATTTAATTATACTTATTACCCTTTTTTAACAAATCGTCTTTAAGGATTACTATCACATCTGCAAGTGTAGCTGACCAGAGGGGACGTCAGAAGCTTCCCTCTCCATCCTTCGCTCTGTGCCTGCTCCCCGCACACTGGGCTGTTTCTCACACCTGTCTCAGGTATCCTCAGACTCCCAGCCATCCCAAAGCCTGCGCTCAGAAGTAGGAGGCATTGTACAAAACATGGGGACTACGACACTATGAAGTGTCACCCTTTCATTTATTCATTCCTCCATGTTCCTATTTAGTCAGTGGCACTATTAACCGTCTTCTAGGCATGAGACACTGCTAAGCTCTGAGAGCCCATGAGGCTAATAGCATGGGATTATGGAAAACAGAGTGAGCCACACAGCGTTTTACCTGTCTGCAGGACTGGGTCTTCCACAGGTCGTGTAAGCTTAGTATAGTATAGTCCTATACTAAGAAGCACATCACACACATTCAGAAAGAAACCATTTCCAACTGGTTTCCCCACAAAGAACACATATGTATATATTTTTTCCCATCAGACTCCCAACTCTATGAATGAAAACCTTTTATATTTCCATCAGGAAAGATTTTCTAGACCACTTACTGAGTCAACTTTGGATTCAGTCTCAGCGTATGACAAATCAAGAAGAGACGGAATGGTATCAGAATAACCTCAGGGCAAGTAAAAAGGTAAAAAATATTTCTGAAATTATTTAACGATATTCAAAGAAACCGGCTCCAATTAAACCTCACCTCCAATAGGGCCACACAGAAAACCACAGAATACAGACACCATATTAGTATAACAGACCTGCAAGCTAGGTGATGTTTTGACATTAATTGAAAGGAACGTTGTATTTGCTAGAGCTGAAATTTCGGAGACTGTCAATGCACTCACTGAAAATTCATTTGAGAATTCCCTTCTGATGTCTGTTTAACCTGAGTCTCAAACCCCCAGGAAAACCATGATCTCTTCATCTGTATCTTATACAGCAGGAGGCAAGACACTTAATAAACTGAACAAGACTTTAGAAACACGGAAGTCGTAAATTTGAATTCAACCCATGGCTTACTTCCTACAGACACTCTTTTTCCTGGAGAAACCTCAGGCTGTTACAAATGAGAAGCGGAGGTGGCAGCCTGCCCTATCACATACTAATGTGCCCAGCTGTTTGGGGGCTGTGGCTGATTGATTTGTTTCTCCGAAGGCAAACCATGAGCAGTGTCTCTCCATAAAAGCAGCTGGATGCAAAGCAGTGACAGGTCAAGATGATGACAACAAAAAACAGACCAGTGCCAATTAGCAGAAGAACCAATTAATATAAAATAAATAACTGATCTCAGATATTTTTAATTTTGTAATAATTAGATAAAATTTTCAGGGAGGAATTTTTTTTTTCTTCATGGAGGGGTCACCAAACGAATCCATGAGACAAGATTTTCTCTAACTTGTGAACATTGTTCTCACAATCCCACAAACTCCTGTTTACACAAATGAGTTGGTTCATGTACTCATTCATTCATTCATTCATTCATTCATACATTGTGTTTATAGGGTGTACAACTCATCAAGGAAGGCAGAGCTGGCACTTTCTAAAGCTGAAAAGACAATGGGATTTGCAGTTTTCCTCCAAATATGAGAACGTAGGCAGATGCTGTAATAAGCCTTTGAAACAATGGGGCTGCAACCAGTCTATTTTGCATCCCGCCCCTTTATTGACAAAATAAATCTATGCTATGATTTCAGGTCGGACATTTAGACTTTATGGAATAACAATAGCTTGGAAATGCTTACTGAGATTGCACTGAGCCAGTGGTCTACAAATAAGCCATAAAATTTGGTATCTGTAAGCAGTGTTTGAACATCAACAACTTAATGCCCCAACTCTGCTATATGAAGACTGTAAAACTATCCTTCATTTCTATATTGTCAAGGTCAAAAGAATAAATCGAATCCAATTAAATTTTTTCCTAAACTCCATATGCACCAAGAAACTCTAAAAATCCCTGGGGAAAAAAAGAACTCTTTCTAGTCTGGCTTTGTATTTCCTCTCTGTTCCTAACTGTTCAGAAACATACCCAAGTGATTCAATATCATCACAGGCTACTCACCTCCACATCTCCAGCTTTCAAATAGTTTATACCATGAAATCACAAAGGCGCTGATTGTTATTCTCAAAAGACAGAATCACTCTCCTATCACATCAAAAGCATAGTTCCTCCAGTTATGGAGAAGGTTAAAGCTAAAATGTTGAAACCGTCGCATTATTATTTTGAAATGAAATAGCACACCACATCCGACAGCTCCAATGACACAGCACGGTGCTCAGAAAACCAAAGGCTAATAATGCTCAGTAGCTCATATACTTCATGTATGTTTATTTTCCATATGCATGTCTCCATATGCTCTAGTTTTCCATTAAGAAACAATAGGGAATGACTTCTGAAGTTAACATTAACACCTGTGAATTCCCATAGGCTGAAACCCGAGATAGTAATCTGTTTGATTAAGTGACTGCATTCAATTTCCAAGGTACTAAGTTCAACTTCTGCACAGGGACTCTATTTTCCCGAGAAGTTCATTTTGAATTTCAGTGATTAATATAGTGGGACAATTACAGTGGCGAACAGATGTACATTTTCAATGTTCTGATACTAGAGGTCTGAGATACTGAGGCCTCAACTCGGACATCACTGCCACTTTTTGAAATCCCTACATCACCATGAGGACAGAGTAACCAAGCAACACTTTGGATAAAGATAAAATGACCTCGTGTCACGAAGCTCCCTCACATGACCTTCACACCTTGTCCACGTGGATTACACATAAAATACAGCCAACTGACTCCCTGCTCTGGGTTTATCTTCCAGCTAAGTAAGGGCTGGCCCATTTTCCCCAAGCTTTTCACAAATTCTAGCAATAGTCTTCTAGAATAACCCACCATATGAGGCAGGCCCCTGTGAGTCTCTTTCTCTGAAAGTATGGGTCACCTTATGGGATCACAAAGTATATGGATTTTTCTCCAAATAATTCGGCACTGAGCCAGGCTGTGCTGGATACACAGAGGAACGTTCTCTTAAAGAATGTCCACAATTGCAATAAAGTACTAACATTTCCAACAATTCTTGCAAGGGAATGCTCATTGATTTAGGATTTCTTCATGAAATAAGACCACAAGAATGATGATCTGTCTGAGGGGGTTCTAACATTTTTGTTGGACCTTTTAACCCACTACCCCTGCTGCGAAACAAATTATGAATCCATACCTGGCTTGACAATTCATTTAGACTTGGAAATACATGAAAGCTTTGTGATTTGAGCATATGTATTTTCCCCTTACACGCATCCTCTCACCACACTGCCCACTTTTCCTACTTTCCTTTGCGAACCATTCTCCTAGAAAATGAAATCACGGACATTATAATGAGAGTGCATGCATCTCATCATCAAAACTAGAGAGAAATCCACAAGCTGCAACCTACAGAATTTCTTATCAACATAACATAACCTAACCATATAGGTCCCACAAATGATTACCGCAACCACAAAACACACACACTCATGAGGAAGTGTTAAAGGACATTAGAGATAGGGTACAGTTCGGATCTTGCAGGATATGTAAACCACAGGAAACTAATCTTTGGAGAAAACGCACTGCCTTCCCCTCCTCCAGGTTCTTTGCTCAAACGTCACATCCTCAGAGATGCCTGCCCTGAATATAGTATCAAACATAATGACGCCTCGCCCTGACTACGTCACTCACTGTGCCCTGGTTTGCCGTCTTCGCCCTGATTATTACCTAACTTTATATGACATATTTACTTGCTTTCTCATAATTTCTCTCTCCCACTAGAATGCAAGTTCTATGTGGGTTAGGTGTGTTATATTCATCTCTAGTCCCCAGGACCTGTGAAAGGGAGTTCTTGGTAGGGCATCAAGACACGTGTACTAAGTAAGTGAATGAATAAATGTGTCCTGGATTCTGACTATAAAAACACTCACACACAATTAGTGCCATCACCAAAAGGGGGACAGTGAATTAGGCTGAACAGTCCTAACACAGTACTTCTTACAAAAAAAAAAAAAGCAACTACTGTCACAAGGATTATGCCTCAAAACCTAGAGAAATGAATAAAATTTAATGTTGCAGCTTCTAAAACATACATAGATATAGTGTTACAGTTCTATGTGCCTACAAGCATGGAAATTCATAGTTTCAAAACCAACACCATTTTATATCACATAATTATCTTACAAACAATGCTTAAAACATACGAATAGGCTGATTGTCACACTTGAGCACTCAAGGACATACAGCCTTCCTCAAGCGTGCCTATGCGCCTGCTTGGTCACAGTGATTATGATGTGGGTTTTAAGCTTCTACGGGAAACTGGGAGCCTGGGGATGACAGCCGCCTCAGCCAGGGAGCAAGCTATTTAATTCCCACGTTTCCCTCTGCTCGGAAAGGTACCCGAACATTATCTATAGCAAACTTGCTGAAAATTCAGCTTTCGGGTTTAGCATATGAGTCCTGATGAGCAGTGCCCCTTAGCTAGGCAGAACTTGACCATCAGAAGTTATGCCCTCTCTTTCAGGGTCCCCCAAGGGGCATCGCCCAGAGGTTCCTCCTGGACTGAGGAACGGGGCTCTTAGGGATCTCTGCTGACGATGCCATCACCGCCCCTAACCTCAGGGCTTCTTGCATGAGCATCTCCCGCTTTTTACTGCTGGGTGGGAACACAGTTGGGACAGATACAAACAGGAGCTTCTGTGCCCTTCACTGACCACCTCCTATGAACAGGGTGAGCCACCAGCGGGGTCTGTATTTTCCTTTCACACGTCACCGTCACAGAGAATCACAGTACTATATCTGACTCAATAAAATCATTAGCGGCAACGGTAAATTACTTCTTAGTCCCTGATTGGACCTACCGTAAGGTAGTCATTTTTATGGTGCTATGAAGAGTCCACAGCAGCTTCCTAATGCAGCCCTGATGAAGGACGGCCCTTACTCCCAATTTATGTCTCCCCCTAACCCTCAGCTGGGGCACAATCCTTGCCTTGCTCTGTCCTGTGGTTATTCCCGCCCTAATTGTCCTCCATCAGTCAGTCAAGTCAACCTTTACCAAGGGTCTCATTTCGTCTGGATTGCTCTTCCATCATCACCCAAGTGCTGTCTCTTTAATGTTTCCACTTTTATCACCTAATTTCTTTATTTTGTATTAAATATAACCCCGCCTGCCAATACCGGTCAGTCATCCCTCTGATGACTGTTCTCTCCCACGGGCCACAAAGCAAAGCAGCCTTGGCCCCACTTGAAATGGTCTCGGCCTTATTTCCAGACCAGACATCCCACGAAGAGACCACGCCTCCCTTCAGGCCCTGGGGAAGGGAGGGGCATCAGTGGAAAAGGGGAGACCTGAACCCCTAGCAGCCACAGCCTAAGGAGGGGCAATCCTCAAGTTCAGGGCAAATTCTTGAGAAAATGAGTCACTGACAAATTTTTTATGAAGGGGAAAAAGGGGGATGTGAAACACGTAGTGAATATAATGAAAGTAGAGGCTATTTCACCTAGGGATAACCTGTTTCCACGGTTTAATTAAAAACACATTTTTTGGCCGGCCGAATGGTGCTTTGATTAAGAACTGGCTTGGGATGCCAGAGGGCCCCGGTTCAGATCCCACGTATGAGGGCCAGTGACACTGCCCTCTACAGCTAAGATGCTGAACAACAGCTCGACCTGGAGCTGGGCTGCCTTGGATCGCTGGCGACGCGTGGGCTGCAGTCCCTGCTGCAGTGGGTTGCCATGGGCTACCGTGTGTAGCCAGCAGCCAGTGTGAGCGGCCAGCAGCCGCAGTGAGCGGCCGTCCAGAAGCCAGCGACTGATCTGCCTCGCCCGGGAAGAGCGCAATGATGGTGCCAGCTTGGGCCAGTGAAGCAACACCCTCCACAACTAGACTGAAGAACAAAATGACAGCAACGTGTCTATTCCCCTTCCCCTGATTCCCCAATAAAATCTTAAAAAAAAATTTAAAAAAAAAACCAACACATTTTTACAGGTTCTGCATCAATGATATGGGCGTGCAGGCACAACAGAATATTCACAAAAAGGTTCTAATTATACTGCACAGTTCCCTGAGATTTCCAAGGGTAAAGTTAATGCATTCTTAGCTTTCTGATACCAAATGAGCAAAAACGGCTTCTTGCTTTAAAATTTCCCTTCACAGTCTTTGCTACATGGAAGTTGAAAGCCAGACCCGCCTGCTGTGTAAACATACAGCCTTGCTTCTGGGTCTCTTGTCTTACAGTCCATAGGAGCATTATTAATGAAATAAACTATAACGTCATTCACAAAAGAAGGCAAAGGAACACCAATCATGTAGTAAATGATTGCTGACAAATAGACAAATCATTAACGGCTGACTCCCAACAAGGTGCAATTATCTGGAGCTGCGCAGCGATGACAAGTCATGCTGACCAGAGGGTTTTTCTTTTTCTGAGCCAGTACAAAAAAAAAGGCGTGTGAAAAAAAGGCATTTTTAACCTGATTCTCTCCCATCTGTCCATCACGGCATTTCCTCTTGTCGCGCTTTGTCAGTACTCGGGGGAACAGCCTCCAGGAGGCAGGGAGAGGTTTCCAAATAATACATCAAAACCGGGTTCATCATTTACCTTCATCATTATTTTTCTGTGACACCAAGTCAGAATTCTATTTTCCTGTTCATTTTGAATTTCCATAGGCAGCCTGGGCTGCGAGGTGGGGGCAGAATAAAGGGCCCTGGGAGGCAGTGAGACTGTCATGTGGAAAGAATTGTTTGTGATCAACAGGCAAACGAAGAGCTGCACCGGAAATTGCAGGTGGGAAGAAAGATGCTCATTACCCCCTGACACAAAAACGGATGTCTTTCCTGTCTGTGTACCCACATGGTCCAGGGGGACCTGGAGGCCATCAGTTGATGTGACACTGTGTTCTGTCATAGCTGCAGAGAAATGGCTGTAATACGAAAGCCACACAGGAAATGGCACCTGAAAGATGGAAATGAAAAGTCCTACGAAGTAACACAACTGGGAAGCCAAGCCCATCCGTTATGGCTTTTGGTGTGATTTGCATTCCAACCCTGTATTATATTAGTCAATTATTTTTAACTATGCCATGAAGTATTTACTTGACAAAAAAAAAAAACCATTTGACTGTCTCTGGATAAATCTTTGAAATCACACCATTCTTCTTATGAGTATATATGGTGTTCTCTCAAGAATAATGACACTATCAGGAAATTGAGAGTCTACAGAAATGTTCAAAATAATTTTCATTACTTTTAACATATTGAATATTTTCAAGTAATTGTGTTCTCATCAGGGAATCTGGAGCATAATCAAAATAATGATTTATTTTCCCAAAGTTTTCACTTTAGCACTATTTAATGCCAAACTTGTTTTCTGCTAAACAAGCTTAAGGAATATATTTATCAATATTAACCCTCATTAGGATGTAGGAAAGAGAAACATGAAAAAAATCCACTATTATTTGGCAAACCTAATATTTTGATAATATGTAGTTCCTTTTTACTCTTCCTAGAAAACATCACAGCCTCTGGCTTAGATGGTTGCACATTTTAACAATTAATTTCAACCACCATTAATTGAAAGGGAACAAAATCCCTCAATAAGAAAAGTATAGTAAGAATTAAGCAGGAATCAGTTGAGAATTTCAACATTTTAAAGTTGTCTCTCCATTGTAACAACCCTTGATTCTCACTTTATGTCTACATCAGAAGCACTGCCCCAGAAAACTCTTTGAAAAAAGGAAAGGAATTTTGCTAAGCCTAAGTAAATACCCATTATCATGCCCTCACCCTCTTATCCTCTCAAGGGCTTAGTGTCCCCTGTGCCTCGTGTCTCCCAGGGGATAAATATACTGGCCACGACCAACTGAAAACACGCTCACGTCTGATCTTTCGCAGCCATCTAAGTGTCCACCTTCGATGTCTCTTCTCTTCATAATTTAACTAAGGATCCAAAAAGGCCATTGAAACTCAAGTGACAGATTATTCAATTTGCATTTACGATTTCAAGTTAAGGTGATATGATCAGGTATTTTAATGCTATTATTATGCCGTAGACTGTAAATCCCTCAAAGGAGATCGTGTCTTACAATCTTATAAAGGAAATACATGCATTATTTTATTAATTTAATGCATAACTGCATTATATGTGTCAGATTCTTAAGTCTTTAAGAACCTTAAGGGTAAAACTACTTATTAAAATTCTCTTCTACTTCCTCCATATATCTGAGGGCATAAAGACAATTTCTAGAACCTTGAGGAAAACATGTTATCCATACATATTTGCTGAATTGAGTTATGTTTAGTTTTCTAGGAGGTCAAAAATAGAGTTAGACAGCCTGAGTTTAAAACCTGGTTCCATTGGCTACTCTGTATATGGCCTGGGAAACTTGTCCCGGTTTCCAGCTCTAGAAAATGTGCCAAATACCAGAATTTGGTTTCTTCAGTTGGTGGGGTGATCAATGATTTCATGTGTAAACTGCACTGACAGTGACGCCTGGTAATGAATGCAACCTATGGTTATTATTTTTATATTATGTACTGCTTTTTAATTTTTAACAGAATATTATTATACTTAGCTTTTAACATGCTGCACAAATTCACTTCAAAGTAATCTTGCTCTGATATTTTTCTTTAAAAATAAGAATATCTCATCCTTATCTTAAGACATATACTGCAACATCACAAACAAAATAAGTGACAGAAATTATTACTAGGCTTCAAATTTCATAACTATAATAATTAAATAGCATTGGAAGCAGTACTAGGTTAGCATAACTTTCCCCTATTGAGGACATACTATAAGTTTTTCATGGGACACTGCATCATCCAGGAAAATAAGTGGACAAACATACATTGTGTTTTCAATATCTGTTGAGTTGATTGAAGCACAGTCAGTTTAGTTTCTTGCCTAAAGCCACACAGCTGGTTAGCTCTAGGTCCAACACCCAAGCAGTCTGGCCCCAGATGACCCTCTGTTAATCATGATCCTGGTTACTTTGATTTGTCATAGCATCTTGGGTACAGCTGTGCTAAAAATCTCCTGTTGTAAATTAACTATAAATACACCAGTTACCACCAGCTGTAAAGAAAACTAGAAAACCTGCAGACATTGGATATGATGAACCATCCCAGGAAAATAAGCACAACTTTTCTGATAGGAAATGCATTAACATTCTGAAAAGCTTTCAATTATCCAATCTCTTTGGAAATTTTTAAACACAAAAATAAACTTACACATATAGTAACACAGACATATCATTATAGCTTAACATTAAGAAACAACTTTGAGGCAGAAAACAGCTGCTGCTATCAGAGAAAATGTCAAATTTAAAACCTACTCCATCATAGGGTACTAATAGTTGTATCATGAAATATGCCTATTGTGATCCTTTAAAGAAAAAAAATGGAAATGTCAGAAAGCTAGCTAGCTTTGCTTAGGGGAAATCTTTTTAGCCATGGAAATATAAAGTCACAATGGCAGCTGTCCCAAACGTGGGGAATTTTCATCCACTGAATTGGCTCACCATTAACCCAAAGCAGATATATCAACTCATTCTACTGACGTATTAAAAGTAAAATTAAAAATTTTAACTCATGGGAGAGGGTGGGGATGAGGGAGAAGGGGAAGGGATTAGACAGCATAAATAGTTAACTACAGTATTTCCACAGGGATATGAAAGACAGTTCAAGGAATATAACTAATAATGTTGTAAATAATTTGTAGGGTGTCAGATGGTCACATGTCTTGTTAGGGAGACTGCATCATGGATGGGGTAGAGGCTTGGTCACTGCACTGTACACCTGAAGCTGATGTGGTATAATATTGTATGTCAACTCTAAGTGAATATATATATATATATATATATATATAGTCACGGGACATGGAGTATAGTGTGGGAGTGAAGTCAAGAGAATTGTAATAGGTATGTATGATATGGGGGGGGGAGTGGGGTGGCAGATGGGGGGGTTGTCACTTCAAGGGGTATAAAGTATAACTACTGCACTGTGTTGTACAGCTGAAACTAATTCTAAAAAATGTGTATTTCACAATAAAAAAAAATAATAAATTTAAAAAAATTTTTAACTCAGAGGAGATTTAAAATTATACTTCCCCTAGAAATAGTAGTTTGGGCCTCTTTGCATATAAGTGGTATTTTCGGTGAGCCCAGACCCCTCAGTGGTGTTGGAGTGACCCTGGGTGTGATCTAATAGTTATAAAGAAAGAATGGCAAAGAACCCTCAGGGTCCTCTTTGTTTCTAATTGTCATCTTTACTTCAAAGTGAACTCTGGTTTCTAAGAATGCTGTGACATACAGAGTTAGATGAAACGCTAGAGCTCGGTCTAGTGACCTCTAGAGGACAGAATGTGCACACACTGTGCATATGCCCTTTTATTATATTGGCTTGTCAGAAAAGTCATGACGCATTTTTGCAATGAAAAACATAGAAAAAATACGTCATGACTTTCCGACAACCCAATCTATACCATATGTTCCACTGTCAGCAACCATGTACACAGGAAAAACGTTTTTGTACCAAAATGCCATGAAAAGATTAAAGACTGTCTTTAGCATCGATTCTACAGACCATGGTATTTTCACAGGTTTATTTTTTTTTCTTTTTTGTTTTATTATGAAATACACATTTTTTAGAATTAGTTTCAGCTGTACAACACAGTGCAATAGTTATACTTTTTACCCCTCGAAGTGACAACCCCCCTCCCCCAATCTGCCACCCCATTTCCCCCCAATATCACACATATCTATTACAAATCCCTTGACTCCACTCCCACACTATACTCCACATCCCATGATTATATAGTTGTAGTTGACATACAATATTATACAACATCAGCTTCAGGTGTACAGTGCAGTGATCAAGCCTCTTCCCCATCCGTGATGCAAGACATGTGACCAACTGACACCCTACAAAGTATTCACAACATTATCAATTACATTCCTCGAACTGTCCCCCATGTCCCCATGGCAACACTGCAGCTGCATATTTATGCTATCCAGCCCCTCCCTCTCTCCCTCATCCCCACCCCCCCAACCAACAGCCCTCAACTGCACCCCCACATCTCTGAGACCACCTCTGTTCACTTTCCTCGCCCATTCAGTTTTTTAGAGTCCACATATAAGTGAAATCATATGGTATTTGTCTTTCTCTGACTGACTTATTTCACTTAGTGTAATGTTCTATAGATCCATCCATATTATTGCAAATGGTACTATTTCCTTCTTCTTTATAGCTGAGTAATACTCCATTGTGTAAATGTACCACAATTTCTTAATCCAGTCATCTACCGATGGGCATTTCGGTAGTTTCCAAGTCTTGGCTATTGTGGATAGCGCCGCAATAAACATAGGGGTACATATATTTTTTCAAATGAGCGTCTTGGGTTTCTCTGGATAGATACCCAAGAGTGGAATTGCTGGGTCATACGGTAGTTCCATTTCCAGTTTTTTGAGATACCTCCATACTGATTTCCATAATGGCTGCACCAATCTGCAGTCCCACCAACAGGGCAGCAGGGTTCCCTTTTCTCCACAGCCTCGCCAGCACTTGTTGTTTGTTGATTTATTGATGATAGCCATTCTGACTGGAGTGAAGTGGTATCTCATTGTGGTTTTTATTTGCATTTCCCTAATGATTAGTGAGGTTGAACATTTTTTCATATGCCTGTTGGCCATCTGTACATCCTTTTTAGAGAAATGCCTCTTCATATCCTCTGCCCATTTTTTAATTGGGTTGTTTTTTTTTGGTGTTGAGTTGAATGAGTGTTTTATAAATTGTGGATCACAGGTTTATTATTACTTAGATATGGTCAGGTCAGCAGGTCAGTAGATGACTGCCATTGCAACGATATTTTAGGAGTGACGTCAGCAAAATGGCGGAGTAGGAGACATCAGCCTCCATCCCCCACCCACAAAAATAACAATTAGACAGCTATCCATAAAGCAAAATAGCCCTGGGAGGGTTCAAGAGTCCAATTAAAAACCAATAGCCATAAAAAAGTTAAAAAAAAAAGAACTGCAGAGAAAGGATTGCTAGGGAGATGAGCTTAGCTGAGATGAGCAGAGATGTTTAGGGACAAAAACAAGGTTGGAATACCAGTGGTCTGCTCCACCGAGGACCCTGGCTGCTTTCACCACAGAAGTAGCCAAAATCCATTCCTGCTGTGGGCCCCCCAGAGAGGAAGCTGTTACTGCAGCACCCCAAGAAAGAGTCGCTGTAGCCTACTCCAGGGCCAGTCCTCCACTCCCCTGCCCTCTGCACACCCCAAACCCAGGGTCATGGCCACTCCACACATGCCTATACACCAGACCTTCCCTCCAAAGCTGCCCCACGAGCGTCCATGCCTCACAAACATTTTCAACACTGCGTTGGAGGTGCCTGTGCCTGGGCACTGGAGCCATGGTCCCTCTATGCACCCACATCAGACCCGAGCTTCACGGCCACTCCACGGACACGAGTGCTACCAACACGACAAGCCTGATGCAGCATCAAGAGCAGCTCCTTAGCCACGACTTCCCCTGTGGGAATAAAAAGAATGGAAGGACCCCAGCAGCTCTTGCCATCAAAAATCCCAGAAGTCATCACTAATGCCCAAACCTTGTGAATTCTACCAAACAATGAAAGAAGAATTCAGGCCAACCCTTCTCGAGCTCTTCCCAAAAACAGAAGAGGGGGAACATTTCCAAACTCATTTTACAAGTCCACCATTCCCCTGATACCGAAATACGACAGGGATATTATCCAGCAGGCCACTTCTGGGTGTGTATCCCAGGGAAATAAAATCATTATCTCACAGCGATGTCTGTATTCCTGTTACATTACAGCATGATTCACAGTAGCCAAAATATGGAAACAACCTATGTGTCTGTTGACAAATTAATGGATAAAGATGTGAGAGACATATATATGCATGCAATGGAGCTCTATTCTGTCTTCAAAAAGAAGGAAATATTGACATTTAAAACAACATAGATGAACCTGGAAGACGTTATGTTAAATGAAATAAGTCAGATACAGAAAGACAGATACTGTACGATCTCACTCATATGTGGCATCTAAGAAAGTCAAGCTCATAGTAACAGAGTAGAATAGTGGTGACCAGGGGCTGGGGGTAAGGGAAATGGGGAGATAATGCTCAAGGGACACAGGCTTTCAGATAAAAGATGAGTAAGTTCTGGAGACCTAATGTACAGCATGGTGACTATAGGTAATAATAATGGACTGTATTCTTGAAATTTGCTAAGAGAGTAAACCCCAAGTGTTCTCCCTACACACACACACACACACACACACACACACACACACACACACACACACACACAAAATGGTGACTATGGTAAGTGATGCATTTCTGGTAATTACATAAGAACATCACATTGTATACCTTAAATATATGCATTTTTTATTTGCCGATTATATCTCAATAAAATTGGGGGGGGGAGGAAGGAGATTTACTTTCCCAAGATAGGGAGTACATGTCACATCAGAAGGGGCCACACAGAAAACCATCAGGCAGGTCAAGCGTCACAGGGGAGACAACTATGAGAAAATATCCTTACTGGGGTTTCCACAGGAAGGAATGGGTGAGGCGGGGTGAGCAGGCTCAGGGTTGCCCAGTGTGAATAATTTCAGTGAGCTCAGGGGAAAAAGGGCTGTCCCTACTTATCGGGTCCCTGGCCCTGGGGTGACTAGGACAGGGTCACTACGCCTGGAGTGTGACAGCCCAATAAGGGAGGTGGCCAGGGTAGACTTAATCAGCTGTCTAGGAAGGAAAACTGACTGGCTTCTAGCCAGGGCATCAAAACTGGGTCAAGACAGCACTGAAAAGCCTGCATTACACACAGCTTAATGAATTCAGAAACAGGCAATCTAGTTCATGGCAGTCTATGAGAACACTAGAGGTTCTTTCTTAAAATGGGGGAAAAGAGATATGTTAGCATCCACCTTGTAAGATTCCGTGTCCTAAACAACTCACAATAAATGGGGCAAAGTAGATTCCCACCTTTTCCCAAAACTCATGTGATCTGATAAGCTATGAATGCCATTGAGTTGATTTATCTTTTGTTCAAGGTTTCACGCAACACGTGATAAACATTTACAATAAAAATGTGTGTGATGAACATTTTACAATACAAGAAAAATGACTCATCCTAACAGGAAGGTGCTATTAAAACAATGTATTTTTATTGCCTTCCATGGGTCAAAAGTTGTGCCGGGTGCCCTACAAACACCAAATCTAATCTGTTATCTCCATTTTACAGGTGAGGAAACTGCTGCTCAGAGATGTCAAGTAGCATACTCGCTGTTCCTTGGCTATCGCGAATCAGAACCACTCTTCAAAACCCATGTTACCTGTGCCAACATGCACATACTTGCAACTACACCAAACTGTCCCTCGGTGACACCTACCTACCTAGCTCAGTGTATGCGCTTGAATAAATGGCCACCTAAATGTGTCTATACAGAAAGTTTCTTTTTTTTTTTCTGTTTTCACAATTGTATCAGTTTTCTCCCTCAAAGATTTTTAAATGTTTCATACAATACAGATCAATCCGTTTCATCCTAAAGAGATAATAGAGATAGAAACTCTCTCCATGGTAATAAATCAGTTCTACACAAAATTTAAATCACTGTTTCTACTTCATGTACGTATGTCTTGAATTGGTGTCAGGGGCTCAGGACTTGATCCAGACCAACCGGGAGGCTGCTCTGAGGAGCGGACAACTGACTAATAGGCCATTTAATCTTCCTAACTCCCTGGAGGCTGAGCCCTGGGGGTTAAGCACTTTACCCCTGGCTTCTGTGTACCAATGAGGAATGGGCCTCTCTGGGTGCAGAACCCATAGTCTGCTAAGCTGGGATGCTTTCAGGAAAATGAAAATTTTCCTAATACTATCCATGCTAAATTATTCCAAATGTTGAGTTTCAATTCAGTATCATTATAGACTAAGAAATGTAACGTTAGAATCAGATCCCCTTCTGGCGTTTGTGCAAATAAGATATTCTGTAGCGCCAGCAGGACAAAGGAAGATGCCAGCTGCCCCCCAGTTCCTTAGAGGTCATCCAAGGTCACCAGGCCAGGCCACACCCCAGAGTCAAGCTGTCCATCATCAGCACAGAGTGAAGAGGCCAGTGGGACAGCTGACTCCCAACAGCCTCAACCAATGGTATTCTGTCCAGGTAGAATACTCTTTTGCTATGAGGGTGCCAACATACCCTCAAAATGGATTTTGATGGCCAAGAACTCCAGAGCAGCTAATGTGAGAAGGATGGGGTGGTGGAGAGCACAGGAGAGAGGTAGAATCCCACGGATATGTTCCACAATTCTCAAAGGGAAGGCAGCAGGAACGCTTTCAAAGATGAGGAATCTCAGGATCGGTGTGCCATTTACGTGTTAATGTTTGTGAATACAAGCATACATCATAAATTTCAACTTCAATTATCTTCCTCATAAATTTATCCAGGCCTAGAAGTGGATATCAAACTATCCATGTGGGTATTCTACCAGTATGTTTAGAGCCAATGATTAAAATACTTAATTCATACAAATTATTACGTGACAAAGCAAGATGGCTGACACTTCTAATGGATGTGTGGTAAGAGCCCTGAAAAAACAACGGAAAATCAACAACGTGGGAAGGCATTTAAGTTATTAACAGAAATTGCTCTCTGCAAGGATCATAGTTTAAAGATTGGAGCCAACTGCCTACCTGCTAAATATCGCACTTATTGGGTAATTACAAAAACTAGCTGTGTCTATTTGTCATAAAACATCTGGCCGGCCCAGTAAAAAGGAGAAATGAGTCAGACCTTTCCCAAGTAAAATATGGACTCGGACAGCAAGTGAACTATTTCTAGGAGAGACCATAAATTTTAACAGCAGTTAGTCTTTTATGAAACATGCACTGTTTCAGGCGTGAGTGAATTATGATCTGGAATTTATTTAGTAATATTATTAGACACTATGAAATTACAATACTGAAAACTAGAATTTTCCTTAAGTAAAAGAAACATTCCTATGTTTTTCTTTTCTTTTTATTTTCCCCCCTTTTTGTTTGGACCTGCCTAGGAATGCCTTCTAATTTTAAGCCTCATCTCTATCAAAGACGTGTTTTGGGGTTTTGTTTGCCATCCTGCCTAGTCTTTCATAAACTGGAAATGGCTTAGCACCCTCCAGGTTCACTATTCACCCAGGCACTCATCACTTGCACCCCTAAAAGTCTCCTTCCCGCGGTTCCCCTCTTACAGGGTTTTTCAAAACTTCACCTTATAAAACAGCTTTCTCTGGAATTCTTACCTCCTTCGTTCCTCCAGGCCTTACCTTACTACCTTGTTAGCAGCTCCTTGGACACTCAGGGTAGCCCGGGTGCCCTGGCAGTGTGGGATGTGGCCGGAGCTTCTGTTTGTTCTTCACTTTGAAATCTGTCAAGTCAGAAAAACCTCCATCTTCCACCTGACTGTGACACTCAACTTCAAACGGAGGTGCTCTCATTGCTTTCCTGGAATTAGCGTTCAAATGCAAGTGAAAAACAGGATGTGGTTCATTGGGAGAAAAACTACAGTTTAAATTTCTATGGATAAGCTAATTTAAAGTTAATCCTACTTGGATATTGCAGTGAAATAGAACAGAGTTCCCCTTTGAAAAGAGGAGTCTGGAATCTTCATGCCAAGTCTCCTCCATGATTCCACTGGACTCCACAGTAACAGTCATTCATTTATTCATTCACAGATTCATTCAATCAACAAGGCTGCACTGAGTCTCTACTGTGTGTCAGGCATTACGTCAATCATTGAGGATACAATGATAACCAAATAATTATCACCTCTGTTCTTGTAGAAGTGACACTCTACCTGTGGAGATACCTTACAGTCTAAAATAAGAAATATGCACGGAAATTCCTTGGAAGGTCTTAAGTAAGGAAGTGACACGATTTGCCCATAGGATGACTTTTGTTATCGTGCCAAGATTAGATGGTCAGTGGGATCTGGAAGGATCTGAGGCAGAATCAGGGAGGCCAGTTCGAAGGTCATTTCATTAGACAATGGTGGTTTAAGAGAGTGTAGTGGCTGTGGCGGTGAGAAGTGATTGAATTCAGAATTTATTATAAGGAGAGTCATCAGTATTTGCTGGTGGACTGAATGTGAAATTTGAGAAATCAAGAAAATCTAAAGGATTACAGGTGGAAGGTAAGCAAGGATTCCATTTGGCACCTGCTAAGCCTCTTAGATAGCACCAGATCAGAAGAAAGCCAGGATGCTGACCCAAAAAAGAACTCAGGCTAAGAAATCTGACAGACAGTTATCAAACTGCTGCCAGTTAACGTGAGGGGACAGGTTGAGAGTACTGTTTTTTGAGGAAGCCTAATAAGAAATTGAACGAGGCTTAAGGTGTTAAATCTACTCAGTCAAAATGCAGCTGTATATCAACGCTAAAGTTACTTTTCAAATTTCTGAACTTGGAGTTTAAATATCATCATTTAAAAGAATTTAGAATCCTGACTTCTCAGAACAGACCAGCACATTGGCTATAAAGCAAAATGTTTATGCTTTGGGTCTGTGGGAGGGTTCTCTTGATAACAGTGATTCACTTCAGGCCCGAGACGGGCTCTTCTTCAATTTAAAAGGTCTATTCTTTTGGTCTGTCTCATCTACTCCCTGGGAATTTCACCTTGGATATTAGAAAGATTGACTTATAACTGAAAAATATACAGCAAGATATTTTATAAGAGGGGCACATATTGCATGTTCCCCTTCAAATGGGACTAGCCCCTAAAATGATCTACCCATCTTTCTACCTATCTACTTCTCAAAGCGTGTCAGGGCAATAAATTAAGGCAGACTGCAGGAATCTTTAAACATGTGCATTTGGATATATCGGTTCACACTTTAGGGTATCAGAGCAATGTGGAAATAAAAAGGAATGCAGGCGAACAGTATTTGTACCTGGGCTTGTCCTCTCAGGAAGTGTTGGCTGCCCTCTTCCAAGCACTCAGCCATCTGAACTGGGTCCCACTTTCTCAAGATCCTGCTTTTACCGTTGCTTTCCCGAGCTGTAGTTAAACACAGAATGACTCAGGAAGTGTCTGGTGGGATATGGACCCCCACCTTCTTCACGGGTGCTTCGTAGGAGGTAGCGCCTCTGCTGACATGTAAATCAGGTCCCTGGGGTGGGCTAAACAAGCAGTAGAGCCCGGTGGCCTTCTGGACACCGTCATATATGACAGCATGACGTAAAACGTAAGTCACAGTCACTGCAATACTCAGATGATGCTAAATGCACTTAAAAGAGGTAAAATATCCTTAGTAACGTTTCATGGTAGAAAAACCAACATGGAGGGGATGTTAGTCTTTTTTTTTTTTAACAGAGCTATAAAGTGTCTGAATCGATCACTTGGTTTCTTATGAATAAATTGTTTTAAATACCACCGAGAACCAGGCCTTTAGAACACTCTGGTCAGTAACTTTCTTCTGGAAAAGCAAAAGATATGTATATTTCTCTATCAAAAACTAAGAGAAAACTTAGCTCACAACATAAAAGGGCTGCTTTGTGGGTGTCTTCTGACCCCCAGAGAGATGCTAATAGACTCACATCTGAAAAATATTATGTTCTATTCTATTTCTCTAAAGTTTCGTCCAGGGCCGTCTTCCCCTGGGGAAAATGTGACAGCTATATAAAAATGTGAAGCATTATCATTCTCACCTGCTAGTTCACTTCAACTTCTACAGAAACATTCATACATCCTTAAGTGACAAGAAAGTTGTTTTATGGTGTTGCTGACAATAGTGCCTAGATAAATAAGTGCTCTTAGTAATTCGGGTGATGCAAACCCTTCAAGGAATGTCATGCCCTAGCCTTGTACTGCAATAGACAGAGAGTATAACGACTGCATTCACTCCACAAATGCTGAAGATTAATGGGCAAATGACAATATGCTATGAATCCGTTCCAGCATCAGAGATTGGGAGTCAATCTAGGTCCTCCACCAATTACCTTAACAACCTCTAACACCTGACGTCTTTAGAGGTCTCACATCTTTGCTGCTTCACCACCGTTAGCGCCCAGTACAGATACCCATCATCTGTCACACCTCCCACTGCAGCCACTGTCTGCCCAGCTTTCCAACCTAACCATCCCTCCCCACGCCCACCCCCCAGCCCACCCACCTCCAGCGTCACGCCATCCCTGCTGGAAACTCTCCAGTGGACTGCCGTCACTATCAAGATAAACCCCAGCATGAGGCCCTGGGTTTACTGTATGGCCTGTGCCCCCAGATTTATCTCCAGATTCATTTCTGGATACCCTGACACATATTTTATTCTTGAAAGGGCCTGAGCTTCTCTCACTTCGTCCATCTCACTTTGTGAACAATCTTCTTTCTGCGAAGAGCACCTCTCTGTCCTCACCGTTCTGGCTAACTCCACTGCTCCTTCATGGCTCAACCAGCACCTCAGTGTCTCGGGGAGAATGTCTCCAGCCTGTTCATTAGCACAGGTTCCCCCACATATGCCTACGTGCAGCCCTGAGCTCCCCCATTATAACACGTACCCTGAGTTATAATAATTACTCCTTTAGCCTCTGCTTCCTCACTCTAGCATGACATCCATGAGAAAAGGGCTGACGGCTATCTATCCGGGGCTGTTCACCCAAGACCCATCCCCATGCCTGACACAAAGAAGGTGTTCATAAAATATTTGGTAAATAAGTGATCTAATGAATACGGCAAATGGCATAACCTAAGGCTGTCTAGCTCTTTATCCATTAAACAAAGCACAGACTAGGCCCGTGGAATCCACGAATTATACTGAATTATACTGTAAGCATAAAGCACATGGCGTGCTCCCTGAGGTCCTGGATCGTGATGTGGGGCTACTGGAATATAGGCCTTTCCCTTCCCTGGCCTCAGAATGACAGTTTGATGTTTATTTGTTTTTCTAGTGTCTCTACTTGTCCTTATTGAGGGGCGCAATATTTAACTAGCCAGCATTAATCATTTTGAAAGCCACTGAAAATCAGAGAGCTGGGCTTATTTACAAATGTTTTTGCTTAAATTGTTTCCAGATGATCATGCTAAAAAAAACAACCTATTTTAAGGAGAATCGACTATGAGTAATGTGAGAAGTAAAGGAAGGAAATGGGGTCTTAAGCTAAACAGAGAGGCGGGGGGTTAAAAGGAAATTAAGGCAAGATGCATTAGTCTGATATAAGAGTTTTTTCTTTTTTTTTCCTGGACAATTTAAAGGCAGCCTGATAATAAACATTTTAAATAGCTCTAAGTACATCGCTGAGGATACTAGCGCTACTTATCCCATTTCTCTAACCACTGTCTGAGCAGCTTCCCAAGGAGGTAAGCTCTAATGGATTTAAATAGGTGTACCTGAAATTTAGTTTTATGATTTCTGGTCCTACCTTCATACGCGTCTACATTACACACTCATTTTCCACACAAAAGAATGTTCAATGAGCCGAGTAGTTATCGATTGCTCATTTCCTCCTGATTTATCTCTGGTTTCGAGCTTCCTTCATAGCGTGTTACCTGCCCTTTGGGGTATGTCAAGCCCTTTTCTCTTCCCCACCCCCAGCCCTATTCAACCTCATGACCTTGACAACCTTTATCATCAAAAATAATTGATGATGCTTGGGGAGAATCGATGTCCCGTATTGACCGGAATTGAAGCTCCTCTGAACACTACTCTGCCCCCCTCTGTTACGTTGGGATCCATGCCATTCAGTCACACCTATAATCCTCTCTATACACACTCAGACACAACTATAATTATGTCATTGTTCTTGTAATGTCTTCCTTTCCCATCAGACTGGGGGCACACTGAGTAAAAGGACCATTAGAAATTCTGGCCAAGCAACCTTCGTTCTAAAGAATACACATCTACCATTTCATAAAAATAATTAGATAAATCCGTGGTCAAGTAGAGAGGCAGTTCAAACTGATTGTTTCTGCCTTTTTATTTTTATTTACCAAATCTAAGAAAACCCTCAGGATGTAAATTTGTCTCATTGAAAGACAAGAGTTTCCTTCATAGTGAGAATAGCCATTTCTACTTTCTCCCTAACATTCTTGAGCTTAGGAACACACACAAAACTCTTTCTGGACCCTCTTTTAGACTTCCAGAAAAAGTTCATTTCAGCTTCAAACTATGCTTGCAAGGTTAATCTTCCTTGAATGCTACTTGACTGTGTCAACACAATGTTTCCTTCTTTTTCTAGTATACCTATTGCCAACCTTATAAAATCAAAATGTATATCCAGGTCCTCCACATTTTGGCTCAATCCTATTATCCTGCCATGCTTTGAACTATTCTTAAATTCTTTCTGCTTTGCTCAAATTGATTTGATCATTGCCCATCCAAACCTATTTGCACAAAAATTACTCCTTGATTTTTTATTCATCTTGTCATAGACCTTGAATATCCACCCCTACATCAACCGCTTCAAATCTTACCTCACCTTTCAAGCTCCAGTTAAAATCCATATCCCAAAAGTGTTCCTGAGAATGTCCAGCCTAAAATAAACTCTTACTTTTTTTGTTTTAATTAATTCTGGTACTGTATGAATCAGATCAGCTATGGGCTGTAACAATGATAATGGCTTAAATAGGAACATCTACTTCTTCCTCACAAAACAGGACTGGGCAGGCTCACAGGTGGTAACCAGGTCTCCTGCATGCTGTCTGTCGTTCAGTCACCAGGGAGAAAAAGGCGTTCAGCACATCGTTCCCAAGGTAACCTTGATGGCGGTCTCTGTAGCAGCTTACCAGACGGGGACAGATGGTAGAGAAGCACTAATGGGAGATCCAGCCAGAATGCGAGGTAAAGAACATCATATTTACTCATAATTCTACCAGTTAGAACTCAGTCACATGCCATCCTGGGAAACTACAAACAGTAGTCTCACCATGTGGCCAGAAATAGGAGGATGTGGAAGCAGCTAGGTTTCTCGGCCACAGAAATCGTGTAATGGTACTCCTTCAGATACTTGTTATATTTCTCTTTTAGTTACTATCTATATCATTCTTGTTATTTAACATTTTACATATGTATCCCTTGTTTACATAAATACACAATTCTTTGCAATTATTGGAAATCTTAGGTAAGATTTTGCCAGGCCCTGGCTCGCTGCCACTCAATCCTTACTGAATTCACTAACAGGTGTTTCTAAGCACAGTTATTTTGAGATGTAGAAAGGATCCAGAACTGTATGTTTTATGCACCAAATGTAAGGAGACGGAGCTGCCATGATGCTGTGAAAGTTAGAGAGGGGGCTGTGCTCTCAGCCAAACAGAATGCTTACTCACTCCTGCAAAGAGGTAGAATTTAAGGAAAGAGGTAGGTAGTCACACTATGGTTCTTTTAAAGCATCCAAGGGCTCTCTCTTTCTCTCTCTCATGCACAGAGAAAATAACACTCATTCTCCACCCCCCCACACACACACCCCCCAAGCATCCAGTTTTAAGGCTTATACTAGTCCAGGTCACTATGCCAGTGAGTGTCCGCAGCTCATGAATAATTGCACAAGTTGGGGAACTTGATGAGGGAATTCATTTAGACTCGCGGGAATGTAACTGTTGATGGTCTGTTACTTATCCTGAGCAAGGGTTCATTTAGATAAAGCATGCCTGAGTGTGAAGAGCCAGGCTGAGAAGCAAGAAAACCACCAGGGATGAACAGGAGGCTGAGTTAAGCAGGAAGCAATCCAGAGATGCTTAACGGAGCAAGTGAAAGATCACTGAAATCTGATACATATGGTACGTGGGGTCCAAGTATACATGGTAGCTGGATACAAGAGGGGTCTGGAAATAAATAGAAAAATCCCCAAAATGGATATGTGTTTAGAGGCAAGATGTCCTTTCCCCCCAAAATGTTAAAAAGGTCAACAGTAAGAGCCCCTGGGATAGCAGACACGGATACCAAGATAGCAGAAGGGGCAACTCTTACAGGTAGGAAATTAATCAAACTAATTCCTCTCTCCATAGCCGATCAATTTTGTACTGTTCATTCATTCTCTAAATATGGCCCACACCCATGCCACAGTCCTAGTCCAAACCACTAACACCTTTCACCTAGACTACTAAATACTTTCCTTATTGGTCTTTATACATTAACAATCTCCAATCCACTTTCCATATTGCAACTACAATGATCTTTTAAAATTCTGTGTTAGCATAGATTACCCAAACAGCAGACCCTAAAACAAAAACTTGGGTGTCAGAAAGTTGTTTGGGAAGTGATCACAGAAGGACAGGTAAGGAACTGGGAGAAAGGAGACCAAAAATGGCAACAACCTTGAGTGGGATACTGCAATGGCCAACTGAAGCTCAACCTTGATAGGCATCTCTGGGTGACCATGCAGAACACACCTCAAAATTGTCCCGGTGAAGGAGGGGAGAGCCATAATTAGTTGAGGGTTATCCCATTGGACATTAAATCCCAGCCATTTGCAAGTCTATCTGTGGGTGTGGCAAACTTTTGTGGCACCGAAGGCAGCTGTCAGGCTAAAACACAGAACAATGAAGGTGCTAGAGATTGGAAGCTGTCAGCATGACCTGTGCAATATTCACAGCGCTACAGGTGAACTTTGTAATAATTCAACATAATTATGGTATCTGCTGTTTTTCTGTATCTCCTTTTTAGCAACAGAATTATGATAAATGCATCAAAGAATTATTAATAGACTAAGATGTATACCTGAATTTGCTCGTAGGCGTTTACAAACCAGACTTAAAAGCTTATGTAATTTTGATGAATGAGACAAACAAAATGCTGCTCCTAATTATTTTAACAATAACATGGAATGGGGGTGTTAATGAGATCCTTAATAGAACAGTTGCTTCTGGAAACTTGTACTTCATCAGCCATTCAGGGCTCTAGGCGAGTAAGATGTTGAGTGCCTTCCCCTTCGAACAGGCCCCGTTTTAACAGCAAACTCTTATGGCTTTCTATTATATGTTTATATTATATATGGTATTCTATTAATCAACCAAAAAATATGGCTATTTAGAAGAACTGAGGCTTACAGAACTACAAAAGGGTTGTCATCTATTTACCAGATAGTCAATTAAGCAGGCAGCTAGAGAAGGGGCCAGTGTAAACTTCTGTGCTGCATGGTTAGCTCTCCACCCTCATCTTGGGAGCACTGGTGAGTGCACAGCTCAACCTGGTTCACACAGAGGCCATGGTGGTCCTTGGCTGGATCCTTTCCTGCTGCCTCTCTGACCCCACATGTCCGCAGATGCAGCCCCAGTATCAATGCTGATATGACCATGGATGACAGTTCTGGTGGGTTTCTGCTGCTACCAGATACATACCTGCCATTCTAGCATTTCTACCTGTGGCTTTGTTATTACACCAAGTCAAGAGATAGTGATACAAAGAAGGTTTAGAAAGGAACATAGGCTTTGGCCACACACAGGTCAGGACCCAAATCTTTGACCTGACACTAATGTACCCGTTAACTCCCTGAACTGTCTGATTTTAGTTCCTCACCTGAGTGGTTGCGGGGAGCACCTGGGAAGCACCCTGACTTACACATACCAGCCCCTCAACAACCTGGCATCTTCACCAGTGGTTCAGTACCAGGGTCGCTTCTGCTGGATGTGAAGGCCTTCTGATATGTATCATAAAGCCTGGGAAACCTGACTTTATTTTATATATATAGAAAGAAAACATAGAACATGGGAAGAAGCTACAGCAGGATACATCGCCTATTCTTTCCTGGAGGAAAACACATCTGCAAAGATAACTAGGCCAAAAAGTGTAGAAAAGATTGAGAAAAATCACTCAGAACAGCGTCTCAACAGTTTTTGTGACATACATCCTTTGTTTCCAATTTTGTGTGTTTCGAACATCTATGACAGTCAATGGGGAAAACGAATCACTACTGAGCTCTGGCCCACATGAGCTCAGCCGCCCTTCTCTCTAGGACACGTCGCATTGAAGAGCACAGGACATCTGCAGCTGTGCCTAGCTAGGGGACAGAGATGACACCTAGCTGCAACTCTGCCATTCCCTAGTTGTAGTGGATAGAATGGCGGACTCCAAACACAGACCTACCCAGAAGCCGAAAATGCGACTTTATTTGGAAAAGGGGTCGTTGCAGATGCAACTAAGTTAAGGAACGCATAATGAGATCATCCCGGGTTCAGAGCAGGTCCCAAATCCAATGACATGTGGCCTTATTAGACACAGAAGGGGAGGAAATCCAGAGACAAAAGCCATGTGGAGATGAAGGCAGAGATTGGAGGGATGACGCCAGAAGCCGGTGACAGCTGGGAACTACAAGAAACTGGAAAAGGCATGGAAGGATTCTCCCTAAAATCTCAGCAGGGAGCTCCATCCCACAGACATGTTGACTTGGACTTCTGGCCTCCAGAGCTGTGCGAGAGTACATTTATGTGGTTGGAAGCCATCGAGTTGATGGTAATCTGTTATGGTGGCCACAGGAAATGAATATATACAATGGGTTTCGTGGGGATCAGTGCCCTCATGTGTAAAATCATAGTGTTGGAATAGATGACCCCTAAAGGGACTCCCAACCTTGGTTCAGTGACTGTGATTTGCTGGCTGGCATCCAGACTGAAAAAAAAAATCCTGAAGCCACAGAGGGGTTATTAGGAAAGAGAAAAGAGGGTCACATTCTTTTTCAACTCCCATTTCTGCATCACTTCACACTTTACCACTCGGGGTCCACGCAAAAGTCCACATCAGAACTGCAACAAGTTGAAAGGTGGAAACACTCAGTCTCGTCATGGTGCAGATGTGCATCTGTAAGATATTCACACACAAACTGTTCCATGGCTGAGAGAGGTTGTTCTGAGGCCTGCCACTTAACACTGTGCTGCTGTAGTGGAAATATGTTGTGTCTGTTATTTTCCCGCTGGTGAGGTGGTCACCTGAAATTCATTCAATTGTTCCAATCGTGTTTATTGAACATTTACTCTGACATGAGACTGTACGATGACCTGGGGGTACAGATGTGAACAACGGACAACCCTGCCTTAAGTTTAGTGGGGACAACAGACAAGTAACGCACAAAAGCTGTACTAAGTGCGACGACATGTAATTCAGAGGTGTTCTCAGGGAGGCACAGAACACAGGAGGTGAGCCTTAACCCTGCCCAGGGAATCAGGGAAAGCTTCTTGGATGAGGAAACACGTGAACTACCCCAAAAGATGAACAGATGTAATCAGACACGACGGAGGGAAAACACATTATAGTCAGATGCATAGTTATATGAAATGCTTAGGAAACTGGACATTAATGAGCTTAGCTGGGGCATAGTGTGCATGTAATCGTGTAGTGGGAGCTATAGCCACAGAGACAGGCAAAGGTCATCACGTAAGGACCAGACGTGCCTGTACCGAGGTAAAGCCATGGGAATGGGCAGACAGCAGAGAGCTGACAGAGCTTAATAACCAGTCCTGGTTGGAGTTAAGGGAAATCGATCATATCTGTTGCTGGTGTGGTGACTAGGAGAATTAAAGCATCGTTATTGTTTTTGTTTGTTTGTGTTTAGCAGGAAATACCAACCATTATTTACACTTGGGTTCAAGTTCAGAGCCATCTTAGAGAGCATGGCAAAGCGGGAAAACCACAGATCCCAGGAGCAAGGTTCAAATTCCATCACAGGCATATTAACTGTGCGACAAGAGGCAAATGGTACCGCAGTTTCTCAGTAAAGTGGGCAGAGTGTCAGCCCAGCGCCAGGGAGCTGTCACAGCAGCCACTGCGCCTCCCCAGGCTCTCTTTCTTGGCTGAAAGAGCCCAGGCTCTGCCGGTCTCAGCTCTGCTGGCTGGGGGGATGCAGGGAATGACTGAACCTCTGAACCAAGGAGGGCAATAGTAATAGTATCTTCTACCACAAGTCAGGGACGTATTCGGCAGAGGCAGTGAGGAGTTCAAGCTAAAAGCACTTGTAGGGTATCTTCATGGAGCTGTCCAGCAGAGAAATAAATTTGAAATAAGAAAATAAATTCATGGCTCAATATTAACTTTTCCATCTTCAGTAGATAAATCTTTCAGGAATAGTGCGTCGAGTTAAATAAGAGAGACCTGACGCAGAGATCGCAGGGGACATCGGCACTTGAGGGACAATCTGACAGGGCAGCATGCATGACTCGAAAAGATACTAATAGAAACGAAGGAGCAAAACGCCCAGAAAGCGTGTGCAGTTGTGAGTCACTAGAGGAGGCGATTCCAGAAAGAGGAGATTCCAGCAGGAACAAATGCTCTGAAAAATAAAATAAGAAAGAAAGGCATCCATTAGGTGTGGCTGTTTGAAGATGATTGCAAATTTAGGATGAGTACTGCAATGACGAGGTGAAAGGGGAAACAAATCCAGATTACAAAGTGATTCGGTTAGAAAATGAACCCAAGAAGCACAAAGCACATTTGTCAGAAGCTTAGCTCTAAAGTAAAAGATATACAGACAATGGAGTGTCAAGAGATGGGGAGAAGACAGTGAGAGAGGGGACAGTGTCCTTGTACATGACAAAGGAATCGAGATGCAGAACATAGGAGGAAGAATTAACAGGGAAGGGGCATCAGCCAATGAGACAAAGTCTTTTTCAGCTTCACTGTTGTACAACTGGTATACCAAAACAGTGGATAATTAATGTACACAATCTGATGAGTTTGCACACAGGCACACACCCATCGCCGCAATTGAGATAACAGTGGCCAGAGATGGTGGTCTATTTATAATGATGGTAGTAATGCCCTCCTTAAGGAGAAAAGTGTTTTGCTTCCTTCTTTGTAAAAAAAAATTAAATAAAATAAAGCACAAATAGTACCTATCTCAAAGGTTTAGAGTGAAAATGAAATTAGAGAATACATGAATATAGTAAAATTGTGCTTACACATACTGAGCTCTCAAATGTTGACTGTCATCATCATTATTGTTATTATCATTATTATATTGCTATCATTATTATTTTCTTATTATTAAGAGCAGGAGTATGAGTACTGTATTTTCTGTGAGTGTGGTGTTTGAGCGGAAAGCAACCGCCTGAGAGAATAATGAAATCTTGAAACGGCAGCTATGTAAAGAAAGGCAGCTATCTTAGAGAAGCACCAAACGATCACCTGGAAACCTGACATCCAGTTGGTGACTGGGGGCCATAAAGTTGTGGTGACTGATTTTCTAAATTGGAGAAAAGCAGGAGCATGGAAGGCAGTGGGTTGGGATGATCTGCAGCTGGAATCAGGCAGTATGGACACAGAGAAAGGCCAAAAGAAAGAGAACACAGAAGCTGGCAAGAGGGTTTGGAGTTTACGAATCATGAGGCTCCTGGGTAAGGAGACTCCCAGGGGGTCTGGGCTGAATTTGAGTTTATGGAATTTAAAACATGTACATTAGGAAAGCAGATTATACATAATAGATATTATCTAATAGTTATTAATATGTAATATGTTCATACAGTCTTACATATGTACTGTGTACATTTATATATATGTGTATACATACACATTCTCAGTGAATGAATTGGTAATGATGGGCTAAACATATAATGGTTAACCTCATATAATTGGCATCATTTCAATGGATTTTTTTAGATGCTGTTATTTATATCTAGGAGCAATATTTTTTTCAATGAAAACTTCCAAACTATTCACATTTTAAAATGGATGAAGAAAACCAGAACAGATGACTATGACTAAGCAATAGCAGCCTATGTGGTAATGAATGTATACATGTGCTTTTTCTGGCGACTCTCATCTCTGTAGTTCCTATTTGTCACCTCTATACCCCTCATTTGTACTCCACACAGATTGTCTTTTATGAACTTTGGCTTATCTCTGTCTTCAAAGAAATGCATAATTGCTCATGACCCATCAAAAAGAGGAACGTATACAAGGTGAATAACAGGAGGCTGGGTTGGATTGAGTATTAAGAGCAGTATCTAAGACCAGGAACACAGCCACGCATTTATTCTTAGCTGTCATAATAAACTAGCTCATCGTCTAAACTAGGCGATTTGATATAGTAGATTTGACTTCACTAGAGGTTGAAAAATAGGAATTGATACCCTCATGTTTCAGGGCTAATTCAGCCAGATCTTATACAAAATAAGTCAACTTGGCATTTCATCATTCAGCCCCTTTCTTTAGGCTGAAATAACCCTCGATTATCCAAAGGAAAGCACGGTGTCAGGAGATCACAATTTGTCTTGGTAATGAAGCCAACTGTGTCATCAATTACCATCAAATTGTTAGAATGCGGTGATTCCAAGTCTGGGCAATAATTCAGTCCTTCCAATGAAAATGAGACAAATTAGGTAACACATTAGTGAAATTTGTTTTGTCTTCCTGTCTCCCAACCACCTACTGATTAAACCATCATGCTGCCTGAGAGAGTAGAGATAGATAGATATAGTTGATATAGATAGATATAGATGATATAGATATAGATATAGATATAAAGTTTGTGATTTTTCTTTAATTTCAGAATCGTTACAATTGGTGTTCTGGGTAACTACTAGTGCTGAGTCAAACATTCATTAAAATAATTTATTAATCACCATCACTAAGCATACTTAAACTTAGAAACCCATGTTTATATTTTCTTACATTTTTCCAAGGAGCCTAATTCAAGTATGCTAATCTCAGCTAATTCACGTATGACTGATGCAATGTTACAAATAATAATAATGCCCAAATTTTCACAGGCCTGAAAACCGCACAATCCGTGTCCACTTCCAAGTCTGTTTCTACACAACAGTCACCCACCATCTCCCAGACAGACCCATCCATTAACCCATTTGACAAAGGTTTACCCAATTACTTATGTCCTGGGCACACCGCAGAGCACTGAGAAAACATCAAGAAACAAGACACACATGTCCAGTGTCCTCCAGGGGCGTGAGTTCCCAAACCTGCTGCTGTGAGAAGCTCTCTCAGTGGTAGGATGAATTGGCTGCCTTCACCAATTTACGGATTTGCCGTAGAAGCATATTCCACATAGATGCATGTTCCACATTTAGGGAGAAAATCAGATGCCCTTATTAAAGTTGTTAAAAGTTGTTTTTAAGTTGGTAACAACACTGTCAAAACAATTAACCTTTTGTCAAGTCAGGAAATTTTGTAAATTTGTCAATGGGGCCATTTGACAAGTGTTGGAAAGTTGGCTGTTACTGGTCTTCCCATCCTGGCAGATACGCACAGGCCAGGGCGCTCTTGTTAGCATGACTCCCTGAATCACACCAAAAACTAGATGCAGCCATGGCAAGGAGGGCCTTAGCGCTGCCCATACAAGGAGACCGAGTCTCAAATATCGGACAGAAGTCATGAAGTTACTATCACATGTTACTATCGCTGTATCTTTAACTGAGCATCCAGTTCATCTGAACCACAAGGGTCTGTGCCATGCTGGTGGTGCTCAAATCCTGGGGCCTGTTTTTCTTTTTTCCTTCATCCCCCCCTGTCATGAGTGGACGACTCATACTGGTAATCTCTAACATCCACAAGCAGCAATCAGTGCACCTCAGGGAGAGCCACACCCAGCCCGTGTGGTGGGAAATTCAGAGCTGAAACCAGGAGCCATTTCAGTGTGAGGACCATGTCTGGATTCACACATCAGCAACGCGGGAGGCCCAGAAGGAAAGGCTGCTTCTTTGTTTTCATTTTGTGCATGTGTGCTCATAAAAGTGAAATCATAGGGGCCGGCTGAGTGGCTCAGTTGGTTAAGAGCTCGCTCAAGAGTTTGAGCTCTGAGCAACAGCGGTTCGAGTCAGCCCGAGCTGAGCAGCCGTGAGCTGCCAACAGGTGGCGGGATGGCTCAGCTAAAAAAAAAAAAAAAAAAAAGTGAAATCATACGGTACTTGTCTTTCTCTGACTTATTTCACCCAGCACAATATCCAACATCTCTGCCCATGTTGTTGCAAATGGCAAGATCTCATCCTTTTTATGGCTGAGTAATATTCCATTGTATATCTATACCACTTCTTTGTTATCCAATCATCTATTAAGGGACACTTTGGTTATTTCCATGTCTTGGCCACTGCAAATAAAGCTGCAATGAACACTGGAGCACATATGTCTTTACGAATAAATGTTTTAAGATTTCTTGGGTAAATGCCCAGGAAAGGGACTACTGGGTTATATGGTAATTCTATTCTTAATTTTTTGAGGAACCTCTGACAAACTTAATTAAAAAACAAATCCTAAAGAGTCATGAGTGGAAGAGGCTTCTTTACCACAGCAATGAAATCTTTCTTGTGACACCCCCATAACCAGGAGCAGCTCAAGTCAGTAAGGAAGTGGGAACCACCACGCAGGACCCGTGGCTGTCCAGCTGGCCTTTCCACATTCATGATCTATAAGCGACATCAGCACACAACGGCATTCAAAGTAATGGTCAACAGCTTTACACATGTTACTGCTCTGTCTTCTCCTAATAATCAAAATAATGTGCTTTACTGAGACAGACTGGTGATCTTTCATGTTCCTTCCTCTAATAATACGGCGCCTTTGTCCTGAAAATTCTGCATTGAAAAATCATTACGTAAAAAATATTCTAAACCCATGGTAATAAAGTTTGTTAAATTAAGACAAACTATGTTCCAACGAGAACAGCAGTGGACAACAGCTTTCATTTAAGAAGTTAACATTTTTTCCTGTGAATTTAGGACACTTGGAAAACAAACCCAGCATGCTGTCTGTAACAGAACAGGACCCGTCTGGAGCACAGGGTGTTAAGAACTTCTGAGAGTGGATTATTACTATGTTTGGGACCCTTAATTCAAAGCATGTCTAAATGCTTTGAGGCTTACAGGCAGATTTTCATGATTATATGGAGAGCTGCATATAAAGGATAAAAAATGCGGAATCAACAAAACCACCTCTGTGCGTGAAGGGTGATACACAATAGCCCTCAGAAAGGGAGTCGGTGAAAACACAGGATAACAGATACGTGGCCTGAAGCCTGGCAGAGAAGGAAAACGGCTTGAGTTCCCCCTGTGAGGCAACTCCCAATTCCAGTTTAGTTACTAGTCATTAAAGTCATTTAGAATTTAGCTAAAATTTTTTAAATACATTTTTAACTATCTTTTCAATGTGTTCCCTTAATATTTTTGTATATATTATTATTTACTATATTGAAAGCTGAGACGGGATATTTTTAATGACATCAATCTATATCCTGTTAACAATAGATTTCTATTTCAAAGCTACTTTCTCAATATACCATAGATTTCTCCACCCAAACTCTCGATTCCTAAACACATACCTACACAAATACACAAACATATATACAAACACACACACAGTATTTTATAATTTGGTAATAGGTCCTGGCTGAATCTTTCAAATCTGATAAAAAATACAATTTGAGAGTCCCATCAATAGCAATACTGATTCTAGTCCACATATTTTGCCTGTGCAATTCAATAACATTAGAAAGATAGTTTTAAATGATAGGGATGATTTTGGCATAAGAAAAATGTGGAGTACAGCAAATATACAATTGATCTTTTGGTCACGTGAGTTGATCCATTCTCCTACATGGAATAGTTAGCATAATGAAAGTTTAAAAATAAAATTTTAAGGTGCTAACAGGCCCCATCCACAAGCCCAGCACTTACCCAAAATGTGACTCAGTTCCAGAAACCTTTTTTTTTTTTTGCTGTTTTGCAGCTCTCTGAAACAACATGTCATCCTAGAAATCAACACTTCTAGAAGTTGACAGCCTTTTATTTTAACCAAAAGGCAGCTATGATTTCTTCAGACTTTCATGATATTTGGTTATATATTTGGTAATAACTCAGGTGTTTTGGGGTGTTTTTTGTTTTGTTTTTTTTTTAGGAAAATGGGCTTCATGTCTGCTACTCAGATGATAGGTCAATATGGGGAAAATCAAAATATTTTTATTATATAAATACCAACCTCAATGCAAATATATTCCTCTAATCCTAATTGTTAGGTCTTAGAAAAGCTTTTAAATAGAAAGTGCAATTACTTATTACCATTAGTCTGTGCTCTTAAAGGATTTAGAGATGTCACACCCAGGTTGTGTCATATCTGTTCATGTGGTCAAACAAATCAGCACGTGCAAGAGAACCACACAGAGGGCAAGGAACACCAGGATGTCATCTGATGGCCATATAGGCCGAGGATCAATACAAACACTGTCATGTGTCCCACGATACGTTATATATTAAACTGGTAGAGTATATGCACCAAACGTATTAAAAGACATGTTCAAAATGAACACTTCTGGTAGCAGCTACGCGCACAGCCTCCAGAGCCAGAGGGTGAAGACCTGTCCTGCCACTTACTATAACAGCTAGCTGACTTTAGGTAAGTTACATGGCCTGTCTGTGCCTCAGTTTCCTCATCTGTAAAACAGAAATAACAATACTATCCACCTGATATGATAGCTGAGACGATTAAAGGAGCTCATTTACACAAAGCACTCACACATATGCATAGAGAACAATGTCCGATAACCAGTAAGCACTATATGTGTGTTATTATGAGTGATGAATGAAAGGACTGCTAAACATGAAGATAAAAGCCAACCCATGCCCTCAGAGGAGTGTCAAGCATCAATAAGACAGGAAAGGAATATGGAATTCACTACCAAGTCATGGAACAATAATCCTGAAAATTTTCTGAATTGGTCAAATTTCACGCCATGTACACTGGTGCTCAACTTTCGTGATGTAACGAGAACATCCATCAAGCCAAAGGTAAGGTGTGTAAGGACACGCTCGGTTCATTGCCGAATCCCTGAAATGCAACCAGCATCAGTCAAATGGACAAATGAAGAAATAAAAGTCCCAACGGGAATCACGTAGGCATGAGAAACATTCAGCATAAATACTGACAGTGACCCAGACCAGTCAGAATTTCAGGCAAGGACACCGAACATCCAGACTAGGAAAGGAAACGCCAGCCTCTTCCTTTGTGAAGTCTGGACTGTCAGCACTAAAGGGAGTAAAACACCCAAATGCTGCCTAAATATATCTCAGAATATAACCCATAAATGTCTTGAATTCATCTCCATAGAACTACCTAGAAGCCAGCCGCCAAAGACATTGTGAAAAGTGTAGTAATAGGCAATAATGAACCCCTTGCTCCACGAGCGTAGGCACGAGAGCTGCTCTGTGCGTGCATTCTGCTCGTCCTGTGGGTGAAGCCACATCCTTTAGAAACACCCCTGGGTCATCGCTGAATAAAATAAAGTTCTCCAAAATAAGAGAATCTAGCCTGAATAGCTATCAGCCCAAAAGTGGGATCTGTACAGAAAGCTGTACAGAAAGACAGCTTTGCTCTGTGAAGAACCAGTTCTGTCTTTCATTGTTGCAGATCACAAGCTATGACTTGCAGCTCTATGTCTGGCATGTGTAGGGTTTTGTCACAGTGTGACTTTAATGTATAAATAGCTATAATTTGAAAATCTACAGGTGCTTCAGCATGCCATTAGAGTCTCCAATAGCCTTTCAAAGTTCCATTTCTAGAGTAGTTAAATGACAGAAAATTTAATAAACATTGAGGCACTGCTATATTCTTTTGACTATTTCAAAGTTTTTTTAAATATCTATCTTCTCTAAATGTTAATATTTACAAGTTTTCAAATGTTAATGCATTTTTAAATTTGACAAATAACATGATAAAGAGCTTTAAAAACCCCACAAATGTTTATGGTATCAGGAAGATTGCTTAATTCCTAAAAAGAGACACAGGTTTCATTGAGCAGGTAAGCCAAGGAATCAATAGGAGTTGAGGAGCAGAGATAGTAAAAAATGACATGATAGATAGATAGATAGATAGATAGATAGATAGATAGATAGATAGATAGATGTAAATCAGCTGCATTTCGAATCACTAAGTCTTTTAATAAAGGGCAGGTGACTAATACTTACAGAATATCTAACAAACCTGAATTTGTAATAATAGAGATCTAGAAAATATATTCTGCAGCGTCTTCCCAGATGGTTTCAATAGGCGGCTGGGTTTGTGAAATGTGGGTGTAGACAACTCGGGGTGGAGGGGAGGGGTGTGTTAGAGAAGGAGAGATCTCAGCAGGTTTAAATGCTGTTTGGAAAGAGCAAGTTGATGGGAAGATAATGAGGAAAAGAAATAAAGGGGTCATCATTGAGAACAAGTTCCCTGTGGGGACCAGGTGAGACAGGATGAGGAGGCCAGGGAGAGAGACTACCCTGAGACAAGAGAAGGATCCACTTCTGTGAGAAGCACAAGGCATGGAGGAGAGGAGGTGTGGAGATGAAATTCAGTTCTCAGGTGGAGTGGCAGAAAGCAGACATTTCCAGACTTTTCTCGAAGGCAAGCCATCTCCTGAGAGTGAGGGGAGATGCAATGATGACAGATGTTCAATACAAGTGCAGAAAGCTGAAGTAGCTAGCTGATTGCTCTGGAAATGAAGATGCTATATGTTCTCTGTTCTGGGAGGGTACATGAAGAGAAGTTCACCAGAAACCTCTCATCAGTATTTATTTGCCTTAAACTACCATCAATTCAAATACGAATTCTGCTATTGATGAATTGAGCTGGGCAAGCAGAACAGCTGAAAAGCCATATGGAAAGAAATTTATCAAACTTACCAAGGCAAGGTTGGCTGTAACAGCATTTGCTAATTGTCTCGTATCTACGATTATCATCATCTATAATGAATCATCTATAGCGTCCACGTCACAGCTTCTTTTTAAAACATTCATTCATGGGGAAGGAAGATTAAAAAAATTATTGTCTCTCTATAAAAGCATATTTCTGTTGAGACAACCCACTTCTTCTTTCCTAGGTGAATTTTGGTAGGAAGAAAATGGACATCCCCAATGAAGAATGTGAAAAAGAGAGCGATG
>NW_017731968.1:302269-313926 GCF_001890085.2 Hipposideros armiger | reverse complement strand
GTTTTTTATTTTCATTTCTCTGATGGTTAAATGATAGTAAGCACCTTTTCATGTACTGATCTGTTCAAATTGTACGTTCATTTTCAGTTGCGCTCTTTCTCATATTGTTGAATTGTAAAAGTAGACACAGACATAGATAGATACAGATATACAGATAAAGTCTAGGATCAAGTCCTTTATCAGATAAATATGTTCCAAATATTCTCTCTGCCCACCCATAAATTGTTTTACCATTGCCTGAAAGACATCTTTCAAAGAGCAATTTTTAATTTTGATGACTAATTGTATTAGTTTACTTTTGCTGCTCTAACAAATTACCACGAACTTGGTCACTGACAGCAAGGCAGATTTACTATCTCACAGTTCTACAGGTAAATCTGATGTGGTCTCAGTGGTCCAAAACCAAAGTGCTGGCAGGGCTGTGTTCCTTTGTGGAGGCTCCAAGCAAGGATGCCTTTCTCACCTTTTCCACCTTTCAGAAGTTGCCCACATTCCTTGGTGTATGGTCCCCTTTCTCCATCTTCAAAGCCAGGAACACTGCATCTGTCTGGCAATCCCTCCTTAGTCACTCCTCTCTCTGTGTTTATGGATTCCTGTGATTAGAGTGAGTCCACCCCTATGATCTAAGGTTATCTCTCCCATCTCCAAGGTCTTAACATAATCACATCTCAAAATCCCTTTGCCATGTAAACTAACATATTTAGAGGTCCTGGGGATTAAGATATGGACAACAGGGGATGGCATTATTTTGTGCACCACATTTATTTGTCATTTCTTTTATGGTACATGCGTTTAGTGTGCTTTCTAAGAAACCTTTACCTAATCCAAGTTTGCAAAGATTTTATCTTCCATTTTCTAGTAGATACTCTATAGTTTTAGCTTTTATATTTAGATCTATAATCTACTTCAAGTTATAACTTATTTATGGTATGATGTAAGGGTTGATGTTTATTTGTCTCATGCATAATTATTTGTTACAGCACCATTTGTAAAAATGATTACTATTTCCTACTTGAATTACTTTGGCAACTTTGTCAAAACCTAACTGACCATATTTGGGTATGTTTCTGGATTCTCTGTTCTGCTCTGTAGATTTGTATGTCTACTCTTATGTTACCTGCTCCACTCTGATTACTGTAACTTTTCAGTAAGTCTTGAACTATCTGGAGCTTTCTCTGGAATCATAGCATAAATATCAATGTTCTTTTGTGAATTAAAAATTAATGACAGAATTGATTAGGTAACAGTGATAATGAATTGCTGCAAATTTGGCACTTTTATCTCCACTTCTACAAAAACTTGCTTTTTTTTTTTCCAGGACCCTGCTGAAAACATATTCCCCAGCTGTGACCATGTACAACTAACTATTCCTTATCAGGATATCACAGCATCATTTTAACCTGATCACCTCTGTAAAGACTCTATTTCCAAGTAAGGCACTGGTGGTTAGGACTTCAACTTATTTTGGGGGGGAGATACAATTCAGTCCATAACATAGGCCTTGCCAAAATCTGGGCACACACAGCGTTTATGACAGTTTATTGATCTCTATAGAACATAAGCTTGAGCTGGAATGACTAGTATGTAATAGTTCCAGCATGCTTCAGGGCGGTCATCTGTTTTTCAATAAGTACACAGAAATCCTATATTTAATAGTATACTTAGGATCAAATTTACATCTTGATATTTGATTGTGATTGATATTTTGTTTGTTGGTGTAGAAACATTTGTCAATTTCTAAAGAGTGTGTGTTTTAAGTCCTCATTGTCACTTCCTAATAGGCAATATTTTTTTCTATATTATACCTCCTATACCTCACGGTGCCTGTGTAGTAATTTTGTATAGTAATTTTAACCTTATCTCATTCCTGTCCAAAATTCCATTTCAAGCTCTCTTGATAGAGATTGTTCCTCTTCCTCCCAAAATTAGTGTTTGGGATTGCTATCGCTTGTGTGTTTCTAAAAATCTCTAGTTAAATGGAGTAAATGGTGTTTTTAAATAAAGGGAGCTTGTTTACCCTACAACACTTCCGTGCCCTGTGTACTAATGTATATTAAAGAGTTGGAAAAGGATATAAAAGCAATGTTTGCCATATATGTTAGCCATGGAGTTCTTTTATCATATAATATCACACAGGAAACACACTTTAGGAATTACTGCCCTAAGCCATTTACTTGCTATAAATAAACTTTTTAAATCCTCTTCTTTACAATCATCTATGTAATCAGATGCTCAGTTTTTGTGTTGTCCTTTCTTTTCACTGTTATGACCTTAGATGCAGAAGGTTAAAATATCTTTGTTTTCTATTCACCCCATCTTCTACTAGGCAAAAAACTCACCACAGTTTCCCGTTTCTTTCTCCTGAGTGGTCATCTAAATGTTGGTGGACTTAAGTAGGCATGTGTGTATCTACCTACAATCATTTCCCTTGGGTAATCACCTTTCCCTCATTTGAAAAAAGACTGGTCAGCTTATTAGGATCCTGCCCAGAAGCAAGCAAAACAAAAGTATTCACTTTCCCTGGGTCGGGCTGTACACACGAAGTCAGCAAGACAGACAGATTTACCCATGAAATTTGCAGTCCGGAGACAGAGCGGGGAGGGAGGGAAAGGAGGAGAAGGGGAGAGAGGGAAAGAGAGAGAGAGAGAGAGAGAGAGAGAGAGAGAGAGAGAGAGAGAGAGAGAGAGAGAGAGAGAGAGAGGCTCTGACTCATCATTGGAGGGGAGGGCAGGGAAGACTCCTGTTTTGCTTGAAAACTGCCAGCTGTGAAAAGGATATATTTCATTTTCAGCAGCCATCAGGCTCACGTCATTTTTGCCCAGGAAAGTCTAAGTGAATTTTCTATCTCAGGCAACTGACTGCATCATAATACAAGTGTTTCAGGCATCAATGATTTCTATAGTTCATACCGACCCAAAAGATACTCAGAATAATTGAATATCCCTCCATTGAGAAGAGGTCCTAAATTCACACACAGAGATAGCAATAACTAACCTTCCCTGTCTAGTTCCGGTTTTGTTTCCTGTAGGAGCCACATTTGCAAGTACAACAAGGCTCTTTCTTCAGAGAGTAAGTCACTTAAGAGCAGAGACAAAAAGTTGCCTCATTTGCATCTTTCATAAATCTCAGCAGATTGTTCAATAAATATTTGTTCGATTAAATTATTTCTCTGATATCTTAGTAGACAATGCCTCATAGAGCTTATTGATTATAATTAATTGCTCCATCTCCAATTAAAACCCATTCACTGTAACTCACATAGCATTCCCATCTTATGATATTTTACATAAATTGCGCCCAAATTGAATAACGTGGTGAGGGATTTCCTCTGCCCTGACTCCTGGCAGCCTGTTTTCCTTTAGTTTGAAATATTAGTCTCTAAAGACCAGTTTCCTTTGAGCAGATTATCAAGATTAACAGTCATCCTGAATTTTCTATTCCACAAGGAAAGCTTTTTACTCAACTCCTCCAGGGAAACAAATGCACTCTTTCTGATTTGTTAGCTTAACTTATTTTACTTCTTGTTTTGGCGGCTGCTGCTGCTGCTGCTGTTGTCACCATGTCCGGTTTGCAGAGTTAAGTTCTCTGAATAAACTTGGGAACATCTCCACAAGGCTTTGCTTTTTCCTGACATACTGGTTACCTGTATTATAGGCTTTTGATCCCTGTTAATCCCCACTGTATGGGAATATTAAGCTCTTCTTAACCCACCCACGGGTTTCACTTTGCATAAGCTTTAGTGAATATAATTGAGCACCTACTTCCTGCCCGTCTCTGCCTTTGGCTCTGCGGAAACATGGCTGAAAAACCCACCGTGTTTCTCTTAAGCCAAAGGCTTAAGAACATCAACTCTGATTCTCTACTTCATGTTGTTTCTGCTAGTTTATTTATTTATTTTTTTGCTTAGATTTTCATGTAACATTTTGTGTTGGTTAAGGTATAGATTTGGCTGCTGTAAAAGAGAATTGAAATAACAGCAGCTTCGACACGATTCAATCTTTTCTCTCACTCACCTAATATTCTGGGTGACAGGAATCCAGTCTGGGACGGTGGCTCCAGAGCCTCAGGGATGGGGGCACGTTCTCCAGCCTCGTTATCCTGCCATCCGCAGAGGGTTGCCTCCTCCCCGTGGTCCAAGAAGACACCCTCACAACTATTGTACAATCCTGCCAGTGAGAAGGGAAAGGGGAATGGAGTGCAGGCCCCACACCCTCCACCCAAATCCCTCATGGCCAGAAGAGAGCTACAGCTCTTTACAAGGGGTAGAAAATATCATTATTCTCCCTGGCTGCTAAGAACCAGCGGTTCTCTAATTACAGGGAACAGGAGAAAAGTTATCAGGGATGATTGGTGGCTCAGCAGCATAAACTCAACAGAGCTTCCTTCTCTGACAAAGAAAGAGGTCTTTGCTTCCCACCACAACTCGCCAATTCACGGCTGTTAAGAGGACCCTGCCTGAAATTATAAGGTATTCCCCTGTAACAGATGTGTATCTCTGGTTACAGAATAGGCCATTAGTTGTCAAGAACCATAATTATGGTTTTCCAGTTAAATTTCTCTTAATCTCTTGCAAATTGCTTCCCTTAAAGCTGAAGTCTTTGCTACATGTCTCAACCAACTGCCCAGCCATTCCCAGAAGGTGCGAATTCTAGGTATTTTTCTCATTAATTGAGCAGATCATCACATGGTAGATAATCCCAGTCTTTGAAATCCAGAGATTAGATACCTATATATTCCACGTACGTTTTATCTTTTTTTTGCTTCCACAAAGAATTACATATGCCTCCACGGGAACACAGAAGTTGCATGGTAACAAAATAATTGTAGCATAATCGGCACTGCTCATTTCAACACTGCCTCTGTTACTAATATTCTCTCATTATGTTTCAGGAAACACATCATAGGAATAAAGGAAAATAAATTAGTGTGGGGTATGGTCAGTGTTTTTTTCATGTACTCATACAAAAAGGCGATAGATATTATAGGGGGTCCAATTTTTCAAAAGATGTTAGCATCGACTTTAGGGAGGGAAAGTGAAATAATTATCAGCAGCTGAGAGAAAAAGAAAGCTGGGAATTGTTTAATGTTCAGAGGCCATCCCAAAGAGCAATGGAAAACCAGGATGCAAAAACTAGTTTTGCATAGTAAATGTGTTTTCTTGTAGAAAAGCAATGCTTTGAAACGAAGGTACAAGGTACATGAGCTCTAAGTGCCTTATCCATCACGGGCCAGGCTTCCGCTGTCGGTGGCATTAATTCTACCGCTTTGTACTGCAAGTCAGGCCACAGGATACATATTATTTTACAAAGAAATATTGGAAATGGTTGGAGGTGCGTGTATACTAGAGGTAGAATAATGATGCACAGCACATTTACTATGCACACAGAATTTAGATAAGAAGTACAAGCATCCGTGTTCATCTTCAAGCATCAGCCCACCGGTCCTCATGGAAGGTTTATGCAGCGGTCCAACACGGTCGCATTATGGAGGGGGGAGGAGATGGGCACCGAACAATTAACTGAAAACCTTGAGGAGCATACGCATCCCATTAATAGCTTATAAACAAGACAGCCTTCCCTCACCATGGTAACCAGGGAGAGCTGTCAGGGTTTGCACAGTTCAGGCTTCTGTCGTTGCTCAAGGGATTCCTGACGATGCCTTCATTTTCTCAGCTTCCAGACATGTTTTTCCAAAGGTTAAGGCACTTTTTTTGAGGATCATGTTTAAGGTTCTTTTTTTAGAATCGAGAATCAAATCAAATAAAGCAGGCCTAACTGGAAACTCTGCACAACACAGTAGAACTTCCTAAACAGGCTTGGCTTCTACATTCTGTAACTCTGGGGAAATGTGTAAAAACTGGCGCAGTCCCCCGGAAGGCAAGAGTGGGCTGGAATGTGTGTGTGCAGAGAGGACGTAGGACGCCCAGAGCTACACAGGCATCATTTTACTCACTGGGTGGAAAGATATCTGAGACTTCAAAGTGCTTTGCAACTCTAATGGAGAAGCCATTTCCTAAAGGATGTACCAATGTTCCACTGCTGCCAAAATGGACAATGGGTAATCATAGGTTGTCCATCGAAGAAAAGTTAGGTCATGGATGAATGTGCATGGCAAATTACCTTGACAGGAGTAAAATGACAAAGAGATGGTTGCTCGCAGGATCTTGTTATAAATAAACTTTATCCCTCAAAATGAGCTGCTCTCCACATTCCTGCTTTTCCTGCTGTCTATATATAATCCTGGCTCACCGACTCCTGGTGTTTCTCTTCTCACATTCTAGTCCTTGAGCCTTGCATGCTGTGTGCATGTTTTCTGCTTAGGCAATGGGTATTTTCAAATGTCTATCCCAGTGATAATTGGAGCCAGTGGTTTTATATCTAAAGGGCCCATGGTAATATGGTCCAAATTCAAATGAGAAATGGTTCCTGGTCCCCAAGGAGCAAAAACCTCTGTGAGGCCCGTTATTTCAGACTCCTGTCTCTCCTAATTTTTATAATAGCTAAACTTACAGGTTCAAGATTTGAACATATGGTATTATAGACATACCATGTCTTGATTACAATAGGACGCTTGAAAAAAAAAGACTGTTAAGATGGCTTTGGAATGGACTGATAAACACAAACTAGAAAACAATGTAATTGTATAGACACATAGCTGGGTATGCAGTCTACCATAAATATCTTGGCCAATGTGTTGATGTAGAAATTTTTTAAAAGATAGAAATTGTTTCTAAAATATTTCAACATTCTACCCTTGGCTTTTTCTACTGAACACAGAGATATAAAAGGTTGCTTGTTTTTTTTCCAGAAATTGAATGTAACATAGATTTCAGAGGAGTAGCTAATCAATCAGATGATGTAGTTATCATTCAATTTTTTCCCTTCTAATCTAAATTTACACCTTGAAATTTGTAACATTAAGCTACTGAAATAGAGACAGTGACGAATTTGCCATTAGTCCATATGGAAAGAGACAATATAAGTCAACAGAGGAATATGATATTGAAACACTAAATGTGAAATAAGGCTACATTCATGAAAACAAAGCACTGAAATCAAGAAACATGATTCATTTGCTCAAAGAGCATTTTGGACACCCATGCACTTTGAACATGATGGGGTTTAAAGTATGAACCAGGCCTACACACCCGAGAACTTCCAGTATGACAAGTGTGGTTGGGGAGATAGATTCCTAAGCAGTTACACCAGAAAGTGTGATTCTCAGAGCTGACATTCAACCACACTGCCCAGCAGCATACAGGCTCATGTTAGCTCTGCGTAGTGACAGGTACCCATGTCACACCGATGAATAAATATTTTGCATATTGTCTGAACCTGGTGATAAGGCTCTATAATGCTGTTGTGCCAACTAAAAACAGGCAGCATTTCTAACAAGGCAGGAACCAGAGAACGACACAGAAGGCTGAGGGGGCATCATGGGCACAGCCTAGAGGCATAAAAACGACGGGCTACCAGTAGGTGGAGGTGGCCTGTCCATGGAGGGACTCTGGTGGGACATGGCCTGGGGGAGTAGGGAGTAAACCCAGACATGGATTTGGGATTCACTCACACGGGCACGAGAAAGCAAATGGGAAAGAGCAGAAGACCCCATCAGATAAAGATAAGATTTATAGCCTAAGAAAGTAGTAAAAAAAAATCGACAAAATCAGTAATGTAGAACAAATGCTGTAAAGAAGAGGACAAAAGGCCCAGAGAGCACAGTCCCACCTACATCCTCCACTTCTGTGTCCTGCCACTCGCCCTGAAGGATGTGGTGACACCACATAGAACAGAACAAAAAGTACTAAGACACCTTAATTTTGTCTTACTGGGGTTGCCAACTTCTGTTCACAGGACCCCAAATAGTCCATGGAAAAATTAAAAGCTTCGTTTTGCCACTGACATGCCTCTAAATCATAAATTGGCCACATCTATCCCTTCCAAGGGCTCTTTGGGATCTGAACACGTGGGTTTTCTCACTCTGGTTTTACCAACCTTCTTTTTTGTAACTAGAACAATATTTGAGGGGGCGGGCAAAAATGGAGAAACGTCTGTTCACAGGATATAGCTCCGAGTGGCCCAGGATTATACATTAGTATTTGCATGGGCAGCCACCACAGCCATCTGATAGGCGCCCCATGCTCAGAAGAGGAAAAGGTTCATTTCTGACACATCTCCCACTGCCCTGCGACACTCGCTGATGTCCCACGATTCGGCTCCTGCAGCAGCAGCTCCCTGTCACCTAATTCAAGGCCTCGCCGGAGAGGAACCAGGGCTGCCTTCCCCAGACAGATCAGCCATAAGGAAGCCACCACCCCGATAGGCGGTCACAGCCACGCAGTTGTATTGGGAGGACTGAAGGCGGCGGTCAGAGGCTCAGCAGCGGCCATCACCCTTGACAGACATCCTGCTGAATAACCAGAATTCCATTTGAGGGCTCCTTTTTGTAAAACGCATGTGCTTATAAAAACCACCCTTATGGAGTTCAGCACAACCTTGATTGAACGCTTCTGTACAGCAGGTCTTCAAATAACGTTTCGTTCCGTAGTCTTTCGCTATATCATTGCTGAGATGCCCAAAGAAACTACCTCTTGTTTACATCGCTCAGCCTGCAGTAAAATCGGTTTTGTTACACACCGTTTCGCTTAAAGGCACAGGACCTATCGGCGACACTCAGCGAGTGTCTGTACTGCTGTATGAGGCGAAAGGAGCTGAAAATATCCTTAAATCAAAACCAGTGAAGCCAGTTGCAATTTTTAAGTTGAAATGGGAAGAAATGCTTCCCAAGAATAATCCACTGTGCCAAACCAACTGCTGGAGCAGAGACTGCTGCCCTCCCTGCCATGACCACGTGCTCAGAGCATCTGCTGCAGCACGAGCAGCAGCTGTCACCCCTTATGCTGGCTGGTGACAGCCAGAGCCGGGGCCGAAGTGCTGTGCCCCTTGAAGGTCTGGGTGTGCTCTCTCTCATGGCTTCAGGTGCACGTAAAGTGATGATGCGGACTGCACAGGTGCTGGGCTTTTTCTGGTGCACAGACTAGGAGGCCCAGTCACACCTGTGTGATAGCCCATGGGTTCAAAATGCAGGCGGTGCTATGTGCAGAGTTTTACTAACTCAAGTTCGCCTCTTCTAATGGTACTGCTCTGGCCCGATGTAAAGTCAGGATGTCCTCTTTGAGTCATGGGCACAGAACCCTGAGGCAATAGAAACACCCAAAAACAGTCATCCAAAACAATCCCAATTCTCACTTTATTAAAGGGACTGCTTGTGCATAGCTCTGGGCGGTTATTTAATGAATCCGTGCAGTTAAGCCTCAAGTTCTCGATCTTCTTTCAAGTAGTTCTTCCTCACACCCCTGGACCAGATGTTTTCACAGCCTATACCGTCGCTGGGGAACCGAGAAGTGCAAAATGGCCAAACACAGAGACAGACTCACTGCACTGAAAGGCAAAGAAACTGAGTGTCTCCCTATTTTTGTTTATATCTTTATTGAACACACTGATTTTTTTTTTGGTTCTCTTCATAACCTAACTTTTTCTGGTTCCCTGTTTGCCTGGAACAGTCAAGGCTTCTGTAAGATTTTTAAGACTTAATTAGCCTTGTTCTCATGTATATGCTTCCTATGAGCTTCTTTCTGTATCTAATCTGAGAAAAGGCAGCAATGGAATGTGAGCTCTCCTTTCTATCATCCATCAAGTCCTCTGAAACTGGAGGAACAGAGCAGGGAATATCACAGTGTGAAGTTCGTGTATGTACACATACGTTTGTCCACTTCACACTACCTGCCAGGAGGACCTATAAAGAGCAGGACTCATGGGTGAGTTTTACAAGCACTGACTCCTCCAGGTTACTGTTTTAGATTGAGGGCTGTTTAAATCTAATGTACATGTAAGTTCAGAGCTTAGCAATGCATACTAGCAGCATGACCCAGCTGGAAAGGGACTTCTTAGGTGAAAATATTATAAAGTACTCTAGAATTGTGCTGTGAGCTTGGTGCAAGGCCTGACTGAAACACCTAAGTAGTTAGACCCCTGGTAGATGCAGTGGGCTCAGCCCTGACCAGGATGGGGCCCCAGAGAAGTCTGACTAAGAGAGGGGGGTCACTGTTCCCTTTTAAACAAGTAGAATGGTACCTGGTAATTAAAACTGGTATCGGGAAGGCTCACCATCATCGATGCAGCAGGGACCTCAGCCACACCCGAATAGCAATGGGCACGGGCATTGCTTGCTGGGAATGGTGTTGAAAGCATCTGCGACTTTAAATGCACGTGCTCTTTAAGGATCAGGCTGTCATTCAAATTCTGTACCTCTAGGCTGCACGTCCAGAGAGGGGCTCTCTGCCCAGTGCTGGAGGAGAGGAGGGCTGTGTTGACTGCACTCTTTACATGACAGGAAATTTCCCACCACGCAGCGGGCTCCGTGAACATGGCTCCTGACCTTGGCCTTAGCCATCACCCTGTTTGTTGTCTGTCTTCATCAACAGTGCTGTGAACTCCACTTTGCAAGGCATGTAGAGACAGATGCTGTCTGTAGCCCTGGTTCCAGTGAGGTCATTATTTTCATCCTATCTCCTTTCCAGGACAATAGATACCACAAAACAATAGCAACAACAAAGCCTCCATTTCTGGGCATTTTTCAAGAGCAGTTAATGGAACAGTGCATTCCAAGTTGGGGATAAAAAAAATGAATATTTTTCAAAGTTGTATCAACGAACATATTCACTGTCTCAGGTAGGCATCTCATAGATGGGTCTGTACATATAGGCAGGTGAAAGTGTAGAATCAATTAACAAGGCAGGCCTTTCAAGTTTCAAAGAAAAACTGAAGCCCTTCCATGCACTGAACTAAATCCTGGGAAAACAAAAATAAATAAAATATAGATCCTGGTTTCCTTCAGTTATATGAACGGGAGGACCAGAGGCTATTATTATACCAGAATGCCAAACAGTTTGTCCTTCCTAGAAAAGTCTCCCAATAAATGCAAAAAAGATGTATAGAATAATAGAAAAACTAGTAAAAATTGATAATTTTTCATTCCAGTGAATATATTAAAAAACATTGCTTTTTCTCTGCTGAAATGAAGAGTCTGTAAGCGCTGGCATGTCTTTCTACTGTAGCGATTGTGGGTCATAATTGATGGACTCACAGAATGAATGAATGAACGAATGAACGAACCCATTCTAGAGTACTAACAAGAGTGCCGATCTGAACGCTAGGAGGCCTGATCTCTGGTCTCTCTACCACTGGTTCACTGTTCAACTGTGCAAGTCACTTCATCTCTCAGATCCATTTTCTCAAATGAGGACGATGGCTTTCTACAACTTCTAAAATCCTAAGTCAATGATCACTTGAATTATAAATGATAAATATTTACTACATCTATGTATTTATTAAGAAACCACCCGAAGAGAAAGGTTCAGATACAGTTAAGTGTCCTAACATAAGAAGCCACAAATTTAGACATTTGCTCACTCTACTGTGATTTTTCAAGGACATTAAGAAAGGAAGATAACAGGGCCGGCCGAGTGGTGCGTTGGTTAAGAGCTGGCTTGGGACACAAGAGGGCCGTGGTTCGGATCCCACATATGAGGGCCAGTGACACTGCCCTCCACAGCTAAGATGCTGAACAACAGCTCCACCTGGAGCTGGGCTGCCGTG
>NW_017731968.1:299283-300292 GCF_001890085.2 Hipposideros armiger | reverse complement strand
TAGGGGTTACACACACGTGAAATACCTTGTTGGTCACTATCCAGTCTTAAATTTTAATCTGATTCTATTGTCTTTCTATAGTCATAAAGGATGAACATGGATACATAATACTTATTAGGCAACAGACATATTAAATTACTATGTCACTGGTCCCCTGAGGGACAGCTGTGGCCAGGAACCCAGGTGCTGGCCCTCCTCCTGTGCCTGCATGAAGGAATCCTCTGACCTCACTCACCTGCCCCCACCTCTTACAGATGCCTCCCACTGGCCACGCCCGAGCAGACGCCAAAGGCTAACGGCATCCCCAGTGAAGGTCAGATTGCCAGACAGTGCAGGACAGAGAAGGGTGAAGAGTGAACAGGTCTAGAGGAGTAACTGGATAATATCCAGGACAACCCGGAGCAAAAGCACAGGACAGTCAGAAACCCTCCCCCCGACAACAGGCTGGGGAAAACTGTGAGGGGATGAACAAAAACACGGCCAAAAATGACATGGGGACAAGGCCAGGTTGCACTCTGCCTAACTGGACAATAACATCATGCTTTACGGCCTGAGGAGAAATTATGACCCCGGTTTTACAGAAGAAAAAACAGAGGTGCAGAAAAGTTCGTGGAATTGCCAAAACTCAGCTGACTGGCAAGTAGGAGAATCGTGACTTGAAATAAGGTTTTTGGATTTCAAATCCTATGCTTTTCCAAGGTGGACCCCAACCCCATCAACATGTGAAGATCTGCTCAGTTTCCCGCTGGCCTGAGATGTAGCCCTAGTAAGGAAGATAATTGTTAATCAACCCGATTGTACCTAGATTGGAAACAGCTGGGGTCCTTCAGACTCGGGAACCCATGAAATAACGTGGAGAACAGAATAGTCATTGAGTTTGTTTTTCCTTCGCCTTTTCCTGCACTGAAGACACACACTGGAAGAAAAGGGGGCATCCAGGCATTCCTTCGCTTTGCCGGAGGCATTTCTACCACTTGAGAGAAGAGACTGTCAATTTTATAAACTGGAG
>NW_017731968.1:293585-295962 GCF_001890085.2 Hipposideros armiger | reverse complement strand
GTGCATCAAATATAAATGTATCCAACTGAGTGAAATTTCTCAAACCACCCCACACCTTTATTCAGACATGTTTTCTCCATGGCTGGTAAAGAATCCTTCATTTAGAATGTATTCTAAAATAACACTATCTGAGGGTTGCAAGTGGGAAATGACAACAGCAAAGGACAGACGTGTAGGGAGAATAGGAGGCTAGAAGCTGATTAGAAAGCGAGAAAGACACTCATCATGGGAGAGGCAAGAGAAAGGATACCTGGGAAGGAGGCTAAAAATGATTGCCAGGTGAATAATAATAGCCCATTTTCTGTTAATCTGAATATTCTAAACACTTAAAGAATATACAAATAATGTAGGGTTGTGGGTGTCTACTTCAGCTAACTTACTTTCTGGACTCTCAAGTGATATGCATTATAGTAGCATGCAGAATAGATAAAACAGGGCCAGCCGAGTGGCTCAGTTGGTTAAGAGCTTGTTCAAGAGTGCAAGCTCTGAGCAACAGGGTTGCCGGTTCGATTCCCGGCCCAAGCTGAGCTGCTGTTGCGCTACCAACAGGTAGCAGGATGGCTCAGCTAAAAAATAAATAAATACAAAAATAAAGTTGGTGAGAATGAAGTTTTACAATGCCTCCTAATAGTATGCCTGATTATGATACATCACACCCCACTTAACAGTCAACACACTATCAAGACAAAATCTGAATCACTTGGAAAAGCAAGGTAGGTATTCGTGAACAACGTGCAAGAGTCTGAGAGAATTTCTTCTGAGTACAGAGAAAATAACGCTTCCATTTTAAGCATAGGCAGTGGCCTATTATACCCCCTTGGTTTTCAGAATTGTCATCTTCTTAGAAGTGGGTGTAACTCACCTAGCCCACACATATGGCATCCGTCCCCTACAGGTAAACTGTCGGCTGCATCCACCCACTCTGTCCACCACCATGCTCCACCCTCTTAACCACAGTATGGGGCTATTTTCTGAGGCAGTTGAAANATAGAAATGGCCGGTATACTATTCCCCACACTGAGAAAAGTGGTTCCCTCTGAGGAGTGTAAAAAAGGAGGAATTGAGACTAATGGTCAAAGAGATTTTACCCTCATCTATAAAACTTTAACTTTTATAAGAGGAATATATTTTTGCAAATGTTGTGTATTTGTCAAAACTTTTACAATAACACAAAAAGTGGTATAGACAAAGTTGTATTACCGCAGTTACAGGAGATGGAAAATATGCTTGTGTGATCATGGGAGCCATCTTAGAAGAGGCGCTATTTGAATTTAGTCTTAAGGATACACAGTCATTCTCTGATTAGAAATGTGAGGGTGGGGGAATAACAAGAGAAATGCAACAGAGTACAAAAAGACCAAGAAATGGGGGGAAAATGTATGTTTGCATTTCATATGGTTCCAGGTAGGATGTGAGAGCAGGGGAGAGGGACTGGTGAAGGAAAAGGGTAACTGCATTTGTAAGAGGCTTGCCTGAAAGAGTACAGGATTTAGAATCCATTGTCAATTTCTAACCCACAATCCCTTGCATAAACAGAAACATCTCCTGCCTTCTTCCTTTAATTGAAATTTCAAAAACAAATTAAATATTGCAACTAAAAATGAAACAAAGGAATAGTAGCTTTAGAATTACACACACACACACATACACACACACACACACACACATACACACAATATACTATGATCTGTTTACTGGCTACAAGTTTTCTATTCTATGACTCATAAAAGAAAGAGAGAAAAACGTAGCTCGCGTCCAGTGTCAATCTGTTTATACTGCTTTATTTCCATAGCCAACAGTACATATAAAGCAGCGACCTGATTCCATACAGATTAAAAAAAAAAAGTAATACCCAAAGCCAGAGGATGTCACTTTACCTCATAATCAAATCCTAAAAGATACTTTCTAGAAGGTAATTATGGAAAATTAATGAAATACTAATTTTAAAAATTGAAATGTTTCTGGGATATTTGACAAAAGCTGGACATTTCCGAGCAGGGTTTTGCAAGGTTTCCTTCTCAGCCAGGGCACAGGAGGCCACGGACTTACGGTCTTTCTGGATTTGTTCTTCCCCAAATGAGATGTGTTTTTCTTCCTTTCAATTACTGTCAAGACCAGTGCCCTCTGCGATCTTCATTAAAGGATAAGGCAGTCGCTGCTGCATTTTTGTTTTTCTTTTATCTGTGGCTGGACCTTAGAAACAGATGCTGCAGGATTTTTCCACTCACTTCCAGAATCAACATATTTGAAGCTCAAGTGTATTTGCCAAATAGGCTAAGCTTTTTTGAAAATGATCATTTGGGGAAGTTTGAAGGAGTGCGTATTTTTCCCCTTATGTTCCCAAACCAGAGCAACTTCAGGCCGTAAATCTGGGTGA
>NW_017731968.1:289846-292024 GCF_001890085.2 Hipposideros armiger | reverse complement strand
AAATAACTGTATTGGAACACCCTCCCTACTCACCTGATCCGGCCCCCAATGACTTCTTTCTTTACCTAAAGATAAAGAAAATATTGAAAGGAAGACATTTTGATGACATTCAGAACACCAAGGGTAATACAAAGACAGCTCTGACGGCCATTCCAGAAAAAGAGTTCCAAAATTGCTTTGAAGGGTGGACTAGGAGCTGGTGTCAGTGCATAGCTTCCCAAGGTGAGTATCGAAGGTGACCATAGTGATATTCAGCAATGAGGTATACAACACTTCTTCTAGGATGAGTTCGCGAACTTAATTGTCAGACTTCGTATGCATAAACTAGAGTTAGGAAGAAATTGTTTTTCTGTAAAATTCATCCCAATGAAAAGCATAAGAGTAATGACATCATTCTTGGCATATTTTATAACTTGATATGTTAAGTTATGGATCCTTTGTTTGACTACCATGAAAATTAATTCATGCATCAACTTGGCTGAGCCAAGGTACCCAGATATTTGTCAAACATCATCGTAGATGTTTCTGTGAAGGTATTCTTTTAGATGACATTAACATTTAAATTAGCAGGCTTTCAGGGAAGCAGATGGTCTCCATAACATGCATGGGCCTCATCCAATTAGTTGAAGGTCTTAGTAGAACAAAGACTGAGCAGACAGACTGACTTCAGACTCAAACTGAAGCACCAACTCTTCCCTGGGTCTCCAGCCTGCCCTGCAGAATTTGGACTCATCTGCTTCTACAATGACGTGAGCAAATTCCTGAAAATTATGTACACACACACACACACACACACACACACACACACACACACACACACCCTATTGGTCTGGCTCTTTGGAGAACCCTACTACTACTATATATCCAGACAAATTCACATTCTGGGATTTTTTTCTCAATTTCCACTCCAGGTAAAATTTGTAAGCCCTCATAAAGAACTTTTTCATAAAGTTTCCTCAGAGACATGATATTTTTTAAAAAACTATTTGTATTCAGAAGTGTAAGTTCTCAGGTTCCATCCTTTTTTAAGTCGGGTTTGAATGAGTATGACTTGAATATTTGTCAAGTCATCAAGAAAGCCACATGATATTATTGCTCAGAATTTTTAGACATACAATATTCCCAAAAAAATGTGGTCCTGTTATTTTTAATACATGTGATTCAATCCTAAATCTAACCCTTGTAGATTTTTCAATTTTATAATTTCATCATCAGCTGCCTAAAAGAAAAGGGGGAAAAAGTAGTAACTGGACACTCTTGCTGAGAAATAAACAATGTTGATCATTGTCAGTGATTGATGGAAGTCTTCCAAGCATGCGCTCTTTCCTGAGTCATGAAAATGGAACTATGTGTTTATTTTCAGTATACACCTCTATCCACAACCTATTATTAGTCAGCAATCGGTGATGTCCACAATTAAATATAATTTATTTTATACTGATAATCTTCTGATACTTAGCTAGTAAAGCCAGAATGAAAACTTAACTCCTGTGGAAGATGGAATAAGATACAGTATGCTTCTCAGCTTTCAAAGTTGCTTTTCATGGACAAATTAGTGTAGAAAACATAAATTTTAACAAAAATAATTGAAAACCGGGTGAATGGTGACTACATGCAGAACGATGTTATGATTTGCTAACAAAAGTCATTAGATAGGCAGTCATCAAGTTGAATCAATGGTTCAAGGAACCCATCAAACCTGGGCTCCTTCAACCTTATTTCAGGGCATTGTTGGCTTTGTCCTCAAACCTGACTCTTCATTGTCACAGACGGTTGCCTCAGCTCCAGGCGTTATTCCCAATACAGAAAGCAGGGAGTGAGCCAAAAAAATGAGGTTTTTTTTTTCTCATTACAAGTTTCTCTCTTATGAAAAAAAGTATCCCAGAGAAGCCCACCAGACAGATCCCAGGGCGCTCTAGAACGTTCACCTTCAAAGAGACACAAAATTGCTATGATTCTGAGACCAACTATGATTTGTCCAACAAAGCTAAACACTTTGCCATCTGAACAAAGCTGGAGTTTTGTTAGCAAGAAAGAATAGAAGCATAAATATTACATGACCAGCCCACAGGCCAACAGCATCTGCCTACCTAAGTCTACGTTATCACATATGCACAAGAACATTTTCCATAATTCACAAGCACGGCACACTCTCTGTAATAGTAGGGTGTATACAAA
>NW_017731968.1:285389-288506 GCF_001890085.2 Hipposideros armiger | reverse complement strand
ATCCTTCCATTACACAGATGTGCTGAGCAAAAGACTAAATGCGACCCAACTCTGTGTCACTTGAAAACATGAAATTCCAGGGGGAAAAAGCCAGCCCTCTCCTCACCACCCTGTTCTCTTGTCCAATTTCAATCAGCAGTGAGAGCAGGTGCCTCAAAACTCTCTGCCCCCAGCCCAGACCTCTCCTCGGAGCTCAGGCTTGAATATCACACTTCACAGGCCATAATATTTCCAAGACCAAACTTTAGTTCTTCCCCCAACCTCCTCTTCTCCCAGTGCTTCCTACCTCCATGAATGCCACCAGCTCCCAAAAGTGGCTCATTTAGACACCTAGGGGTGAGCTACTGCCCCAGGTTACACACCCCTGCCATTAGCAATCTTACCATGTCACTTCCTAAGTGTCTCTCATATATGTCCATTTTCCCCCATTACCATTATCACCCCAGTAGTCCAAGCTAAGGGCATCTTTCTCCTGTAATATGCAGTCACTTTCTAACTGATCAACCATCATCACGGCCCTGCTTTCAAATTCTGATCTCTTCTGCCCAGCACAGCCAGAGAGGTCTTTCAAACTCCAAACCTGATTTCAATACCCCATCCCCACCCATGTGCACCCTGCCTAAAGCGCAGAGTAGATTGCCCCTGTTCTCAGAATCCAGACCAAACCACTCCCTGTGGTCCACACCACCTGCGATGGCTTTGCCCCCAGCCAGTTTACACCAGGCTCCTCCTCTTTTGTTGTCCACCGCATTTGCAATTTATTTGTAACCCACCGTGCTCCCTGGCCCACAAAGCTTTTGCGCATTCTGTGCAAATGTTACCTGCACTTCACCTGGCTAACTCTACCTGAGCTCAGGTTGTCTAGAAAGCCAGGTCTGTAGCAATGACTAATGCTGGTGCCTTATTTAAGGAGATGCAATCCTGGGGTCAGAGGGAAAGAACGAGAAGCCATGCAAAGTGCCAAATCGCCATCCTGGGCACAGCTTCGCCAGGTAGGTCCTTTGGTGGGTGCACCCAACTGGCTACAAGGGACATCTTGGACAGGCTGGTCAGGACCTTGTGCTGTGGAACAGTCCATGGGAGAGATGGAGGGAGGGAGGGAGAAAGGGAAGGGAAGAGAAGAAAGGATCTGCCCAGCTCTCTCCAAGGCCTTTCCATCAGCCACACTTTCCCATTAAGTGAACTCACGCATGGTTCCAGACTGACTTCCACCTTATTATTTGGGCAGCCAGACCTCAACCCTTTGGGGAACATTTCACCCAAGTCCTGAAGTGATTGGAAAACCCAGAGACTCAGAGTGCGTGAGTGTAGGGGGCAGCAAGGGGGTAGTTCTGGCCTTCTTAGGCGAAGGCTGCTCCCCCTGGGGCAGCAAGTAGGTCAATCTCATGGGACATTAAGTCAGGGGTGACACACTCCTAGGGTGTGGCAATACCTCTTGCAACCATAACAGTGGTGTTCAGAACAATTTTAATGACACAGAAAACTCTTTTAAAGAACAAGACTAAGGGAGCATAGTCTAAAAAAACTGTGCATAAACCATTTTTCTATTATTCTCTTTGGTTTTGTTGAAAATTTTTTTTCCAAGAGCCTATATTCATATTTTTATAATTTTGTAAAATGGAAGAAAACAATTCCTCAAGAAGAGGGTTAAGAGGTTCCACAGTCACCACTCAGGAAAGTGTGAGACTGGAGGAGCCCGGAACACACCTGGGCAGCCAGACCCCAAGGTGCTGAGAAGAGGGGCACAGCCCTGGGGAGAAGCGAGGAAGGTGAGGCAACTTTCTGAAGAATCTTCTATGCTGAGGCCCTGGCCTCCCCCTCTGTGAGTTTCGAATAAGATCTTGCTTTTTTTATAATGAAGGGAAGTGAGGAAATGGATCTGAGAGTAGACTGAGAAACACCCTGGTGCTGCATTTGCGTCTGGCTGCTGCAAGTGGGGCAATTTCTGGTGTCACCTTCCATCTCAGCGACTATGGTCCTTTTCAAATGCATCCTCGTTTCTGAAACTCCTCTCTAACTAACTTCAGTTGACATTCAAGTACTGAATAATAGATGTGAAACTTTTCACATTCGTACTGAAAAAAAGTATGCTACAAAATAAAGCTGCATAACGCCTCCAGCTATCACTGTAACTGAACAGCATAGACCATTTCAAAATAATTTGAAAAAAAGATTGTTATAAGACATTCGCATTTCAACAGCAGTTTTCTTTTAGACTTGGCTTTTCTGTACTTTCCAAATTTTCTACCATCAGCATGACTGCTTTGTCTTTCAAGAAACATACTCGTATATTCTTCTAATGTTTTGAAAAATGATATGTCAATTTAAGATATTTTTAAAGGATGGTGTGCAATGCTGACAGTATGAGGTGACTCCGACGTTACCAGACGTAAGGCAAATACGTTCAATCTACCTGGAAAACAACCGATGTGTCACATTTAAATGATGACACTCATTGGTGAAGAAATCTCACACTTCTAAATCTCTCCCGAAGAAGTTTTAAGTGTGGATTAAGTTTCATACACAGAGAAATGCTGGGCAAAAAAAAATGTCGATTGCTGTATCATACATGATCTCAAAAAAAAAAAGAAAAGAAATACAGAAAAATCATAAAATTTCCCAAAACACTAAATGACTAAATAACTTAAAATGTATCCATAATGTGAACATCATAAAGACATCAGAAATTCAATTTGTAAAGAATTTTAACTCTTTCATGGAAGCGTTTAAACAATGCACAGAGTACACACAGCGGTATATGAACTCCTGAATTCCCGTCACCTAGTTTCAACAACTAGCAACACGTCACCAAGCTTGCTCCGTTCCCATTCCCATTACTTCACCCCCTCAAACACATTTGGAAGCAAAATTTTCACACCGTATCAGTGTATGCTTCAGTTCTTCAGTACCTGTGCTTTCAAGATAAGGACTTTTAAAACACTATCACACCTAAAACTAATATAAAATAATATTGCATGTCAACTGTAATTGGAAAAAAAAATAGTCTGCAAAAGAAAAAAAAGAGAACAGTTATATAAGGACAAAACATAATGTCTATGTGTATATCCATAGAAAAATTATCACAATGTCATCATTACACTTAAAAATTAATAGAAA
>NW_017731968.1:270652-284451 GCF_001890085.2 Hipposideros armiger | reverse complement strand
GAGAATTCAATGGGCCAATGCCTGCCAGGCACCTGGGGTAAGGTAAGCCCCTTAGAAACGGAGGTAATTACAGGGCCACACACTGCATTTATCTCTGAGAGAGAAAAAAAATATATGCAGGGCTGGTCTTCCATCTAAGAGGAATATACAGTAAGCTCTGTTTATTTTCTCTATTTTACCATGAACCCACACATCAATTACATTTTACAGTTGTCTAATTTACAACTAATTTACAATTTACTAATTATAAGCAGCACATAACGAACCTGGATCTTCTACCCCCTCCCATGCACTCCCTCCATCATTTTGAAATTAACTCCCTTAAGTCCCCCATGTTCTTCAGCTACTTAAAGGCCATTATTTCCTTGTTCCATGAAACATTCAAGCAGGAAACCTCTGCTATACAAAGTATTTTCAAAACTTAATAAAAAGGCAGTAGGAAGAACAGCAACTTTGAAATAGTGACTAGAAGCCTTTTGGAGCCACCATCCGGGTCTCCCCAGCGTACAGCTGAGTGGTAGATGTGGCCGCCTGCTAATAATTATTTTCGATGAAGATATTCTGGGGATTTATATGTACAGGCATCTAGCTATAATATAGTGCATACATGGATGTAAAATGAAGAAAAATAACTTGATTTTGAGCTTGAATCTTTCAAAAACTCACGATTATAATACAGGTAGGAAATCAAAGGTTGTGTCCCAGCTCCTTCTGTCCTGGGGACACAGCACTTCCCGTGAGCCGTTCTTCCCTCGGGCGCCTGTGACTCAGCAGGGATTGTATAAGACGCGGCTACCTATTCAGTAGACTATATTTGGATCATGAAGCGGGTGGCGTAACCTGTCAAATACAATTCAAAAATCGCCGGTGGTTTATAAATATGACTCTACAAAATGGTGCAAAGTAAGTATATCCTTAACAATGCTTTTAAAGAGAAGACAAAACATTTTCTAGACTGCTGTCATTAGAAAACATATGCATCACAGTTAATTTAATAATTAAAAAGGAAAAAAAAAACCACCCCCAAGGAAACATGTGCCTGGATTTGCATTGAAACATTTTAAGAAACAAGGTTCAGCTCTATGGATTCTTTGTGAATGAAGAAATGCATATTTTTTTCTGGCCTGTCTATTCAGTCATGCTGACTACGCCAAGTTTACTTGATACTTAAGAAAGAGAAAGCTTTAAGTAGCCCGAATTCACTTCCCGTGATGTATCTAAGGAAAGACACTCAGTATGCTCGCAGGACTGTCTCCTAACTCCTCTCCGTGCACAATGTGAACACAGTTCTCCCTCCTAACCTCATGTCAAAGCCAGCGAGATACGTAAGACAGGAAAAGTCACGGAACATGTGATTTTACTCACATGGGATCTAAAACTAAAGCAACAAATGAATGAGATAAATAAAAACTTACAGACACAGACAACACTATGGCAATTATCAGAGGGAAAAGAGGGTGGGGGGCTAGAAAAGGGTAAAGAGTGTCAAATATATGGTGACAGAGGAGAACAACTGACTCTGGGGTGTGAACACACAATGGGATATACAGATGATGGATTACAGAACTGTACACTGGAAATATATAATTTTACTAACCAATGTCACCCCAACAAATTTAATATTTAAAAAAAAATAAGAGTTCTGGGATATTCCACTGATCTTGCACTTATTACCCTTGGCAGTTATTTCAAGAATTCTGGAATTGGCTTCTCGATTGCTTTCTAGCCTAATCAGGAAGCCTAGAAAAGAGGAGAAAAAAATAAAAAATAAAACAAAAGCCTTTGCCCTTGTTAAAGTAGAGCCTAAATACTCAGAACAATGAAAGTAATCTCCATAAAATGCACTTAATGAATGACTTAAGTGAAAAAAGAGTAATAGTTACATGATTAGAAAATCAACAGAGAAGTTAGAAGACAGTCCTGTGAGCATACTGAGTTTCTTTCCTTAGATAAGGGATGCAAATTCTTTTCCAGCGCCTTCCTCCACATTCCAGGGCTAGGCTGAACCTATGTCTAAACCCCATTGATTTTTCCTCCTGGGAGAAAAAACACAATGGCACAGCATGAATCCAGGATACAGAGCATCACACACAGAAATCATTGCTTCTGAAGGGTTTTCAGGTGCACAACAGATGACGCAGTACAAGTCAGAAAAACACCAGAGCACCCGATTCAACCACCCTCTCCAACTAGAGAAAACGGGCTCCTTGCAGAGCGCTGACTGATTAGTTTCTATGCAGAATCTCATTTCATTAATGGCCTGTGGGCTTACACAAATACTCTTTAGCTCAGTCAGTATGGCATGCACACACCACACAAGGTTCATAAAAACAGCCAATCAGCCTTCTTCAAATAATAATAAAACAAAGCCCACACCAGAAATGGTCAAGGAAAATAAATGTGCTGTTCTACTAGACACCACTTTAATAATTCCATTTGGAAATTTTCCATAAACCAAAAGTAGGTTAACTCCCAAGGTGAAGTCCACATTGCTCCCAAATTGCTGACACAGGTATAGCTACAGCCTGAGGGAGAGGGCGTCCTAATGATGCAGCCCCCCACCTCCTCACAGGGCCACACCTCACGCCATGCCAGGTATTCTTGCACACCATCCCAGAAGTCCCCAGCTTCCGTTGGAGAAAGATCTCAGAGAAAATATGAGCCAAGCAATTAGGATTGGGAGACAGTGCATTTCTCCTCACTTTGCTGCAATGTGAGAATTAATTAGCAAATTGTCTACACAGATTAAAGTCTTCATGTTTGCATCTCTGTTTCATCACCATTGATTTTACTATTATCATTAGTCTGATGTGTGCAGAACTGCACTGCACACACACACACACAAAAAATATCAAAAAAGCCTATGATTAAGTATATATATTCTCTAAAATTAAAAAAACAACAACATAATTTATCAACACAAGCACTGTGTCTTTTAGGATCACACATGAATTAAATGCTAAGTGGGACAATTTTCAATTAGAACTGTATTAATACAATTCAGTTCACAGTCGCCATTTCACTGTGTCAGGTCAGGGCAGCCCATCACACCGGGCCGGTGGTGAGAGGACAGAGGAGAGAAAGCCTGAGAGGCTTCCTTACAGAAGGTGAAGAATCACCACTTGCCACTTGCTTGCAAGTGTTTTTTGCAGCCCTAGTTTATCAGTCCTACTTATTTGTGCGTGTGCACGTATGCACGTATGGGTGAGTACATGAAACTTTAATTTCCTCTATAAAATCAACTACCCCCCACCGAGGACTTGAAGTAGGTGCCATTCACATGTCAGGGCTATATGTAAGACACTCCTAAAACCTGAGGACTTCCTAAACACAAAAATGGCAGGCAGCTGCAGAAGGTGGGCTAATGAGTGGTTGGACAGTGAGAATCACAGCAGCTCCCAGTAGAGAGCTTATTTTTAGGTTCAAAAGGCTGAACAGGGAGAAAGGATCTGAGGGAGTCCTGAGATGTTAGGATAGGTGAAGAGAGCTGTGGAAAGAAGAAAAAAGATGAAGAGTTGGAAGACAAAAAAAAAAAAAAGGCACATGATGCAAACACATCAGTGTGCTTATGATTATTTTCACTACTTCTAATACTTCCACTACTGCTGTCACTATTGTTATTGTGCACATTGGGAACCGTATTGGAGCACACTGAAAGCAAAACCTTAAAACCCAAACTTAAAAAGTTAATGTGACTGGAGCAAGTGGCTTATGAGAATGAGTACTAATAGAACACAAAGTGGCAAATGGAAATTAGATCCAAAGTGTGGAGGCTTAGAAATCCAAAAAAAAGATGTGTTTAGATTTTAACCTGTAGGTAACAGGAGTCATTGAAGCATTTTATGCTGTGAGTGATGCAATAAAAGAAATGTTGTGGAAATATTAAATTGGTAGTGATGTTCAGATGAACCTGGGAGGTACCAGGAGGCGACTTCAGTCAAACAAATGAGGTGTGTTCATTCTCACACAAATCAAGTGAAATTTTCATGAAATTCTCCATTTCTGCTTTGAAAAAGACAAATGAACATTGACAAATGGAGGCATAAAAGAAAGCATGCAGCTGGCTCTGTGTCAGAATTATGGCTGTGACGTTTTTCTGAATCTCACAGTTCAGAGGCAGGGCTCTGTTCAATAATGAAACGTTTGTTCTCAACCATCATTCCATTGTGTCATTCTGGCATATCCAGGAAGCAGAAAAGATGATTTGATTTCCACTGGAAGAATTCTGATCCATGAAGTGAGCACACAAGGAACTCCTCCCAAAGGGCAACAGAGATGCTGGAGTCAGTGCTGAGAGCACAGCTAGGACCAGGGTGGGACACAGCGATGGTGGCTCGTGTCAGCAGGTGCCTGGCAGGGAGACGCACAGGCTGCATGCTTCTGCCGATCAGGAGTCCAAATCCACGTTTTTGGGGAGATGCAGATAATTAACACTGAAGTGCCCAAGGCAGCATGGGCAAGGATTCGACCCCGTGCCCCTAACCCAGATGGCACCACCAGTCAGGGGCAGAGCAGAAATTCCACAGAGGTCCATCAGCCTAGGAAGCACCTCATCCATCATGTCAAGTGCCCCAAAGAGCCTGTGTGAACCCAGCTTTGTCCTAACGTCTCCCACTCTCCCAAGTGGCTCGCCAACACTTCTACTCAAGTCCCATTAATATCATCAACCCCACTTCTGTCGTCACCTCCACTTCTGTCTGACTATATTCCTCAGGTCTTAGGGAGAAATTTAGTTATTTGTAACTAATTACCAAAAACAATCAACTGGCTATTGATACCACCATTTCATTGCATACAGGCCTTGAGCCCGCCTTCGGAGATACATAAGGAAACAGGGTCATAAATAAATAAGCTGAGCAGCTCAGCAAAGAGAAGTGAAGACAGGACAGTAAGAGGCAGGAACAAAGGTCATAAAAAGACGTGGGAATATCAGCGCCGGTGTTGATGACAGGTGTGTGGGGCTCAATAGAAGGGACAGGATATTAAAGCTTAAGCCCCAAGAGAAACAAGGAGGCTATCTGCTCAGTCTGGTACGTCTGTGGGCACTGAAAGAACTGCACTGGAAGGAAAGCTCAAGTCAGTTAAAACCTAGGCTCTGAAGCGGTAAGTAGTGAAGATACGTAAGAAAATGAGACAGAGCCCTATGTCATGATTGCTGAGAGTGAGGACCTGGGTGATCATGGCGCCAGAGACCCCAGCAGGAGCAGCTGCCCATGGTGAGTGGGACCCAGGGATTTTGAAGCTGCACCAAGACATCTATGGCCACCTTGTCCAGTCCAGAGATGGGGAATTTAACTTTTAAAATTTGAAAATTTCACCCTTAGCCTCTTGGCCACCAACACAAAGTAAAGAAGAAAACCATAAAATGACAACAGTATTCCTCAAACTCGTATCCGCTTCATGCCATTCCGCTGGATGGTAACTGACGTGTCACACACACACACACGCTTGTCCCCGCTTACCTGTAGGACTACACGCGGTCATCGGTGTGGTGAGCAGCTTACAGACAGCCCAGCGATAGGAGGCACAGAAAGCCCTCTTCACGCACCACTGACTGACCTCGCTATGAAAAGGGTTCTGCAGAATATAGTTGGAGAAACAATGACTTAAAAGACTGGAAATGGTCAACAACAACAACAAAAAATGTTCAGGAAAAATTCAGTTTTTCTCTGGTCCCAACATCTAGGAGATACCTACACCATGGGTTCCCAGGAAGGACACGCCACCTGAGTAGAAGTCAACATCCCCGGCACAGCCCTACAGTAAATGCCCGAAAGCACCTCTGACAACATCCCTTGATGTGGGCATGTGCACGAAACCAAGGGAAAATTGTAAATGGAAATGTAGTTCTTTTCAAAGGTCAGAGCTATTGTCTGATTGTCTAAATATGTATTCTCTGGTGGTCTGACTTGCTCTAAGACTAAAATTTAGAACAGCAAGACAAATAGATTGTTGCATATAGTTCAAGTAATCTTGGAGGAATGTTGTAGATCAGAGGTCAGCAAACTTTTTGAGATGGAAGAGCCGCCAGGGGTCAGAAAACTGCGGCTCGCAAGCCACATGCGGCTCTTTGGGTACGTACATGTGGTTCTGAAGTACTGGGTTGTCGGAAAAGTCATGATGCATTTTTGCAACGAAAAACAGAAAAAATACATCATGTCTTTTCCAACAACCCAATAAAATTGAAAATGAAAATAAAATTATCATAGTTTCATTTATAAAATTTTTAAATAATACTATTCACATAATGGTAATTATGTAGAAATATATTTATGGCTCTTGAATAATTTTTAAATTGTAGTGAGGGACAAAATTGGCTCATCCAGGGGTTGGCAAACTTTTGAGACAGAACGTACCCAAAGAGCCACTTGTGGCTTGTGAGCCGCAGTTTGCTGACCCCTGCCCTAGATTGATGTCTCAGCTGAGTTCTTCTAGCTTAAGAGTTAAAGCTCTTTGGAAAGAACTTGCGGATACTCTGTGCTGCCAATTAAGGACAGATTGATTTATTTTCTGTAGAAACAAAGAAAAAAAGACTAGGGTTTTAATCCTCTAATGAAAGTTAAAGATTTATGAAACAACAGGTCTCAAAGTCCTGCACTGTACAGCTAAATAAGTATTTTGTCCTGGAGAAATCTTTAAGCAGGTGCTGTAAATTACCCATTTAAGCCATTTAAAAAGTTTTTCCATATTGTACCCAAAGGACCTCTAATTTTAATGAAGGTAACTTCTTGGTGTACCTCCAAGATAAATTGCATAAAAAATTTAAACCCAAGTAACTAAATCAGTTAAATAGGATTTTTGCTAAAAGCCAATTATAGTTGGAGAATGTCTGCCAAAAATAATGACTAGGTTTTCAGAGTAACTGATCTTAAGCCATTCTTAATGAGAGCGGGACCACTGGCCAGTGGAGGCCACGTCCAGCGTTTGACAGTAATGCCCTGTCTCCTTTATTATTCTCAATAGCAATGGGGCACCCAGTATCCAGGGCAGTTACACGTCATTGAGAAATCAGACAAAAAAGAAGAGAGGCCAGTCATCTACCACCCAGAAAGAATACCCCTGTCTTAGGACAGATGTCCCCTCGTACTCTGTGTGGTGTATAGAATAGATATTGGTGTCCCCACTTAACCCAAGTTAAGGCAGAGTCAATATCCCCTCCCCATGGGCAGCTCAGCCAAAATCAGAGTCCACATGGGCTTCCCACTCTCCTGTTGGTGCCTGGGCTTATCTTACAATTACATTCCCACGTGAGGCGGGAAAGCACCATTTGCCCCTTCAGAGTGAAGAGGATGAATTCTCCAATCTGCTACAACTTCCAGGGTTTTTGGGCCTCAGGCTCTGATTCACGGCCACTGTTATCACATCAGGAATCAGAGGCGACAAGAAAAATCACCAAAAATCTATGGGGTTTGTTTGTTTGCTGTTTTACAAAATAGCAATAAACTTCAGTACCCAAGGCAGCAACTGACAATATTGGCACTCAGAAATGTTTTGGTCGTTTTTTTTGCAAGTTGATACCTTGAAATATGCCCGGAGGCTTGTCCTGGATAAGGTCCATATACTGGTTTCTGGCAGGAGACACAGGGGCCTAGACGCCAGTCTGCCCAACACCTTCCCATAAACGTGTCCCAAAATAAACTGGGGTGCTAATGTCACAGCATTTACAGTCTGCAGAATTCTCTCCTCGTGAAATATGTAGGTTTTACTTTGAAAGATGAAATTAACATATAGGAAATAATCTGACAGACATAACTCAGCAAATAATGACACATCCCAAGTATAACCAACTTAATTACCACTAGAAAACAAATCTCACTTGCCATTTTGCTCTCTTCTCTGTCTTAATCATCCTCGGTTTTACATGAAAAGCCCTGTAAACATTACACTTAATTCTCAGAGAAACTTTAGATATAAGTACTTAAATTTTCCTCAAAGATGGGAAGAAAACTGGACAAAAGAGTCAACTGTCTGACCAAGCTTGTACATAAAGTGGAGACCCTAGAAATGGTCTCTATTCTTAGCGCCTCCAAGAATCACATTCATATCTTTGAAAGTCTGCTTTCCAGGTCTGCACATGTGAACTGTGAATGCAGGTAAGAGGCAGTGCAGGATGCCACAGCAGGGTCAAACAGATTCTTTCCTTGGGCTCAGTTTTGCTAAGAAGTCTTCAGAGGTGAGCCTCCCAGAGCCAGTATGATTGAATATCACTTCACGGTGTTTTACATGAATGTGCACACCTTCTAATGTCTTCCCTATGACCAGAAGCTGATGAACAATGACCATTTTTGACTGGGTTCTAAGAAACCATACTGTTTCTAAATGCAATATATTGGAAAATTCCACTAGGGGAAAAAAAATTATAAAATGACCTAAAACAGTAAAATGATACTGAAAAGGCAGAGAAAGGACAATCTCAATAATTTCATTTTTATGTAACATGTCTCTACAGCATGAAAAAGCAAGCTGTCTTAGTCTTGTGTGAAAAACTTAGAATAAAAGAGACACATTCTAAGCAAGAGTTTGGTCCATCGCAGGCATTCCAGAATAGGTGCTGCTAATCCTAATAGCATCTGTTCTTTTCAAGCCCTGCATTATTTTGACTTTGGTTAGAAGAGGCCAGGCAATAAGAAAGAGACTAGCCATTTAAATATGAAATAAAATAATGCAACCATCTTTCATTCCTGGGACCTCACACAGTCACCTAAATACAGCCACCTAAAAAGAACAACCTTCCTACAGAAAGATCAGTATGTAGCTTGCAAGGGACAGATTCCGCAGTTTTCTTATATACCATAAAAAAAAATACAAAAGTTATGTGGCATTGAACACAGACGGCAAAGCAACTAAAGGAGACCCTCCAGATATCCCTTAATGAGTCCAATTTCACCCTCAATTTTTCTTTTCTATATATGAAACTGAAATTTCTTCTTCCTCTAAAAACTCTTGGTCATATATCAATGGTTTCCCATCAATACTTTGCCTCCTTAATCTCAAATTTACCAAACTTTCAATTGATTTTCAAACTTTTTTTCCATCAAATAAATGTGCTCTTGAACTCTTTCTTTTTCTGACCAATTAACTTTTGTACTCCCAGACAGTCCCTACTGGAGCAGCCCGTCTTACTTGTCTAACCAACCTTGTGATGATTAGAGTGAAGAAATAAAATGGAGTCACTCTAGTCAAGCTGCTAAATCACTAAAATCCAGTAGGTTGAACTACAGGGAAATGATCCTATTCTTGTTTCAATGAGCCTGGGAACTTAAACTTTTGACCTCTCCAGTCCTACGTCAATGGCTGGATATACCTCAGACCTCCAGATAGCCCTCTGGTTACCCTGAAGGACTAAGAAAAGAATGTCCACGTCTCCAGAACACCTGACATCCATTATCCAGACCACCGGTCGCCTAGATCATTACCACCTCGGACCAACCTAGAGGCTAAGAATGCAGGACTGATTCTTCTCAAGAATGTACAGTAAAACCTTGGATTGCGAGTAACTTGGTTTGCGAGTGTTCCGCAAGGTGAGCAAACATTTCCAATACATTTTAACGTGATAAACAAATGATGTGTTGCAATACAAGAAGTTTATTTCTGGAACAAATTATGCTCGCAAACCAAGGTATTCCTGTACTTTTTACTGTAAGAACTCTTAGTGTTACTATAGGAAGGAAGAATAGGGTAGAGGTGGGGGAGGAAGGAAGGAGGATGTGAGGGGAGACACAGGAAAGGGAGGAGTCGAGGTCACTCTTAAGAAAAGGTGCAGCTCCAGACCAGCCAGAACTAGATGTGGTGGCCGAGAGCAGACTCAGGATGCCATCTTGCCCCACAAGGTGACCTTCAATTAAAACAGATCGTGATATTATTAGCATTGTGGGAAGGGAAAAACCTCCACCCCCTGTGTCGCCATGACAGTCCTGACAAGGGCCAAATAAGGACCAGGAATCCCACCTCTCATTGGGAAGGAGTGGTGGAAACGCCTGTGACCCCACCCCTAAAGCTTGAATATTTTGCACCCTCACTCTAATAAAATCCTAAGCCTCTTTGCTCTTTGGGGCAGTCACCCTCCTCCCGGCCTGCCCACTCCCACTATTTTGGAAATCAGCTTTCCTTTCTTCTCCTGATAAGTCTGAGAATTGTCTTGTTGTGTTTATGATTTGCAAACCCTAAGACCCTTGAATAAATCTTCATCATTTATTTCTAGCCTCCAGACTCTTTTTTGAGTTCATTCCACACTTGTCATCATATAAATTCCCAGTAGTATTCTCTAACAGTTGAAAGACAAGGAATATTATTTCCTACAAAGAATTTACAATTTATTTCAGGATATTAGTCATATACACATGGCATGGTGAATAATAATACAAACGAGTAAATTACAAATTCACCAAAGACCTTCTAAGAATAGCATTGACTGAATAACTGAGATAATCAGGGAAGATTTTTTTATAAGAAGTGGCACTTAATGGGGGTCTAGAATAAAGAGAAGACTACTACAAAGAGAAATGAAAGGCGAGACAACGGCTGTGAGCAATGACCATTTTTGACAGGATTCTAAGAAACCACACTGTTTCTAAATTCTGGAGACAGAAATGGCATCTGTGCGTCATAGTTTAGATGACAGTGAATAATCCAATTTGACTAGAGGTTTTCTAAACTTCCTTAATCATTGAGTTCTACTGACCTTTTTTCTAGAATATTCACTACTGGGAACCTCTTCCCTCCAGTGATTAAAGTACACTAAATTTGAGGGAATTTATTAGACCCCCCCCAAAAAAATAATGTTCATTGTTTCTAAAAAATGTTTCTGTAATTCAGGGTCTTCAAAATCCAGATGAAAAGCACAGTGAGGACCTTGTCCACTGCAGGTTTTACCCCACCCATCGGTGCCAGTGAGGAGAAATGAACCAGGAGAGAGAGACACCACCACCATCTCTCTTGTCAGTAATATTAGGGACGCATTAACTAAAATAACTATCTTTCTACAGTGCCCTCCAGTTCTTCAGCTCTCTCTCATGTTGCTATTTCATCTTCACAATTACCAAATTTTAGTGTCATTATTTAGACCTAGGTAAGGCATAAATTAGTATCTCTACTTCACTAATGAAAAAAAAAATCGGAGGTTAAGCGACGTCTTTGGTGATCCTGTTGTAAGTGGCAGAGGCAAGATTTCTACCCCAGGCCTTGGGATAGTGCTCTTCCTCCAATTCCAGGGTCACCTGCTTCACACTAGTCAATGGGGTCACACTGTTAGTTCTGGCAGGTCCTTCCTAGCTGGTAATCCCCCAGGACTCTGGGGAGAAGCTGGGTTGGCCTTCCCCACCAACCCCCCACCAACCAGGTTGAAATTTTTGGACCACCTGGCTGGCTGTTTAGGAACTCTTATTCCCACACCTCGCCCCTCCCCCCTGATCATTATAAGGGAAATTTCATAACGTTTTCCACAAGGGGTGGGTCAACCATCATTCCTCACCATTGGAGGGAAATGCAAGTTTCCCTGACTTATAATCAGTAGAGTTTTGTAAATACCTGAAGATGTCAACGCAGGTGTGTGTACCTAGCAATCTGCTCAGCTACGATCTTGCGCACATACAAAACACTTCATGCTGTTGTTAGAGAACTGCTCCAGTTGCTACTGGTTTGCAAAATAATTAAACAACCTCAGGTTACTGAAAGATTCACCCAGCATACATGAGGTAGCCTTTTATCTGAATTTTGACCTTGTATGGTCCAAACAGCAAGGTCAACTCTCCACATAAAATTAGAGGATTGAAATGTACCTGTCTCAGCCCTGTAGCCACCCACTGGCCTATATACATAGTGTCTACTAGAAACTCAACAGCTCAGGTAAGTCAAGGTGTTTTTCTCCCTTAAAAGAGCCAAACAGCCATTTAAGAGTGAGAAATAGAGAACTGTGGACTCCTAATTAAAGTTTGAATGGTTTCTTAACTTTCTTAAAGACCAATAGCATAACAGAGTCTAATTTTCAAAGGGGATCATTAATTTTCCTTAATTTGAAACTGTATCTCCAAGTATATTTCATTCATACTCAGAAAGGGATAAATGGAAGATCAAAAAACAAAAACGCAGACTTGACCAGAACCTAGGCCATGAGGGAACCATTACACTACGCTTTTTATGTTAGCCACCCTTCTCCTTTTGGTATTCATGAAAACAGCAAATAAGCACGTTGAACTGATTTCGGGGACATATATCCTTTGCTTCCTGCCTTAAACATGAAACTCGAGCTTGGTTATGTGACACAGGCATGCACTTTCATTCCATCGTTTGTAAAAGGAACTGTGCCAGACAGGTAAACGAGTGTCACAATGAAATCTCCCATCCCAGCGTCTGCACTTGCCTCCTCATTCATCTGCCTCTGTCCACACAGGAGAGCTCCGGGGCTAGGCAGGAAAAGGCAGGTGCCACGAGCGGAAGCCACTTCACGTGTTTGCCAAAAGGAGATTTAAGGTCTGGAAAAATGAAAAGTGAATGCCATGTACAATTCAGCCTGAGTAAATCGCCTTCAAGTGTCAGACCTCAGAAGGTCCTGTCGAACACTGATGCCCTGTGTTTAACGCCATGTTCATCCTGACATCATTCACACGTTTCCTGACGACACACTGACTGAGAGAAACCACACATTACGAGGCGAGACTGAATCGCAGCTATTTATCCTCTCACTTTGTAAGACAGACAGCTGAGAGATAGCTTGTTCAAAGGAAGGCAAATGACAATCAAATGTCATGGACTCCAGATAAGTCAGCTGGCACTATCAAGCACCCCAGGGAGGCTGCCAGGGTATAATTCACGCGTTGGAATGCTTATCATTAGAACGGTCAACTTCCTGGGGCAAACATTTACTGGTTTGCCAGTGATATGAGCTGAAAAGCTATTAGACCCCACTATTCTATTATCACAAAAAGATAAAAGGCTATGCAGCCCATCTTACACAAACGCCCCATTGGCCCACAGTTTCCCAGTGTGGTAACCACACGCAAATAAACATGATGTGCTATGATTTGGAGGAGGATAGTATAAAATTTAGCTTACTCCCACAGCTAAGAGGCCTGGGAGTCCTCAGACTAAAATCATTCTTTTAACTTAAGGTATAAGTCTCTACCATGGGTATATGTGTGTGACCTGGGATGATTCACACTGGACCCCGTTAAAAGGTGACAAGCGGCTACCGCTTTAGCAAAGCGGGAACTGGACAGATAAGTGTTTAGAGAAGGCAGCTTGTCTATCAACCTTCCAAACTCAGGATGCCAGAGCAAAGAGCCCCCGGCCAACAGTGTCAACGAGTTCTGGTGTCACCAGAGTGAACCAGGAGAACACACAGTTCTTTGGGCAAGGACAGACTGGAGCGGATGATTAAAAAATAAGAAGAAGATGAAAGCTCTCAGCTTTGGCCTACTTTTGAATTTTGTCGCACTCTACAACAATCACAAAACTCCAATCACCACAGAACTGACTGCAAGATGAAGAGAGAACTACCATCCACCATGAAAAGAAAAGCCCCAGGTGGGAAATCAGGAGACCAAAAGAAAACAGCATGTCAAACCGTTTGGAAATAAAATTCAGGAAATTCAATATTCACTGTTAATTTTCACATGACTCCCTTATATTGTTTTCTTTTTTGTCTCCAGCCAGCTGTGCTTTTTAATAGGACAATTATTTGCTATCCAGATGTATTCCAATTATTTCTTTAAAAAAAAAAAAAAGAAACTTCTATGGGATTATCAAGTTTGTCTGTTTAAGAAAATTTCTCTTCACTTTTTATTGCTTCGTGGGGCATCTAC
>NW_017731968.1:256597-263621 GCF_001890085.2 Hipposideros armiger | reverse complement strand
ATCAACTGACATTTTTATGTCACCTCATGCTGAGCTCGGCTCCACCATGACACCCACCAGCCAGGCCCCTGCTGCCCCCTGGCCACCATCCCAGTGGAAGGCTTCCCAGAAAAAGGTAAACCCCCAAAGACCCCCTTCAACATTGTCCTTCCCATCTGTCCTCTACATGAGGTTTTTTTAAGTTTTCAAATTTAATTATGAACTATTTCAAACATATAAAAAAGACACAGAATGATTCTAACCCCCATATCTCAGAGTTTGCATGTCTTGCACAAGCTACGTGTCCTTCTCTGGTCCTCTGCATGTTCTGCTCTGCATTGTCTTTATTCTGTCCAATTAGCCACTATCCGGAACATCCCTGGTACTGGACAGTTTCTCACTGGTGGTTAAATGGTCACTTTTGCTCATAATTCATTGGAGCAAACTAATCACATGGTCCCATTCTACCACAAGGACCAGCAATGGGCAGACGGGCCTGGGAATATTAACTGAGATGCACTGAAGCCGTACACTGACCTAGGTGGGCAAGCTCAGAATGAGGTATGTTAATATTGGGTTGTCGGGAAAGTCAGGATGCATTTTTGCAAAAACATTAAAAATATATATATGTCATGACTTTTCTGACAACCCAATAGATCGGTGAAGAAAAGAGGGCCACTCATCCTATCAGATCACTGGAAAAACAGACACCAAACTCAAGGTGTCAGCAGGGCTGCGTACATTTGTGAAGGCTCTAGGGAAGAATCCACTTCCAAGTCCATTCAGTTTCTTGGCAGAAATCAGCACCTTGCAGTTGTGGGACCCAGGCCCCCATTTTCTTGTTGGCTGTCAGGTAGGAGATGCTCTCTGTTCCCAGGGTCTTCCCACATTTCTGCCCATGTTTCCATTCAGTCCCTCTCCAGCAAGAGCGGGTCAGGCCCTTCTCACACTTCAAATCCCACCTCTCCTTCATCCCTCCCACTCCAGTCCGAGAAAACTTCCCACTTTTAAAGGCTTATGTGATCAGATTGGACCCACCCAAATAATCCAGGATAATGTTGCTATTTTAAGGTCTATAATCTTAATGACATCTGCAAAGCCCCTGTTGCCATGGATGGTAGCATATTCCAGGTTTAGGGCACGCTGTCTCATCACACTCACTGATGTGGCACCCTCACTTTCTGTTAATGTCTATTCTTATACTTAGGATTTTCTTCCTCTTTTGCTCCATTATGCAGACAGATTTTAAACATTTAGTATGTACTCAGAAATAATCTATATAGCCATATAATCTAATGTTATGCTCTCCCATCATGATGTGTAGAGAAAAAGGAAACACTGATTTGGCACACTGGGGTAAACCAGAGGCAGTCAGGGACAGCCACACGGAGCTTGGTGAAAAAACAACTTTATTCTATTTCCTTAATATTACATAGTTACAGCAAGATACGTAAGTATTGGGGAAGATGTTAAATATGGAGTATGTATAAAATTTCCAAATATTACTCAAATATGTAAATGAGAATCTTGGGGTTACTTTGGATGTATATTTCACTTTAATATCAGCTCTGATGCTTGAAATATCGCTGTGCAATTCCTGAAAAAGACCTTTCACTGTCTCTTCAAAATTTTTTATCTTTGATAGCTTTGGTAAAAATTTAAAGTGACTTTCAGAAACCTCAAAAATGTACAATCATTGGAATTACATTTGAAGAACTTAACAGCACTTCCATTTCTTTCATTGACAAATGTCACGTTGAAATTTCCTGGAATATGAAAGGATTTTGAACCTAATTGAACTTTTCCGTGTTGAGGATTTCAAAATAAGAACTAAGTTCTACTTTTCAGAACCCCCATGCGTTGGTAGAGCAGTGACTCGATGGCTAAGGCGGATACCACTAATAATGGTACTTCCGCCACAAAGAAGGGGAGAATCTAACACGGGTGAGAACAGAGGCTCAGAGATGCCACACAGATCGCTCCCCTCCCAACCCACACCTGCCTACAGCCCCCCACCACGTGACCAGCTGCACCCCACCCGCCAGGCCTCTCCCACNAGCCAGTAAAGAGAAAGCTCATGGTGAACAACTTCAATGTCCTACCTGTTCATAGAACCAACAGAGGGTGGTGCTGGGGTCTCCCCCTCAGTAAGGTAGTAAACCCAGGCCCATCTCAGAGGAGAAGAGGGCCAGGAGAGCCGGGTCCCCAAAAGACTGAGAGCTCTGAGGCAGAGCCTGGATGTCCTCTTGCTTGAATACACAGCATTCCTGCCATAAGTGGACATGTTGCAAATAATTCTGATGCACACATTTAATATGACAATGAGTGTTCTTATGTTTTAAAGACAAGGTTTACATTTTCAGAAAGGACAAAAAAGCAGGATAACTTCAGTGGTGTTTAACAGATTTTTCAGAGCCTCTTTCTGAAGCACAATTGGTATTTCACTTTAAGAATCTAATAAATATTTTAGAATGGCATTTCATTTGCTTTACAATGACATTTGGTATTAGAATGAAAGAACTGAAAAAAGAAATATAAAAAGGTTCCCGCCACCACCTGCCAGGCTCCTCATATTTAGTGAGCGACCAGCTGATTCGTAGTAATGTTCAGAAGAGTCACTCTAAATCATTTCTGGCGGCAACGGGATCTGATCCGGGGGTGCAGAGGTCACCTCCACCATTTTTCTCCTAAATATACAGATCTGCAGCTGCCCCTCGGTGGTTTTCAAATGTACTCACTTAGCGTGTTCCCTTGAATCATAGCTCAGTCTATGCTGCTCATCACCATTCCACGGGAACCCACTGGAGAGGTGCCATTTCACATGTGAATAAGAAACCGATGACATAGAAAAATGACGGAACTTTTCATTAAATCATATTTTTTAAAGAGTCATTTGCTTTAAGTCCTTGAATGCCCAAGATACACAACCTGAGGCCATTCTCGGCACCACACCGTCCTCGCAGCACAGAAGCGAGTGGAAAGTGGCGGTGACGGGGACTCCAAGGCAGAGGCTGTGTGGAGCCTCGCGCGGCGTCCCTGGCTCTGAGCGCACTTCAGTGTGATCTGGGTGATGCTCTCTGTATAATTTAAGGTATTAGTATTTGTCAGGAGTACAATCAGAGGGGTACAGGGGCCTTGTGTGGGTGCCAGTAGAAACTAACCAGCCACTTCCGTCTCCTTTCCATCCCCACTTCAAACCCTCAGAGCCAGGGATTTGCAGTCTAAGGGACAATCAGCTGGTTCTCTGCTTGAGGGTCTCCATCCTAAAGTTCATTAACCTCTATTTCCAAAGCTCTTTGGAGCTGACATAAACTGGGGTGCAGCCACAAAAGAAATTAACATAACATCTGAGGAACACAACACACTGGAGATACGAATTCCAACAGTGTGAGAGATGCTCAAATTGCTTACACACTGTTTTAACCTGTTGCTCAGCCTTTCTGTCCGTCGGGATTGGAGCAGAGTGCCGAGCAGGGGGTAAGAGCCGGCCATTGCTCTTACCTACCTGGTAGCTGTGTGCTCTCTCTGGGCTGTGCTTCCCTTATCTGAAGATCATCACAACTGTTATTGCTCTGCTCCACTGTCACTGGAGAGCAGGATACCCCTATTGCTTAGACAGCTTTCCTGATAGGTACACAAACAGATATCCCCCTCAAGCTATCCGGCTGAACACACATCATATTTCAACCAGTTGCCAGCTATCTCTAACTCTGCTTGAAGACAACACAGCCAATCCATGGAGAGATAGTCGGGGAGGTCCATCTCAGTTCAGCCCACTGGGTAATGGACTGTAGGACACCCTCAATCCAAGCCCATGTCTTAGATGGGGCTTTTTTAATCACCCGAAAACACTAAATCAAATGTGCCACATCGATGAACCCACACACACCACCTTGTACAGCACACAAGACAAAACTTCCATTTACTTTCCATTCATACACAGCAAGTGCTTTATTCCCATCCGACAGCCAAGGTCACCATTAATTCTGCTTCACAGCAAAGGTCCTTTCCACAATAATTCTTACAGGAAAAAAAAAAAGAAAAGAAACCCTTTAAAAGTTTCTAACAAACTTATATCCAAATGCCTCCAAAATGCTCTATATGTTTATCTCATTTCTTCTGTTAGGAACTCTTCAGTGACATTTGAAGAAAGGTTTCCCGTCTCTCCACCAAGCTAAGTAGGTATGATAAACCCCAATTCCGTTTTACCTAAACAGATTGAAAGCTTCTAAGCACAAGGGTATTAACAGAACATCGGTTTTAAAAATACAGCCATACAGTTATGTTTCATATCACGCTGAGTGTTTCTAAAAATTAAATAAATGTGGTGATACAAAACTGTATGACCCTCACACTCCCACTTCCAGAAGGCTTTGAAACCGTATCTATACAATAACCTTTAAATATTCAGACAGTGCATTTGAAAAGCGTGGCTGCTCTTTGTATTTGAGGAAATATTCCAAGATCTCCACATCGTCCTTAATTAACACTCAGGTGACTTCAGATAAACGTCAATCAGAGCTTTTTCCTTTTCCATCAAATACTGTCATGTAGGTCTAAGCAAAGAAAGGGAGGTCGAGATTTTCAGTGACCTTCTCAGCAGCTGGGCTAGCTTTCATCAGATAGCTCATTAGTGCAAATAGGCTGATTGACAAGGTTACCCCAAACGGAGAAGGGGAGCCAAACACATCATTTGCATATTATATTAATGACATTCAGAGTACCATTTGGTATTCCTAGGGGGCTAGAAGAAGAACGAACTGCAATTTTCACAATCATTAATTGTTCAAAGGAAACTGCAGATTCTTGTAACACTTCAGATGGCTAAGGAATTCCAATTTAATGCAGAACGCAAGGAGAGCTATATAATTGAGGAACAGGAGGCCTTCTGTGGAAGGATTTTACTGGAGGTTAACTCTTCATGGTGCCAAGAAGGTTCCAGTAGAGAGATGACGCTGTTTACTGGAGCAGCTGCAGAGCCTCTTGCCCTGATGGGCACATGGGCTGAAAGCAGAGGTGTGGGCACGTGCCAATCCCAACGGCAACCAGCTGTGCGTTTCACTCCTCAGAGGGTCCATGTGGCTGCCAGCAAGGGCGCTGGACTAGAATCCGCCTCATCCTGCCCCTAAACTCCTGCAGCCTCCATGGCTGGGCCTGTCTATCCTCGGCCCTCTGCCTGGCCCTCTGCCTGGCCCTCTGCCTGGCCCTCTGACTGACTTGGCCCCTAAGCAGGGGAAATACATGGCGGGCATAGCATCTTGTTACTTAACATTTCATTTGTAATGTTATTCGTCCCACTTTCATCTTCCCACGGAGTCCAGGAGCCAGGTCGGATGAGTTTCCTGAGGCTGCCCTGATGAAGTATCACAAACTGGTAGGATGAAACCACAGAAATTTGTTCTTTGCCATTCTAGAGGCTAGAAGTCCAGAATCTAGGTGTGGGTAGGGCCATGCCCCCTCCGAAGGCTCTAGGGGAAACCTTCCTTGCCTCTTCCAGTGTCTGGTGGTTGCCTACGTCCTCGGAGTGCCTTGGCTTCATGGCTCCAATCTCTGTCTCTGTCTCCACGTGACTGACTTCCCTCTGTGCTCCTCTGTGTCGTCACATTGCCTTATGAGGATATGAATCACTGGATTTAGGAACCACCTTTATCAGATGTGATATCATCTTAACTCATTGTATCTGCAAAGACCCTATTTCCAAACAAGGTCACATTCTGAGGTTCTGAGTGATGTGAATTTGGGGGAATACTCCCCAACCTAGGACACAGGTCACTGCCTTTTTGCTGGTGACCCAGATCTGCTTGGTCACCTGCTCTACCAATAGGTCCCCTGTCTCATTTCTTTGTATCCTGATTTCTAGTCTGGTGTCTTTAGCCTAATTTAGCCTAATTCTCTGAGAAGCTGAAGAGTAGTCCTTGAACCTCGGTACCTGAGACCAAGACCAGCTGCTGATGACGCCCTCTGATATTGACCAGCTTTCTGATCATGATATCTGAGGTCGGCATCTCCAGGCACATGCTCCCTCTGGTGCAGAACTCCTTGGGGACTGCTGACATCTTTGGTATCAACTGACATTTTTATGTCACCTCATGCTGAGCTCGGCTCCACCATGACACCCACCAGCCAGGCCCCTGCTGCCCCCTGGCCACCATCCCAGTGGAAGGCTTCCCAGAAAAAGGTAAACCCCCAAAGACCCCCTTCAACATTGTCCTTCCCATCTGTCCTCTACATGAGGTTTTTTTAAGTTTTCAAATTTAATTATGAACTATTTCAAACATATAAAAAAGACACAGAATGATTCTAACCCCCATATCTCAGAGTTTGCATGTCTTGCACAAGCTACGTGTCCTTCTCTGGTCCTCTGCATGTTCTGCTCTGCATTGTCTTTATTCTGTCCAATTAGCCACTATCCGGAACATCCCTGGTACTGGACAGTTTCTCACTGGTGGTTAAATGGTCACTTTTGCTCATAATTCATTGGAGCAAACTAATCACATGGTCCCATTCTACCACAAGGACCAGCAATGGGCAGACGGGCCTGGGAATGTTAACTGAGATGCATTGAAGCCGTACACTGACCTAGGTGGGCAAGCTCAGAATGAGGTATGTTAATATTGGGTTGTCGGGAAAGTCAGGATGCATTTTTGCAAAAACATTAAAAATATATATATGTCATGACTTTTCTGACAACCCAATAGATCGGTGAAGAAAACAGGGCCACTCATCCTATCAGATCACTGGAAAAACAGACACCAAACTCAAGGTGTCAGCAGGGCTGCGTACATTTGTGAAGGCTCTAGGGAAGAATCCACTTCCAAGTCCATTCAGTTTCTTGGCAGAAATCAGCACCTTGCAGTTGTGGGACCCAGGCCCCCATTTTCTTGTTGGCTGTCAGGTAGGAGATGCTCTCTGTTCCCAGGGTCTTCCCACATTTCTGCCCATGTTTCCATTCAGTCCCTCTCCAGCAAGAGCGGGTCAGGCCCTTCTCACACTTCAAATCCCACCTCTCCTTCATCCCTCCCACTCCAGTCCGAGAAAACTTCCC
>NW_017731968.1:246033-250222 GCF_001890085.2 Hipposideros armiger | reverse complement strand
AAAAAAAAACAACAACAAAGGGACATGATCAATTTGATTTGTAATAATGAGGGACTAAGAAGTTTGTCTTCTGTAGGAGAAGAAATAACACTGGAAAAACTGTGCCTGATTTATATTAAAAGTAAATAAATAAGGTGGTTAGATCAAACACTTAGCAAGGTTCCTTCTAGTTCTAACAGTTGGTGATTCTAGAACGGGGTCGGCAAACTTTTGAGACGGAAGAGCCCATCCTGTCCCTCATGACAATTTAAAAATGATTCGAGGGCCATAAAACAAATGAAATCACCATATGTGAATAATATCTTTTAAAAGTTTTATAAATGAAACTATGATAGTTTCATTTTCATTTCCAGTTTTCCTTCAGAGCCACATGTACGTCCCCAAAGAGCCGCATGTGGCTCGTGAGCCGCAGTTTGCCCGCCCCTGGTCTAGAACATGATCCAAAACAAATTCAAGATTAAATATTTGGAGGGAAAAAAAAGGAACACGAGCAGAGATCTGAGCAACACGGTCAGACATGAGGCTCCCCTGACTCAGGTTCTTAATCCCCACAATATCTCCCCTACCTTTACAATAGCTATTTAAGAAACATTTTGGGAGTCTGTATAACTGATGTCCTGCAAATTCACTGCAAATTGAAAGCAGGGACTCAAACAGATATCTGCATCCCCATGTTCACAGTCGCATTATTCATAACAGCCAAACAATGAAAACAACTCAAGTGTGCGTTGGCAATTGAATACATAAACAAAACGTGTTTTATACACACAATAAAATGTTATTCAGCCTCAAAAAGGGAGAAAATTCTGATGCATGCTACGACATGGATAAATCTTGAACACATTATGCTGAGTGAAATAAATCAGTCACAAAAGGACAAATACTGTATGATTCCTCTTCTGTGAGGTATGTGGAATAGTCAAATTCATAGAGGCAAAAAACTAGAATGGCAGTTACCAGGGAAGGAGACTGGAGAGTGGCTGCTTCATGGATACAGAGTTTCAGTTTGGTAAGATAAAAATGTTCTGGAGACGACAGAGTTAGGGGTTGCACAACAACGTAAATGTACGTAATGCAGCTGAACGGGACACTAAAATGATTGAAATGGTAGCTTTTATGTTATCTATAGGTGGTACCACAACAAAAACATTAATAAATTTTGGAAATAAACATGTAGGTGTATACCAATTTGCTTAAGGTCTAGTTAAAAAAATATTAAGATTTGAAAAGCATGTGAAATTATGGTATTCAAACAGACCATCATCATCAGCTGAGATATTTAACCTCAAGTTTCACAGAATAGCTACCTGACATTGCAGACTGGCTCTTAATATTTGCATTTCCTAGCTCACCGTTAAAGCGTTTTATTAAAGAGACAGCTTCTCTATCTCTAAATTCCATCCCATTAATTTGTTCTCTGTATGATTGCCCATTATTTTTCAGATAAAAAGCTGTACAAGTAAGCTGATAAAAACATTTTTAGAAGTTATAATCAAGTAAGATACTTTTCTCTCCTGTGTCACCATTGTTATTGTATTATTGTGACTATCCCAATTTAAACACATATTTTCCACAATAGGATTGAAAACTACCTGTCACTTTTCCGGTGTGCCCACATGCAAGACAGATTTTAGCCTATTTCAGCCAAAAACACTTTCGAAGCAGAAAATCTGATAATACCTTGTGACAAAAGAACTGGGTGCATGAAAAACTTATGACATTTTTTTCACAATTGCAGCATCTTCGGTTGCAGATGCTTTCTCGAAATGTCAGCAATAATAAAAACCTACATTTGTCAAGCAGTCACTACTTTTTCAAAGGACAATGCTGCATACTTACAAAATTTCAAAAATTTCGGTTACCATTTCTGAAAAGTCTTGAAATTCCAACTTTGATGCCCATATCTTTGGAATGAATATACCTAAATTCTCTTTGCCACACTGTTGATAACTTCACTGGATGAATGTTTAAACGTCATTAACATTTCAGAGAGCAACAGAGCATCATGGTGGTATAAGATGTCCTGTGTTTTTNACCTCGAATCCCAGTTACTCTGGAATTAAAATTCTAGGTCGACTGCTATTTTCTCTGCTGTCCGTCTAATCATTTTCCTATCGATAGGAAATTTGCCATCTCATCTCCGGTTTCTTTGAAGATTTTTCTTTCTGTCTTTAACATCCTACAACTTTCTCCTTTGATTCGCCGAGCATGAATTAACTTTTAACATATACCACTCTGGATTCAGAAAACAATTTGTTAATTTTTTTTTTTTAAGTATAATGTACATATAGCGAAATGCACAGATCTCAGGAAGTGCGCTGAGTTCTGGCATGTGGAGAATCCACACTCTTAATCAGCTTAGAGAACAACCCTATCACGACAGAAAGTTCCTCTCTGCTCCCCTCAAGTCAGACTGTCCCCTACTCAGCCACTATTACGTCAGTCACCACACATGAGTGCTGCCCATCCGAGGCTAGAATTTCTTATAAATGGAATCATACAATTTGTATGATTTGTGACTGGCTTTATTTGCTCAAAATAATTTCTGGAGATGGGTCCATGTTTTATGTTTATCAGTAGTTCATTGCTTTTCATTGCTGAATACTCATCCCTAATAGTACTCTGCCGTAATTTGTTTATCCATGTTGATGGACATGTGAGTTGCTTTTTTTTTTTTTGACTATGATAAATACAGCTGCTATGAATATTCTTATTCAATTCTTTTTTATTAATTAAAAATATGTTTTAATTTTCCTTGTGAAATACCTCGGTGTGTAACTGGTGAATTGCAGGGGAGAGGAATGTTTAATTTTATAAGAAACTGTCAAACAGTATTCTACAAAAGTTCTAGCATCTTATTTTGCCATCACCTGCAAAGTATGAGAGCTTTAGTTGTTTCACATCCTTGCCAATATTTGCTTTCGTCAGTCTTTTTAATTTTAGGCATTTCTCATGGGAATATAAAGATATTTTATGGTTTAAATTTGCATTTCAATGGTGATTAATGATGCTGGGCATCTTTTTATGTATTTATTGGCCATTTGTACAACTTCCTTTGTAAAATGTTTAAGTTTTTTTGTTGTTTTTAATTACATTCCTATTATTTATCTGTAGAGGTTCTTTGTACATTTTTTACATGATTACTTATACACTGCAAATATTTTCTCCTAGCTTGTAATCTGTATATCCATTTTCTTAATAATAATTTTTAATGAGTAGAATTGTTCAGTTTTGATGAAGTCTAATTTGCCAATTTTTTAAATTTTATTCTTGCTTTTTTTTGGGGGGTCTCCTGAAAGCATAAATATATTGTGTTTATATTTGAAAATTTGAGTTTTATGTTTAGATTTGAATTTTACATTTTAAGTTTGATCTAAAATCAATTTTGAATAATTATAGTGTCCAGTGAAAGGGTCATATATTTCCATAGTTTTTTAGTTGTTTCAGCAGTATTTGCTGAAAATAATTTTAATCTCCACTGACTTTCTTTGGTGAATTCGCAAAAATTAATTGTTCCTGTTTGTTGTAGCCACTGGCCTATTTATCTGTCCCTACATTGATATCACATTGACTTGATTATTGTATATAGTTTCATAGTAAGTCATAAACTTAGGTACCATATTCTTCCAACTTTGTTCTTTTCCAAGATCATTTTGTTTCTTCTAGCTCTTTTACATTTCCATATGTATTTTAGAATCAGTTTGTCATTTTCTGCCCCAAAAACAAAAGCTTGCTGGGATTTTAAGTGGGATTACACTGTATTTGTGGGCTGATTTACAGAGAACTTATATCCTAAAAATATATTAAGAACTTTGACCCAGGAATACATTGTACCTCTCTACTTATTTAGATTTTCTTTCATTTCTCCTTGCAATATGTTATGGTTTTTAATGCAAATGTCACACACACATTTTACTAGATTTACTCTTGAGTATATTTTGGTGTTTTGTTTTCATTTTAACAGAGCTAGCATTTTTAAATTTCCTTCTTTACAAATAGAAACAAATGTATTTTGTATATTGAGCTTCTAATCTGAACCTTGTTGAATTCATTTGATAGCTCTATGAGACTTTTTATAAATTTCTTTGGATTTCTTATGGACACAGTCATGTCATCAGGAAGTAAAAATATTTTTACTTCTTCTTTTCTGATCTGAATGATATTTATTTCTTTTCTTTCTTAATTTCAC
>NW_017731968.1:205019-241373 GCF_001890085.2 Hipposideros armiger | reverse complement strand
GAGTTTGGATGCCTGAGGCATGGAAGAGGAAGAGTTTAACTGTTCCCACACCACCCCTCCCAAAGGTGGCACAGTTTAGGGGCAAAAAAGACCTTCCTCTAACCATGACCTCTCCCACGGGAGAAAGGGAGAATGTGTGAGCAAGTGCCCGGTTTCCCCAGCTACTTGGAGTGCTGCCAAAGGGGTTCATTTCTTTCTTGCCCCATCCAGAGAACGGAACCCTGAGCTAATGACAGGATCAGGAAGAGGCAGGAAAAGTGGCAGACAGGCCTCTCAGAGGGCATTAAAGGGATAGAGGTCCTACTGTCTGCATCACAGAATCTATCGAGAGGCCTGTCCAGGAGCCAATGGAATGCCTCACCTACAGATCCCCCCAACTGGCCCCTGGGCACCCCTGCTGCTCCTCATGCAACACACACCCACCCCCTGCGGCCAGCTCCCTGAGTGCACGCCTGATGGTGGCAGAGCGAGCAGCTTTGACAGGCGGCTAGTGAGCACACACAGACAGCCATCCGAACCTGCAGGCCAGGGAGAGATCGCCAGCTTCAGCTTCAGCGTCTCCTTTGAAAACACAGAGGCTGTCAGCTCTCAGCCTTGTGTGCTGCAAGATCCAGAGACGGCATAAGAGCTTAGGAATTCTGCCACAAGGGGGAGCATGGAGCAGGCATAGTCGTGGAAGGTCTGATACAGCCTCAGAATCTTCAGCAGGGCTGGCGGAAGGCACCTCTCTATCAGAGATAGTAAAGATTTGAGAAGCTGCCGGCTGCTTCAAGTGAGAAGACAGCAAGGCTCCAAGGAATATGGAAAAGCAAGGTAACACGACACCACAAAAGGCTCACAATCATCTTCCGGTAACCAAACACAAAAACATGGAGATCTGTTTGACATCAGGTAGCACGATACCTCCAGTGGTTTTTTTTTTTTTCTTTCTCAAGACTGCTGTGGCTATTCGGGGACTTCTGTGGGTCCACATAAATCAGAATTATTTGTTCTAGTTCTGTGAGAAATGCCATTGGTATTTTGATAGAGATTGTGTTGAATCTATAGATTGCTTGGGTAGTATGGACAGTTTAATGATATTATTTTTTCCTATCCATGAGCACGGTATATGCTTCCATTTATTTGTATCTTCTTTAATTTCTTTCTTCAATGTCTTATAATTGTCCAAGTACAGGTCTCTTGCTTCCTTCCTTGAATTTATTCCTAAGTATTTTATTTTTGATGCAATTGTAAATTGGACTCTTTTCTTAATTTCTCTTTATGACAATTTGTTATTGGTATATAAAAATGCAACCGATTTCTACAAGATTATAGTAATCAAAACAGAGTAGACTGGCATAAAAACACATAGATCAATGGAACAGGACAGAGCCCAGAAATAAACCCATGCCTATATGGTCAATTAATATATGACAAAGGAGGCAAGAACATACAATAGGGTGAAGACAGTTTCTTCAATAAATGTTCCTAGGAAAACTGGACAGACACATGAAGGAAAAAGGAAACTAGACCACCTTCTTACACCATACACAAGAATAAACTCAAAATGGATTAAGGACTTAAATGTAAGATCCTAAACCATAAAACCCCTAGAAGAAATCATAGACAGTAAACTCTCTAACATTGCTTTTAATAATATTTTTTCTGATATATCACTTCATGCAAGGCAAAGAAAAAATAAACAAATGAGACTACATCAAACTAAAAAAATTTTGAACAATGGAAGCCATCAAAAAACTGAAAAAACAATCAACTGAATGGGAGAAGATATTCACCTATGACACATCCAATAAGGTGTTAATATCCAAAGTTTATAAAGAACTCATACAACTCAAAAAACAACAACAACAACAACAACAACAACAACAACAAAAACCAATTCAATAAAAAAATGGGCAGAGGACCTGAAGAGACATTTCTCCAAAGGACATACAGATGCCAATAAACATATAAAAAGATACTCAATGTCACTAATCAGAGAAATGCAAATAATTAAAACCACAATGAGATATCTCCTCACACCTGTCAGAATGACTCATCAATAAATCAACAAGCAAAAAGGATTAGAGAGAGGGCAGAGAAAAGGGTACCCTCATACACTCCTGGTAGGGTTGCAAATTGGTGCAGCCACTATGGAAAACAGTATGTAGGTTCCTCGGAAAATTAAAAACAGAACTACCTTATTTACCCAGCAATTCCATTTCTGGGTATTTATCCGAAGAAATCCAAAACACTAATTTGAAAAAATATATGCACCCCTACATTAGATACAAAAAAAAAGATAAAGAGAAGGGAATCAAAGAAAACCATTATAGAAAATCATCAATTCACATAGGAAGGCACAAAGAGAGGAAAAGAAGATCAGGGGACCACAAAACAGCCAAAGACAATTAATAAGATGGTATCAGTAAGTTATTGCCTATCAATCATTACTCTAAATGTAAATGGATTGAATTTTCCACTCAAAAGACAGAGTGGCTGGATGAATGAAAGAAACAAGACCCAACTATATGCTGCCTAAAAGATTCATTTCAGCTTCAAGGACACACATAGGCTCAAAGTAAAGGGATGAAGAAAGATATTCCATGCAAGTGGGAGCCAAAAGAAAGCAGGGATAGCTATATTTATATCAGACAAATACACTTTAACTAAAAATGTAATGAGAGACAAAAAAGATATTATATAATGATAAAAAGGACGATTCATCAAGAAGATATAACAATCATAAATATATATGCACCCAACATCAGAGCAAATATTATTAAGCAAATAGTAACAGATCTGAAAAGAGAAATAGATAACAATAACGTAATATTAATAATAGGGGACTTCAATATCCCCCTTTCAGCAGTGAGTAGATCATCTGGACAGAAAATCAACATGGATATATTGAACCCTTGTCCACTGTTAGTGGGAATATAAACTGGCGCAGCCACTATGGAAAACAGCATGGAGTTTCCTCAAAAAACTAAAAATATAACTACCATATGATCCAGCAATTCCACTTCTGGGTATACATCCAAATCAAATAAAAACAGAATCTCAAAAAGACACTTGCACTCCTATTACTATGTCCATTACACTCCTATTATCCACAATAGCCAAGATATGGAAACAACCAAAGTTTCCATCAACAGATGAATTGAAAAGATATGGTATATAAATTCAGTGGAATCTCAATCAGCCATAAAAAGAAGGAAATTCTGCCATCTGTGACAACATTGGATAGACCTTGAGGGCTTTATGCCAAATGAAAAAGTCAGACAGAGGAAGACAAGTACTGATCTCACTTAGATGTGGGATCTTAAAAAGCCAAACTAACAAAAACAGGGTAAAATAGTAGTTACCAGGGGCTAGTGGGGAGGGGGAGGTAGGGGTGGGGGTGGGGAAAGAGTGCATAATTCCATTTATAGGATAAATAAGTTCAGATGTACAGTAAGGTAATTATAGTTAATAATACTGTATTGTATACTTGAAAGTTGCTAATAGAGTAAATCTTAAATGTTTTCACCACAAAAACGAAATTGGAATTATGTGACATGATGGAGGTACTAGCTAACGTTATGATAGCAATCATTTTGCAATATATACATGTATCAAATCCACACGTTGCACACCTTAAACTTACACAATGTTATATGTCAATTATAGCTCATAACACTGAAAAAACATTTCATATTTTGCTTCTCTCTTAGTAACTGTAACATATTTTAACAAAAATGGATTTCAATAACTTTATTCAGCACATATATATCCATAGTGATCCAGGTACAATGTTAAATACAAATTATATGAAGAAGAATGACAATCTATTGTGTATGGATTAGAAGTGAGGGGTTTTTTTTTTCCCCACAAATGCATGAAATTACAGGGACTCTTGCTGCATGAATAAGTAAAATAAGAAAGTAATTGAGAGACGTTACTGTTGTCAATTTCAGCATTATACTCCATTAAAAATGTTTTAGCAGAAAAGCTAAATTAATTGCTTTGTGTTTTGTCCTTTTCTATTCTCACCAACCACTATCTGGTAAGTTAGCTAAAGAACAGAAAAAGAGCCAAAAATTAGCAGCCATGAACATAAGAAGGAAAATCAGACAATATAAAGAATCTCTAAAATGAATTTTAAGTTTGAATGAAGACTATCTCTCATTTTGTTCATGGAAACACTTTTATAAGCACCGAGTCACACTGCAACATATTTTTATTAATAAAGTAGAAGCTTTCGAAGAGCAAATGTTACTAAAAGAGCAACACTTTAGCTTGAAAGCACAAGCTCTCCTTTATAAACAAAAATGTTTCTTTCATGCTGCCCTGGAAGCACAAAGCTTGGTTAGCGATCTCTGAAAATCATCATTAGCAATTCAGCCCACTATTCCCTTTCTGTGAGTTCAGTTCCTCCCAAGAAAATCGAAATAACGTGCTCGTGTCTGCAGGGCACAGTTCCCACTGACATCAAAGGCCACACGCGGCAACGAGTTTGCTACAGCATTTTATCAAATGGTATTGGAATATGAGTCGTAAGGAAAAAAAAATACAAATTCTAGCTCTGAAGTTCAACTTTTCAGTCATCTGAAAATTAGGCATCCTAAATTGACAAATCCGATAGAGCCCAGTACAAGTCAATTAACTTTTCCTTTGCTTACAAATACTGTACGTTACTCATGGATGTTCACTTATCTGTAATATCCTCTTTGTCTCCAGATCAAAATAGTTTACCTTATATTTGAATCTGCTGATACACAATAAAACCTGTAGAATAGATAGAAACTCAATAATTATTTTTTTTAACAAAGGTAATCAATCATAATTTACAGATATTTTGGCATGGAGCAATTAATGTATGTGTGAGAAAGAAATCAGTAAATTTTCTTCTCTTTCAAATATTAGCTCTTTGACCTAATGTTCAGACTCAGTAATATTAAGTAAAATGATCCAATAAGAATAATAGCCAGGTTATCACTGTAGGTATTTTAGCATCATTTTCTGGGGTTTTTTTTGTTTGTTTTGTTTTTTTTACTTGTTGCATCACTTTAAGTGATTTTGAGGGAACCAACCTTGCCTATTGCCACCTAACAAATTACCTCCATAACTTCCTTAAACCCACCCATTTGTTTTATTCTATCTCTCTTTGTTGGTAAACACTAGAGCAGGGCTCAGCAGGGCGGTTCTTACGCTTTATGTCACGCTGACAACTGATGGCCCCTGGTGGTACACAGCTGGCAGAGAACTGGTCCTAAGGCTTCAAGACACTTTCACTTATATGTATGGACCTTGGTGGGGATGATTAGAAGTCAAACTCAGCTGGGACTGTCAACTGAAGGACCTACGGGTGGGTTCACCCTTGTGCCAGTGTCAGAATACTCCTACTTTTCACACAGAAGCTCAGAGCTCCCAGCAAGACTCTGCCAAGGAACAGAAGGGGGACGCTGACATTTTCTTAAGAACCGGACACGATACCTGGCACAGCATCACTTCCACGATATTACACTCGTCACAGCAATGACACGGCCTAGCTAGGTTGGGGGGAGGGAGATGGAGCCCCCCCTTCTCAGGGGGGGGCATCCAAGAAATCGCAGCCATCTTTAATCTGTCCCATCAACAAACTCTCCTGAGCACCTGCGCCACGCTCCTGGAGATGCAAATTGCACTACTTGAGCTTTAGACATCTTACTTTCTGACTTATCTAACCTTCACTAAATCATTTGGCTATAACTTTTAGTAAAAGGTTTATCTTTTGAGTTGCTGCTAATCACAGAATGTGCAGAGAATACAAAACATAAAATTTTTAGTATCCATTTAATTTATAGAATCTCCATTTTTAATAATAAAACAACCATATTTGTTACCTTGCCTTAATATCGAGATTAACATATTAACAATATTAAACATAAAAATCAGTTTACTGACAAAAAAAGTTTCAGATTCAATAATCACTAGTCTATGAGTTAGCACCACCCCATTTTACAGAGTGCAATCTGAACCATATAAAAATTAAGTAACTGTCTTAGAGTCACCCAGCTGGCAGATATCAGAGGTGGGACAAGCTGCCTCCCTCATGAGTGAGTATATACACTGCATCTGCACAAACTACATCAACCATTTTAACATAAAATTACACAATGATGTTGAATGCCATTTATCTTCATTCGTTCTCAGTGAAATCTTGACATTCAATATTCAAAAGTTCTTATGATCATCTATTCACACATAGCACCTCTTAAAAGTTTCAAAGCACTTATATTCAAAAACCTCTCACCTGAGCTCTGAAGACATAATTTATATTTACACCTTACACAACTTGAAGATGATTCCATGGCTATTTTTATCTACCATACTAATGTTCATTAACTGAATTTGTGACAATCCATGGGCATCGAACTAGACAAAATCATTTTGGTAAATGTAAGCCTTGTGCCCATTTGAGAGACCAGAGGTAAGCGAGTGAAGAAGAGGGAAGAACTAATTGATACTCAGGTAACTGCATTGGTATTGGTCTTAATGTGCCAATTAGGCATAATGATAATGATCTCATTTTCAAAAGTTGATCAAATGATATTCATCATTTAATGAGAGCCACACTATTATTAAATATTTAAAGAATAGCCCTTAAAAAGCATATTTTTCAATATCACCAGCATACACACTGTTGGTACATGAGCTTACTATAAGACTTAGTGGTCTTATATTAATACTCTAAATAGAGTATTAATTTCATATCATACAGTATAAATTACATATCTCTCTGGCCTACATCTAGCAAAGAAAACTAGATAGAAACATGAAATCTATAAACTACGTGAAATGTGCACTTGTATGTGCATTTAAATGAATAATCGATAAAAATAAAGTTATAACTGGCATGAATCAAAAAATTTCTGAAGTTGGTTCCAGAATTGACCAACAAGAAATATATAATGCATGTGCTTGTCATATCTTTACCTAATAAATGAAACCTCCCAAAGCTCCTCAAAGCTTTTTTGAAAATATTTTCAAATTAATGTAGCTGTATCTCTCTTTTAAGCAGTTTTTTGCTGACAAAATTTGAGTAAACATTTTTTTTTCATTTTTAAAGCATTTACTAAAATTTAAAACAAATACAAATATGAAGAGAATAGTATAGTGAAACCCCTTTGACTCATCCTAAGCTTCAACATTTTTCAAAGCATGGCCATTATTTTTCCATTTCTACTCTCGCCAACTATCCAATCTTCCCCATTTTGTTGTAAATCCAAGATAGCCTATCATTTCATTTGTACACAAGGTACAATTGAAATTAGAATTTAAGAATTCTAATTGTGTTAAATGACGATATTTTATAAAATCAATAAATACTGAGTTTGAATGTTAATTTTTTAACAACTGAGAAGAAATGGGTATTGGAAGTAAAGTGGAAACATCAATATTTATCCCACATGAGAGATTACTATATTCAAGAAGTTAGGGAATTACCATTTGGTAATCAATAATGCTTAAGGCAAAATCATTGTTATTAATTCATTACTGAGTCAATATTATCAACCTGTGTTAAGCCACTGGGTATTTTTTTATTGTTTATACATCTAATTTCAAAACGATAAAACAGTCTTGTGCATATTTAAAATAATAATATGTGATTTCATATTTTAAATTTATTTACTAATTCAAATTAGTCCTTACCCATTAGTCTAAACCAGCAATGTTTTATAGTAATTACAAGCTAAATCTCTAACTGGCAAAATACAAAAATATATAACAAGTCATATCCCCACTCAGTAAATTGGTTCATCCCACAACGTTTTCTCACTTATTCCACGAGGCTCTTCCATGTGTTAAAGGTAAAGTAACAAACAAAGCAGACAAGCTCTCATCCTCACAGAGCTCCGAGTCTAGCGGGAAAACAGACAACCAAGAACAAGATTATAAATATTACCATGTTACACCACTCAGAAAAATAAAGCCAAGTGAGGTGACAGTGACCTGGGGGAGAGGCCATCTGACTGATTGATCCCTGCAGAGGAAACCTTTGTGTGGTGACCTGAAGGATGGCAGTGAGCCCTACAAGGAGAGAGACGAACAGTGAGAACAAAAGCTTTGAAAGGGGAATCGGATTCACGTCTTAAAGGAATTGCAGGAAGGAAGACCACTGGGGCTCAGTGGAGGCAGAAGGTGTCAGGCTGTCGGAGATGGGGTCGGCCTCATCGCCAGAGTTCATATCATGGAAGACCCCCTCCGCTCAATCAGGACGATGGGTTTGACTGTGTGCCATGCCGGCCATGGAAGGACTCTGAACAGGGAAGGGATCTCATTTTTAGGTGTAAAAGAGCACTGTGGCTTTTGTATGCAGAATGAACTACAGAGCAACCAATTGGATAGCCAGGGGCTAAGTTAAAATTCAACTGAAGCGGTATGCAGGAGAAATGGCGAGCGCTCAGCAAGGACGGTAGGCCTGCAGGTCAGGAGTCATCAGATCCAGAACCTATTTTGAAAGCAGAGCTACAGAGCTTGGTGATGGGTTCCATGTGCATGTGTGGGCAAGAGAATAGTTGAGGACAACTTCTAGGATTTTTGCTTGACAGTAGATTGGTGATGCCCTTCAACACAGTAGGAAGAACTAGAGCAAAGCAGGTTTGAAGGAAGTCAAGAAGGGGTTTCTATTTTGGTCACGTTACGCTTGAGAAGCCTCCTAGACATCTGTGCAGGATTTAGGTGGAATGTCAAATACACGAGTCTGACGCATGGGAGGGCGACTGCGGCTGGAGATAGGCCTACGCAAGTCAGGAGTGTGTGAATCAGAATTAACAGCGCGGAAACGAATGATGTCACCTAGGGAGAGAGCGGAGACTGTGATGAAAATCAGTCTAAGGACTAACCCCTGGGAAGCTGAGGACCTGCCAGCCAGGGAGACTGAGAAGGAGAAGACAGAGAAGGAAGAGGAAAGCCAGACGAGAGCTATTTAGGAGTCAAGTGGCGTGCATGCTTCCAGAAGGATGGCAGGGTCCACTGCTGCGCCCAGTGCTTCTGCAAGGGCGGGTCAGAGGGGAGCTGGAGGCTGGCTACAGAGTGTGTCGTGAGGGGAGAAGAAAGTCACTGTTAAACTGACCACGGGCATGTCGGTGGGGTGGCAGAAATGAGGAATTTATTCAAGAAAAATAAGTTCGAAGTGTACGAGGTAAGGAAGTGGGGCGAGTTAACATAGAATCTTCACAGAGTTTTGGAAAGAATAGTACCAAAGATGCAGGGGTGTCGCACAGGTATTTTTAGATAAATAATTTCTCAGATCCTGTCCCCGACTAACAGAATCAGAAACTCTGGGGGTGGGGCCCAGAACCTGTGCCTCGCCAACCCTGCAGGCGTTCTGAGGCAGCTGAGGTCTGAAGGTCACTGTGCAAAACCGTCCCCAGGCCCACGGCTCCCAAGCCACCGAGCGCCCGATGCACAGGCTTGCTATGGGTGGCATTCCCCCACACGCGCCTGCCTGCCAGCGCCCCGTCCCCTCCCCTCTGGCTGTCTGCAACAGCAATCTTGAAACCTCAGTAAATAAAACACAAAATTATCCTTGCCAATCTCTATTCTTGCAGTGACCAAATTTAGGCCTGTAAACACTGATTTTATACTAAAATCAAAGTTTCTCATTTTTATAAAAAACCCAATTATACCTGAGCAAAGAGCTATTTGCAAAGGGTTTATTTTGTCGTTGTCGTTGTTAGCAAGACAATCCCATATGTCAGGAAAATAAAATGCATTTACGTGTCTGGATATTAAATGCTTCCGAATATTATGATTATCTGTGTCTAAAATATCACTACAAGACCAGGGGAATTTTCTTTTCCTGCCACGGCTAAGGACACATCGATAATGTGCCTTTGGGTAATAAGTCATGGAAAACGCATACATTGCATCAGGACTTGGGGTAGAAAGTTTGCATCTTGTTTTCCCAGGACTACAGCAAATAGATTCTCCCAGAGGTTACAAAGTCTGCATAAAAAGGTGAGAACAGTGCCTATCTGAAATACGAAACGCTTATGCTATCAAGATGGTATTTAAACTTTATTCTGGTTATCACTTGGATTGATCAAACTTTTAATGTAAAGAATAGCCTTTTTCTCATTTTAAGTGTTAAACTCATCTCGGCGGGCAGATTATAAGCTCTGTTTAATGTGCTACCTTTACAAACGCGAGCATCACCCTGGTCATATTAAAATCCATCCCTTTTTAGAAAGATAGCATTAAAAAGAACTCCAGCCGAACATAATTAAAAACGCGGGCTATATGTCTTCCCAAGAACCAAGTGATTTCTGCACTGTGGGGAGTCCTATACCCTTTCCCACCGTGGCTAAGTTCATAAGTGCATTGGAAAGGATGCGTGCTGATTATAATTACTTTCTAAATTAGCCAATATTAGCACTGCACCAAATAATTCACATAGCATGGTTTCCATGTTAGACAATCAATTACAGTTCAGATGAATCCATGCAAAAATCCATAATTTTTACTTAGGATCACAGTTTTTGTAATTTAACATATTATTACAGCGGAGCCTTCAAAAGGTCACGCAGAACAAAGGAGAGCAATTTCCAGTCGGTAAATGTCCCTTTATTGTCACATGAGGGGGACAAAGCCGATTATGTCTGCATGCTTGATAGGATCAGAATTTTAATTTATTTTGACACTTGCCTTACAGACTACTTTAAAATAGAGAACAAGTCTGTCTAAAAGCCATTAGGAATTCACACAGGGGTAGCAGGATGATATGTGTCACCTGTTAAGAGTCCTCTGTCGTCACCAGCTCACTAGGAGATTGTAGATGGAGAGAGGAAACATCGTGGGTGACCACACCAGGTCACAAGTACCTGCCAGGAGGCCCAGCAAAGAACAATTTTATATAGTTTTTTCAAATTTGAGGATTTAGTAGCACCCTGCTGCCCCCAGGAGTTCTACTTATTGTAACAGCAACAATGAAATCATCCCATAAATTCTGTGGTTTGTCTCCTCCATACCAGCGTATCGAACGAGGGCAGACGCCTATTGCTTTTCTTTCAATATATAGATCGTATTTCATGGTGCCAAGTGAACAGATTCAATGTGGTCCCTAAATTCCGCAAACACAGTGAAAAGAAAAGCAACCTTATTTTCTTTTTTTCAAACATAGAGATTAGGATCCTATTGTTTATTATCACGTAACTGTAATATCAACACATTTCCTCTAAGATTTTAAAAGTAGCCATCACTGGAATCTTCATACTACTGAGTAACCTGAAAATATACCCCACCAAAACTGTTTGTGAAGAAGACGTAAAATGATAAACTCTGGTGATTAAGAGAATTAGGTGGACTGTGCAAACGGAGTCTTGATACTTAGGCCAAGATGGCTTGAAATCAGCAAGACTACATGCACACAACTGTCCCACCTTAACTCCTAGTCGTCAGAGCCCCTCCTCGGATGAAGGCATCCCTGGAAAAGCCCCCTGTGGAAACACCTCCTTCTGTGGAGGGAAGAGTCAGTCATTAATATCATACCTCCACCCACCCTCTCTGCCGTCTGAGAGCCAGGTTCGTTAAGAGAAGGCTAGATAGATGTTGCAGCTGGGAGATGAGGCAGGGGAACGCTCGTCACCATGACACCCAGTCAGAGAGGGAGAATCCGGCAGAGCTCTCTCCCAGCAGGCGTGAAGAGCACACAGCGAGCGGGCACTGCCAGACAAGACGGACGTGGGTGATTTCCTCTCGGAGGCCACATGCTTACAGGCCCAGAGACGGGATGCTAGGGCCAGACTCCTGAGTTCAAATCCCACCTCCCACCTCTGCTACTTACAAGATGCAAGAACGACAGCAAATCTCAACCTCTCTGTGCCTCCATTTTCCCCTCTGTTCAAGGGGGATGCTGATGGCACCTCCTACGAACACGCGCTGTGTTGTAATGACAACCAAGTGCAAAAGGCTTAGAGCCACGCCTTACAGGCGGTAGCCACCGCAGAGGTGTCTGTTCTTGTTCTCATTATTATTCCCTGACATCGTCTCTCTGCTTTGTTGTGAAAGACATACTTCCCGAGCCTCGTATACAGAGTTTCACTGCTCTTTTTTGTTGGTCTGCATAGAATCACCTCTGTCATTCTGTCCAGCACACTGGTGTTACCTGGGGGACAGACGCGAGCCAAGTGGTAGGTGGTGTGGGTTGCGTTTACTTGAGTAACCTAGATAAATGCTCTGTTCTCTGCCTCCCCCTGGCCGCGTTCCTGCTGTAGTGTACACTACAGGCCATTCGCTTGCAGAGATGATAACCCTCAGTCAGCACTGAACAGCTCGCAGGGAGTCGCTGGGGACGCGGAAGCATTAGTTACGCTCCCTAATTGCTCGGGATCCTGGCTAACTAAGCTCTTTTTCACTCCTGGCTCGTCTCTGCTGTTTGTGTTGTGTTTCTATCGTTGTTGCTTCTTTGGGAATTTGTATTTTGCAGAAACAAAAAAAAAATTGTCTAAAACGTTGAGGAGCTGTTTCAAGAAAATGCAAAACATTTTTAGGTCATAAATATGTACTAAATAATAAACATATAAAATAAACAATGTATAATCAATATGAAGGTCTTTCTCTTTGTTTTACTTAAACAGCTTATGATTCTGTCTTTTCGGGACTGATGGAGAAGGAATGAGATCTTCAGAGCTCTGAAACACACACTGAAAACATGTAAAACATACCAAATACGCAGCTGGGAAAAGCAAATTATTTTTCTCTAATATGTGATATGCTGAGTCAGCAACTAGGCTCTGGTGACGGAGTCCTGGCTGGACCAATGCAAACTCTGCCCTCAGTAGCTCAGAATTCCCAATGTAGCAGCTGCACAGGTACTGGGGATGGAGGGGCAAAGGTTGGCATAAAAGAAGTAAAATAAGTAAGATGCCTAACACGACAGATGATGTTAATGGAGTAGAAGTCCACAGGTAAGCGGGGGAGGGGGGGCCCACAATGTTACCATGTGGGGGGGGTGCATTTTTAAATAAGAGGATGTGAAATAGGTCTTAGTGACAAGATGACATTTGAGCAAAAACTGAGGAAGGCTTTGGTAGGGAGCCCTGCAGATATCTGGGGGATGGTCATTCAAAGCAGAGGGCACTGCAAACACACACCCTGAAACCGGCACGGGCTTGGGGTGCTTGATGCACAGTCAGGAAGGTGGCGTCGCTGGGGCAGAGACACAGGGCTGAATGAGGGGGATGAGGCCACAGGACATGGGGGGACACATGGTGTGGGGCCTAAAACGCCACTGTGAGGGTTTACCTTCCTTCCGGGGGGAGGGGGCGATGCCAGTGAAGGGGACTTCTTGGACTGTCCTTGAGCGGAGAACGGGGTACAGTGTGCACTGCCAGGGGTGGCAGCCGAGGGATGATCAGGTCAGCCAGTCAAGGTGGATGTACCCAGGGCCTGCTGCTGGTGGGTGGGTGAGCGGGCTGACGAGCACCTGTGGGCATTCTCTTCTGATTGCTTTAATCTTCTCAGCAAAACAGTAAGCAAGGCTGCCAGTGAAAATTAACAGCTACACATAAAAATGCCCAGTCACTGACACATTTGCATAGATACCCTAGGACCTCCTTCCTATCTTGGAGAAAACAGGAAACTTACAGTTCCACGTCAGAAACACAATATAATGAAGTGAACCTGTCCAATACCCCAACCAGCGGAAGCCAAAATAGCACAGAGTAGCAAGGCAGCCCCTGTAGAGAGAAAGGACAGATGTTCTGGGAAACGAGTGACAAGCGTGTCTGTCACTGGTGGTTATGACAGCATTCGCCTAGGCCCCAGTTAACACAATTCTGATGTGAGTTCAGTTATCTCCTCACCATTCCTGGGGTCTCCACTACATGGCAGAACACAGGACACTGGCCTTAGCCACACAGGATACGCAACCATGGAGTCTACACTCCACAATTTTTATCAAACCAAACAAATAATGCTCAACAATGACGGGCTGTGCCCTGCATAGCCATCTTGGAGGAATACGATGAAACTTATTCAAAATGTGCTGGGTCCACCAGGGTCTCCTGAGCCCAGGCTCCCCCCACGCACGCACCCCTGGGGCCACCGCACCAGTGCCAGCCCCACACGCGCAGGCACGTGTGCCCACCTCCCTTCACCATGTCGCTCTCACTCGTGCTCAGTTTTTTAAGAGCCAATTCCAGTCCTCAAAGCAGTTTAAACAGGATGAGAGCAGTTTTGTTTCCCCCTTCATTTATTTTCCTTCTTTCTTACAGATCCAATAAAAAGGGAGAGCCTGATATTCCTTCCAAAGTCCCTCCACGCATGTATGAGTCACACGTATCTGTAGAAGTCAGGCTGCAGAGTCATCTTCTTGTCAGTCTGTAGCTAAGACTCATGAAGCACCTTCCATTTGTTCTCAGAGGCTGCCTCCCAGCCCCACACTGCAGCTTGCACGCTGCAGGGGCCACACCAACAATTCCTGTTTAGAGCGGCTTTCGATAGCGCAAAAGTGTTTGTAAGGGTCGCCAAAGGTCTCCAAATAGAATGACATGGTGTGACGGATACTGCAAACAATAGAAGGTTTCCGTGTATGATCTAATACAGTCCTCGAACATTTGCCTCAAAAACTTACCAGGCCAGGGGCTGGCCGAATGGCTCAGTTGGTTAAGAGCTCGCTCAGGAGTGCAGGCTCTGAGCAACAGGGTTGCCAGTTCAATTCCCAGTCCGAGCTGAGCTGCTGCTGAGCTGCCAACAAGTGGCAGGATGGCTCAGCTAAAAAAACAAACAAACAAAAAACAAAACTTACCAGGCCACTGGAAGGGGAAATGCAGAAATAGCCATTAATTCACCAAAATTAGTACGTGTTGTCCACTTATAACATATCTGTGATTTATATTTACATCACAGAGTGACAGGATTTTTAATGGTAGCTTCATATTCTGGTCATATTTGATCGTCTTCCCCAATCTCCGTCTGCCACCAGCACAGACACATAAATCAACAGCAAAATATCTGATCTCTGTAATTTCCTTTACCGACCATCCTGTTGCTCTTCAGATGATAAAATTACTAAACGGTTTTCTGCTGACGCTACAGAAAAGCTAGGATTTGAAAACAGATAATTGAGTCACCAATTAAATCATGGTGATGATTTCAATTTTTCTTTAGCCGTTAAAGAGATGAGAAGTCACCGCCTCCCTGGCTTTGTCACATAATTAGAAACTTTTCCAGGCTAAAGTCAGATTTCCTCAGCAACATTTGGGTCCCATAAGGACAGAACTGTGGCATTTTTAGGGGGAGAATCAATGAACCCATGGAGACAAAGTCATGTTGACATCTGATTGAGGCAGTTTCGATCTGCCAGCCTTGTAGGGATGACATGTTTTAGGACACCACACACACACACATCTGTGCCATGGAGGTTTTTAATTAGCTTTCCAGCCTAACAGCCATAATGGAGACAGCAGGACTCGGGTCACCACTAATGTGTTTTGGATCCTTTGAAACTGACGTTTGTTGTTTTTTGAGCCATGTCACTGACTGCCCTGCATCCCTCCACAGGAGTTGCGCACAGCGACAAATCAGCTGCGGCACAAATAGTTTCTAATTAACAATGACAGGATATTGACTGGGGTAACAACTGCTGGATAAAGGCCGAGAAAAAGTTTTGAGGCCATGAATTTTTCCATTGCATTCATAAGTGATTAGCCTCTCAAGGTTTTAGTTTGATCATTATCTTTCTATCACAGACATTGGAAAATCCCCTTTTGACAAATGTTTGCAGCTCCGTTGGACCTAAGGGATGAAAGACCACTGATCAATGATCATTTCTACCATGAATGAGCTCTTCTAGTTGAAGCTTCTAAAACGTGTTCATTACAGAACCCCAGGATGACCAGCACCTGGACAGCTTTTGAACCTGATGGCTTTGTTTTTGCTTTTTTCCTAAGGGGAGTGTCTGTCATATTCTGAATTCTCCTGCACAGACTTTTCCTACTCTTTCTGACATGACTCTTTAAACAGTGTAATAATGCCATGGTTGAAAATAATAGTTGAACAATTCTCCTGCTCCTCCAAATAGCTAGATCACTCCAGGTCCATTAGAACTAGCTACTCTAAAAGGAAGAGAGTCCCCACGTCATTTCACAAACCCCAAAATGGGGTTCAGCCTGACTTCCCAAATCCCCTCTGCTGAATATGAAATATGCATACAAGAAATATTTGATTCTTGCTTTTTTAAAAATAGAGTTTTTTTGTTTTGTTTTGTTTTTAAAGATTTTTATTGGGGAATTGGGGGGATGGGAACAGCGCTGGGGAATTGGGGAAAGGGGAACAGACAAGTTGCTGTCGTTTTGTTCTTCAGTCTAGTTGTGGAGGACGTTGCTTCACTGGCCCAAGTTGGCACCATCATTGCACTCTTCCCAGGCGAGGCAGATCAGTCGCCGGCTTCTGGACGGCCGCTCATGCGGCTGCTGGCCACTCATGCTGGCTGCTGGCTACACACGGTAGCCCATGGCAACCCACTGCAGCAGGGGCTGCAGCCTACGCCGTCGCCAGCGACTCACGGCAGCCCAGCTCCAAGTTGAGCTGTTGTTCAGCATCTTAGCTGTAGAGGGCAGTGTCACTGGCCCTCATATGTGGGATCCAAACCGGGGCCCTCTGGCATCCCAAGCCAGCTTTTAACCACCGCGCCACTCGGCCGGCCCTAAAATACTTTGTTTTTATCAGGAGACTGTATAAGCCCTCCCAAATTTAAGATCAGTCCATCCTAAAATGCTCTAGAAGTAACTTTTACTCCAGAAATACCACCTACAATAGAATACTCATTGTCTAGCTGCATTTCATGAAGCCCTTGGGCTCTTCTGAATTAAATGAACAACCTCCTCAAGGAGGAAGCATGGCCAGAAGCAGCCAGGAGGGGTTGAAATTCAGGAACTTCCCTGCCTTGCTTTACCCAAAGGAATCCATAGGTCAAACCATTCAGAATCAGTTCCCGCAGGCATTCCCAATCAGCATGGACAACAACCAGCTCTCTAGAATGGTTCAGCCTGTCATCAGCCCTAAGCAGACCCACTTGCACTGACGTCATATACTGGAGATGAGGTTCCAAGTAAAGTTATAATAGTTATTAAAAAGTGTTCAATGTTGGGCCGGCCGAGCAGTGCGTTGGTTAAGAGCTGGCTTGGGACACCAGAGGGCCCCGGTTCGGATCCCACATATGAGGCCAGTGACACTGCCCTCTACAGCTAAGATGCTGAACAACAGCTCGATCTGGGGCTGGGCTGCCATGGGTTGCTGGCGACAGCCTAGGCTGCAGTCCCCTGCTGCAGTGGGCTGCCATGAGCTACCGTGTGTAGACAGCAGCCAGCGTGAGTGGCCAGCAGCCACAGTGAGCGCCCGTCCAGAAGCCGGCGACTGATTTGCCTCACCCGGGAAGAGTGCAATGGTGGTGCCAACTTGAGCAAGTGAAGCAACATCCTCCACAGCTAGAATGAAGAACAAAAGGACAGCAGCTTGTCTGTTCCCCTTCCCTGATTCCCCAATGTTGTTCCCTCCCCCAATTCCCCAAAAAAATCTTTAAAAAAAAAGTGTTCACTGTTAAAAGTTTAAAAACTATCTGTATACATGAAGAAATGTTTCCACCCTACCCTGTCACAATTGAGCTGTTCAGCACCTGTGGAAACTCAATAATTGTCACATGGTTTGCAATCAATTTCCTCCACTAATTAATGAAGTTATGGTCTTGGAAGCAGAAAGGGCTTTTTTATCAAACTAGTTCAACTACCCTGTGACACCTCAACTCCCTCCACCATATCCCTGCCAGGTAACAACCAAGTCTACAGACCACTTCAGAGGAGGAGGCATGCCAGAGATGAGGAGAGATAAAGGAAATGATCTTACGGTAGGAACGTGCCTGGCATGCCTGAGGGATAACAAAGGGGCCGGTGTCACAAAGAGGAGTGTGTCAGAGACAGAATTAACAGGAGATAAGGTCGGAGAGGTCATCAGCAAGGGGCAAGCAGGTATGTAAGGAGTGTGGAGTTACCCTGAATGAGATGGAAGGAGAGGGTTTAGGCAAACAAGTAGCACGAACGGACATGTTTTGACAGGGTCACTCTGGCTGCCGTGGGGAGCACAGACTGAACAGGGCGCAAGACCAGAAGCAAGAAACCCAGTTCGGAGGCTATTTCAATAACCCAGGTAAGGACTGATGGAGGACTAGACCCGGACGTTAGCAAAGGAGATCATGAGAAGAAGCTCGATTCGGATATGTTTAACGTAGAGCCAACAGCATTTCCTGATGGATAGAATGTGGTCCCTGAAAGTGAAAAGGATGAACCCAAAGATTTTGTCCCAAACAGCTGCAAAGAGGGGACTGCCATTTACTGAGCTGAGGAGGACCAAGGGAAGAGCAGCCTTACTGAAGTTCTAGCAGGAGCTCCATCTGGGGCAAATTAAGTTTCGAGTGACTTTTCCAAACTAAGATAGCAATAGGGATTGGGGTACAGTCTGACACTCAAGAGTGAGGTCAAGTCAGAAATTGAAACTGGGAGTCACCCACATAAAGATGGTATTTAAATCCACGAGACTGATAAGATCAGCCCAGCCTGGATGCCCCACTGTCTGTGAGTGAGAAACCAGCAGAAAAGCCTAAGAAAGAACGGCCCAGAAGTAAGGAGATAAACCAGTGTTTCAAGCCAAACCAAGACCATGTTTCAAGGAAGAGAGGGTGAGCTGAGCAGAATGCGGCTCGGTCTCGGGGACCTGAGAACCAGCATGGCATGGACCGGCTGTGAGCTCACGGGGCCTTGACAAAAGCAATAGTGGCGGCAGCAACCACAACCCAAGTGGGGTGTGACGAAAACAGTGACGAGAACAGTGAATACAGGTGACCCTTTGCATCAGACTGGCGGTAAAGGAAGTCTGTCTCATAACAACAACCTTGCAAGCAGGTATGTTTATACCCACCTGACTGCTGAGGAAATCAGGTTCTGAAAAACAACATCGACCTCCTAAGGCGATGGAGCCAAGGCTTCCACCTCAACATGGCTGGTGTGAGCCTGTCAGCTTCCATTCAATACAACCTACGGTTATGTAAGTACATCGCAACCGCCCTAACACCAGTAGCATCAGCTGAAATCCTGCGAACCTCCTGGAAATTCGTCCCTCCCTCCCTCATCTCCTACTTGTGCTGTCTGAGATTTAAAACTTTTGTCCTAATCCGTTTCCACTCTGTTAGAGCCATTGTATTATTCCTGCTTGTCAGGTAAATTTTTAGAATCCTGGCTCTGTCATTATGCATATTTGCTGTTTTCCCTATTTTTGCTAACCCAAATATGTGACATGAATATAACTGTGCTTGTTTTTGTTTTCCCAAGGATTCAAGTACTTATACTCATATATCATCTCAGTTTTTCTTAATCAATATGTAAATGTCTGGAGCTTTGCCATCTGACTAACCTAAAATCCTTATAGTGTAATTTAAGTCCCATTCTTACCTAGACAATACTTTTAAGAATTCTGGTCTTCTTCATATATCATGAAATATTATTTTACTCTAGAAAATTTCAAATGCAGGTGTTATCCATCATTCTTCCTAATTTAAAAAAACGAAAACAAAATCAACGTTTCTTCATATCTGAGGAAATACATTATTTTTGAGTTGCCTTGTCTCTGAGTGGCCTCATAAACTGCAAAACATACTTCCAGGAACCTGAAGCAGTGGACCTGCTTTGGGCTGGTGGGAAAGTGGGGGCCAAGGACAAAGAGTTGCGGTTAACACTGAGATGTTTACCCTGTCCCATAACTAAGAATAGAAATCTGGGCTTTCTGAGGCTCCTCCCGATAAATGGCAACAAAATCTCCCTCCGAGGAGGCTGCATGCACCCACCCTCCATCTGTCCATCTATAAAGGCAGAAGAACATCGCAGAGCTTATCTAAAATATGAGTATATGGAGAGGGACTCTGACATGTCCTGACTCTTCCAGTTCCCCAACAAATGACTCAGTTATTCAAACCTGGAGGGAGAAAATGCAGCTTCAGGTAGAATCTGGAAACCTGACTCCCTGGATACCTGGGTTGCAGGCATCCTGGAGGGTTCACCTTCTATGCAGTAATCTCGAACATTTCCGATCTCCATTCAAAACAGTCAGCAGGCAGGTGACTAATGACACAAACAATGCACTTGGAACAACTGGCTATCCATTTTGAAGGAAAAACTTAAGATCTATATATCATTCTTGCATAAAACTAAATGCCAAAAAAAATTAAACTATATTTTTACATATAAAATTAAAAAGTGAATAAATAGAAAATATATTAACAATGGTTACAGTGAGCAACTAAATTTTCCTCCTGGTCAGGCTCAAAGTTTTAGAAATAGGCAAAAATATGTGATAATTGGTGAAATTAAATGATAGAGTTGATTTAGGCCCACTCAAAATCCCAACAGGATTTTTTTAGGGTGATCAACATGTTGATTCCAAAATATATCTAGGAGATAAAACCTGCAAAGCTAGACAAACACGGAAGTGGGGAAAAGCAGGACAGAAACTGGTATTTAATTTATCAAATCAGAACATAAACATATAAAAATTTTGAAAGTCTAAAATAGGGCAGAAATTGGCAAATAGATCAATGAAACATACTAAAAATCTAGAAAAAGACCTGGACTGAGGGAGAAATTCAGTATATGATAAAAGTGGTATTTTATCTTAATGAGGAAATAATTCAATAAATGCTGTAGGGACAGCTGACTACACATTAGTATGAAGATAGAGTTAGATCACTACCTTATACAAAACACAAAAATCAATTACCAGCACTTATAGCTAACCTACAAAAATGTTAGAAGAAAATACAGATAGCATGTTCACCATGTTGTGTTATGAAAATAATTTTCAAGCAATGTACAAAGACATAAAGGAAGAAAAATGCCTGACTGCATTCATTTAAAAACTTTGCAATATAAAAGCACTAAAAGCAAATCTAATGACAAGCAAAAGCTTACTTAGGAAAAAGTACTTATGATTATATATATATATATATATATATATATATATATATATGACAAAAACTTAATATTCTGAATATCTAAGCAATTACTACAAATTACTAAAGGAAAAAAACAATGAAATAATATGCAAAGAATATGCACGGGTAAACCAAAAAAAGTGAAAATATAAATGATTATTAAAAACTTGAAAAGTTACTCAAACTCACTAATAATCAGAGAAACTCCAAACAAAACAATAGGATGGAGGCTGGATAAAGTCTTACAGTTGGATTACAGCCAGTGTCAGAAGAGGCACAGAGCAGTGTAAATGCCTGCAGTAGCTTTGGGAGTGCAACATGGTACAGTATTTGGGGGCAGGTAGCTTCACAGTAGCTATCAAATTTTGAATGTGCAAACCTTTCTGACTTACAAATCTTACTTCTAAGAATCTTGCCTAACAGAACCACTAGAATAGGTAACAACTACTAGAATAGGTAAAAATCCCAATTATCTTTAAAATGATGTATAAACAGATAGATACATATATGGAACTGCATGTAGCATTTTTATAATAATAAAAGAAATAGCATAAGTATATATTAGTAGGGGAGCAATTATATCTATTAGTAGGGGAGCAATTAGTTCAATAAATAAATTGGGGGCATCTATGCAAAAGAATGAAACCTTTACAAAATTAAACTACATGTATATGTTCCAATTTACAGAGGTGGCCTTAGGTGACAGTTGAGGCTGTAGTACAAAATACACAGCAGAGCCTAAGTTTGTAAGTAAATGAAGAAATAAAAACCTTGTATACATCAAAATATATGAAAACATATATTATGTTTTTGCAAATATATATGCTCTATGTGAACGCTGAAGTCCATAATTAATATTGATTTTAGAAAAATTATGGACTGAGGGGAAGCTGTTAGTAGTGGTTACCTATGGGGAATGTCATTGTGGGGACCGAAACATGACATGAACTGTCATGTCACACACGTGTCATTTAAACACCTAAATGACATTTAAATAAAATGCTAATTCCTGACCTACTTTCCAAAGAGCTTCGTTGTGAAGATAAAAATGGATGTGATATTTCTCTCTAATATTGCTCAAGTCCCGTAAAATTCAGAGTATTGTTATTAGTCCTTCAGCACGAGTAATCCCATCTGTACAAAATCCCTTAAAAACAAAAAATAAAATAAGGTATATAAACAGAGTATAATCAAATTGGATAATCATTCTGATCCAATTTGTTGACGTGTTAGCATAACGAATTCGTAATAAGAGTTAATAATCCAGTACCATTATAAAACTCCTTGGGTTTCACCCATATATTATTTTCAGCCAATGAAATGATGATAGATTGTTGAACCATGCTGCAACTCCTATACTCTTAGTAGATTCTTAATTCCTTTTCACTACTTACTGATCTCCTTTAGTAAGACTTTAATTCCATGGTACATTTCAGTCCTAAATTTATCACTGAAAGAAGGGTTGTCCAGTGACCACTGTCAGGCCACACCTCAGGCTCCTCTAAAATTCATGCAAATTTTATAAAAATTAATATATAAATAAATTATGTCATATAAATGTTCACAAATACACACACACACACACACACACACATTAACACACACAATATTTGACCTTTGTCCTTGCTGAAGTTCTGAAGAAACCCATATACTTGAGTAATAGGCTCTTGAAAATTGGTTTTATCGAAAGCATAAAATAAAATGTAAGAAATCAATACTGAAGTAGATTGCATGACTCCATGGCACAGTGTCCCTTGTCATGTGTATGTATAAATGTAGAGAATAACCAGGCACCCTGTTGGATATCCTATTAATACTTGGACCTTACGATAGGGTCTTTTAACTCCTTTTACTTTTAAAATCTTTAATTTGTCAAGATAGAATATTAGAGAGGCAGCTCAAAGCACAGTAGCAATCATATTACAATTTTGAAATTATTGAAAAAAAATAGAAGTATGCAATTTTACTCTTTTTAAGGCATTTATAAGAATAAGAGGAAATTTTTGTAATGCACTTTTCACCCTGCATGACATTATTAAGAGAACCGAACATCAAACCAGAACTTCTCTGATAGTTATTAAAACAATTTTGTAAGTTCTAGTATAATTAAGTGATCATTTTTCCTACCATTCATCTAATTTCTTGAAGAAGTTTTTCAACAAACCTAGGAATTACACTCTACATGTCCTTAATGACATTCTTAAAATTAAATTGAGAAATAAAATCAGTGAAGCATTTTAAAAAGAATAATTTTATCATCCATTTTACTCATCTGATATAAATATATATTTTCTATACTTTAGTATCTTAGAAAACTGATCATTTTCAACGTTTTTATGGGTTTAGAACCCACAGGACTCCAGAGGAGAAACAAATCAATAAGGATTTCTAGCGTTTTAGGCTCTAAAAGTCTTTTACAAATATAAAATGTCCTCATTTATTTGTATGTTTTAACCACAAGACAGGGGAAAGAACCAGATGAACAACTAAAGGCTATTCTTCTCCCTAGATCGATGTGACAGCTAAGGAATAACCAAAGTAAGAAGACTTCCCCCAAAATAGAGATTTACTGCATCCTAGAATCGCCCTTAGGGAAACAATGTTCTATTTGCTCAAAGACTGGAAGTGAAATGTTGTTAATCTGATGGCCAATTCCAGCACTCTGGAATCTTATTAAATAGCTCTATAATAAATAAATAATATTTAAAAGATTATCCAAATGAGTGCAGATATCCATAGAGTCAGGGACAATTTAAATATTGAGACAATTTACAACCAGCTTTCAGGAAACTCCACCAAGACTAGAAGAAACAGATATTTATCAAAAGAGTCAGAGATCTAGGCACTTGACAGAAAGTAACATAATCAATGACTGTTTTCCTGCTAATTTCTCTAATGATGGGGGAGGGGAAGGGGAAGACATGAGCATCAGTCTAAAACCTTGAACATGCTGAGTAAAATTTTTGGTTTTGTTGCAAACAGTTCTCTGGGATTCCTTTCCTGGGGGGACAAGAACTAGCTGTATTCTACAAATGAGTCTGAATTCTTGAAAAACTAAATCTGGAAAAATCTATCAGATGTAAAAGAACACCGTGGTCGGTTGGCCTTGTTTGTCACTTGGCATCTTGTCATTCGGTTGACATCTGACATCTCAAGTTCACCCACACAGCAAAATAAGAGATTACCTCACAGCTTAAGTAGGAGAGTTTGGATGCGTCCTAAACCAAATAACAGCAGAAATCAAGGGCAATTCAAGCAGATGAGAAGACTCATGGACTACCACGGGGAAGGGCCATTGAGAAAATCACTGGGGACCCTGAAGATGTAAGGCACCAAAAGGCAGGGGAAGTGCTACCATCTGACACTTTGTGGGAACTCCATCAGTGAGGATGAAGACGAGGGACGGAGCATGACCAAGGTCTTTCTTTCCCTGTCACTGAGTCCTCCAGGTCAAGCAAACTTGAGAGGACACCTCACAGGAAATGTCAAGTCAAAACAAAAAAACCAAAAAAACAGCTAAATTTTTACCTCCTAAGTGCATTGTGGTCTGGGTTTCCTAGGGACTTATAAGTTCCCCAAAATGGCTTTCTGTGTTTATTCTAAACAGGCTAGCAGAACACACACACACAAAATCCCTTTGGCACCTCCCTCAGATTTCTCAGAAAGAACAAGACCAAAAATCAATTAATGAACAGGATATCTTTTTCTCTTTAGGTTTATCATTTTTTGTGTGTGTTTTGAGGGGCTCTTTTGTTTGTTTTTTGTTGTTGCTAGTTTTTTTTATCACTGTTGTTGCTTTGCTTTTGTTATTGTTTTATAATCAATGTAACAGCCCTGGATTGCTCTGTAGATGGGCACATCCAATAGAGGCATAGCTAAAAATCTCCATCAGAAATCACCCCGTGTCCTTTTTAAGATGGGCTAAAAAGAATGTGGATGAAACCAAGGTAGGCCTATGAGAGAACACCTACTATGGAAATACTGCTAGGAGCCTGACACAAACCCTCTGGTGCCAAGTCTCCTCTGAACACTCACTCCATTCTTGTTATTCATGGTAACGAGGTTCTATAAAGTCACCATGAACCCTGAAGTAGCAAATATCAAACTACAGCTCCTAAAGGAAAGACAAGATAACATTCCTTGAGTTTCAGGTATATTTACCAAGAAACCAAGCATCTCCTGCTATTTTCCAAATTCAATAGAATCCTTACAAAAAGCATTTACCCTATCATCAAGTTTAGGTCTTGCTTATTTGCACTTCCTGTCATTGCAAATATTGTTGACAGTCTGCCCAAAATCTCATGTTTACTTTTGTCATTAAAACATAGCTTTTCAAAGTATTTTTGTCCCATAAATGAAATTGTGCTCAAATTCAAAGAACAACACTGCACTATAATTTCACATGAATGTTCTGTTTCTAAACATCACAAACATCCTAAAGAGGATGATTGTCCTGTGAGTGTGAGGATCCCAAAGAAATGTCTGGCACATTGATATTAAAAAAGAGAAAAATCTATAATCCGTTAGAATAGGAGGAATGGCTCCAGAGACAAATAAACGTGGGAAAGGCCCCAGCCACCTCCCCTTGCCACATGGGCCCTCATAAGTACTACATTCTCCATAGCCACACTTCTTTTACTGCCATTATCTTAAAAATGCAATTTTTATTTAAGAAAAGATAAATAGAATTGTTTAAAATAAGTACAATAACTGAAACAAAAGTATTACAAAATAAACTAAAATGTTAAGGACATTAACAAAAAAGTCCTGAAAGCTAGGTGTAAAATATGAAGAAAATCAAAGAAATGTGGATGATTCAGATACCTTTAAAATAAGGAAGGTAAAAGTCTTTAAAAATGTAAAGCAAAAATTTAAGAGTATGAAATCAAGTCAAATACATTTTCATTAAAGAAAGAAGTGGAAACGTTTTGAAATAGAAAATAACGGAACATGTATAGAAGAAATTAAAAATAAAACATAATAGATGTTAACAAACACAGAAAATAAGTGGGTCATGAAAAACAATACAATATAGGAAAACAGAAAATTAGTAGTAGAAAAATATCTAAATAATAGCAGATTCAATAAGGTAAATACACCCCAAAAAGGTAACGATATAGCAGTGCAAATGAAAAATCCTTTCAAATGTTTTTCAGTTTCAGACTAACTGAAGTAACCATTTAATGAAATGAAATAGAGATAATCAATTGCCCAAGAAGGGAAGAAGGATACATCTCAAACACATGTGAACTGAATTTGTAATCACAGCATTGGTCGAGTTCGTCTCCTTCAGCATGAAATCCTTGTAGGGGGCATGTGCCAGGAGCAGAGCACAACACCAAACCTGATCTTCCCTCCCTCACCTGGGCACACAGGGGGGACCACCCACACCTCTGGTGGCTCTTCCGGCACACTCCTATAGGTTACACAAGCATCACCCGCAAGAAAACCCCAGGCCATGCAGGAAGGCAAACACGCAAGCTGACCCTACACAGCACAGAGGGCTCCAAACAGAATAATTCATGGAAACACGCAGTGCTAGAAAACCAGCACAGTAAAATTTTCCCATAAAACTCTACTGATGGGTTGATGCTTCCAACAGTGATTAGTCAAACTATGAACAGTTTTCACACACAGTCTTAACTTTTTTCATACGTTGTTGAAGCAAGAATCTAAAGTTAACTTGTTTCAATAACAATTATTAGTAGACTCCCAGATGGGACCAATTTCAATTACAGGAAGCAAAATCACTACTCCATAGCATCCCAAATGCAGGGAACTTTTAAAGTCTTTATGTAAACACACACACACACACACACACACACACACACACACAAAATCCCTACACAAAACTATCCTGGGGTCCAAGAAGTAGGTTCCAGACCACGGCGTGAATGAAACCCAGCCAGACTCAACGTGTAGATTGTGGGCATAACTAGCCAGGTAACGATTATCTTTTTTTGTCCTCTCAATACACAAAGGACTTCAATACTCCCAGTGGGTCATGAATGAAATACATACACACTCAAAATTAAGGCATAAGAATACATGCGATATTACTCAGTTATCTATACTCATTGAAATGTAAGATTTAATAATGCCCTTCATTCCTTATGACAAATTGGCATCGTCTTAGCTGAAAAATAAGTTTCTTCCTCCATGACTATATACTCTTTGCAATGACCCCATGCAGGAAACCAAACACACAGCTGCAGCGACTGCCCTTTTCCCCACTGAGAGAACACACAGAAGATAAACTGTAGAGGGGGTGACATAACTGTAAGGTGCTTAGCCCATGCTAGGGGATGAGCCATTTTCATTTTATGGCACGTTAACAATTACTCTGTACTTTCTCCTGCGTATTGACTTATTTCTTCCACTTTTCCCACTCAAAGCGAAGCTGTCCTTCGTCTGCAATTGTACTTTTCCATGTTGCATTTGCCCTTTTCCTTACATGGATTAGCATGCGAAGCAGCGCGGTGAGGCGGACCACACAGCTAAAACCCAAACGTGAGGCGTATCCTGCCACTGATCACGCAACACTGGCCGCTGGCCCCACCACCTCCCCAGTTTCAGGCCCTGCTCTGCTACATGGGAATAATAATATAATAAGTCTCACAGCATTACTTTGCAAAGGTTTGAAACCAATGTGGTTTTACATTTAAAATATTGTATTATTAGTAAATGCATGCAAGGATATCTAGTGAGTTGTTGGGAAAGTCATGATGCATTTTTTGCAACAAAAAACATAGAAAAAATATATCATGACTTTTCCGACAATCCAATATATCAGCATTTTATTGGCTGAGTTACACGATATGGTGACCTCATCTTCTATTTCATAGTTAGAAGATAAACATACCATGGCAATTATAAAGAGGCACCTACAACTAGACTGAAGTGGACGAGGAAACTGCAGTGATGATTGTAGCAGTTCGTGTCCAGCCGGGGGGTTCAGGGTCCTGATGAGAGAGCCCACAGAAGGAAAAACGCTGAGATGCGCCAGTTCCATCTTTAAACAAGCTGCTTTCTTCATTCGTCCTTGATGTTACACCCTTGCTTGCTTAAAAGTAAAATGTTGGAGTCAAGTCAATGCCATTATAACAAGCTGATAATTCTGTCTTCAAATTTTTCAAAGCTTCATTCAAGAGCCTTTTGATAAGCACCCTTGATTTTTCATTACAATTCAATGTGTTGACTTATGTATTTCAAGACAGGACTTCAGAGATCAGTTTAAGAAATCAAAAGCTCTATTTTTTGAGACATGATTCTTTGAAAAGCCTGATCCATTTGGGTACATACTGGTTTTCAAATTTGGTTGCTGTTTCCTTTAAAAAAAAAATAGAAATTCCCTAAGATAAAAAGTATTCCTGCATGGGTTCACTTTGAAGACAGATCTTTTCAATATTATATTCTTAAAATGGCAAATTCATCTTTTAGCTGATCTAAAGAATTCAAAGGAAGTTAACATATGCTTTCTTCAAGATCATAAATGTTTCTTTCTTCACACAAAGATCAGAAGAAAACCTTGATTGCCAAAAATACTTTCAAAATTCTACTGTATATGTACAGATTGTGGGAAAAGAAAAGGTCAAAGTAATGAAATTTTTGAGAAGATAAAATGGATGAAAGAACATACTTTAGATTCAAGATAGTTGTAGCTACCACGTAAACGCTAAGTGCCCAAATTAAATGTCATCACACTCTTGGGTCACAGTTCCCTTTAGAGAGCTCCGTTTCCTTTGTAGGATTCATAAAAGAAAGCCAGTGCTTCAAAAGGGTCCTTGGTCCCAATTATTCTTCAGAGAAAAACACCTAAGAGGGGGATTACATTTTCAAGAAAGATAACCAAATCATCAAGATAAGCAGAACCATCAGATGTATCTGTAGAAATGGATTTCCAAGCTTCAAAAGGCATATTCTTCTCTGAGAGTTACTGTTATGGGGGGAGGGTGAAGGTGGGGAGAGGTGGGATGGGCTTCCCCTAGATGCGAACTTGTTTGGTCCTGATTTAAACAAACTCTTAAAAAAAAAAAAGTCATGATAATGCAATTGGGGAAAGTCTGAACACAGATAAACTATTTCATGACATTAAGAAATAATTACAACATTTTAGGTGTGATAATAATATAGTGGCTTCATTTTTTAAAAAGAAAATCTTGGCTTTTAGAGATACACACTGAAGCGTTGATGGAAGAAATGCTATAATGTTTGAGCTTTGCCTCAAAATAATACCCTGACAGAGGAAAGCAGGGGGAAAGTGGGGGTTCAGATGAAACAAGATTGGTCATATGTTGATAATCACTGAAGCTGAGGGATGGGACTTAGGGGTTCATCATAATATCTAATAATATAGATATTTGCAAGTTTTATTAGGAAAAAAATTTTTGTAACTGTTATCCCTTCTGTCACCTATTTCCCTGTGATAAATATTATATTGCAATTTGAAACACCTTAAATGTGTTTGATGACTTCAAACCTTTAAATTGTAGACTGGGATAATTATTAAATAAATTACCCTCCGTATGGCAGCCTACCATTCCTAGTAGGTAAGTCGCAAAAAGAAAAAGCCTTCATATTGCTTTCATTCTTACGAATTCGCATCTTTTCCATTATCTACTATCTGTTATACTTGCAAGTATATAGTATACTACTTGCTTCATATAATTCACAAATGATTTGATTAAAACATATTTGCATATGAACATAATATATATTTACATATATATATATATATATATATGAAGATATTCTTATCTAAAGAAACACAAGGAGATAACTCAGCCACAAAAAAAGAATAAGCCCTTACCATCTGCAGCAGCATAGATGGACCTAGAGGGTATAGTGCTGAGCGGAGTAAGTCAGACAAAGACAAATGCCATATGATTTTACTTACGAGGTGTGTTCAAACAATACAGTGAATGTTTAAATTTTTAAAAATGTATTATAGTAAACTACACATGGCTATTAATTCCCCTCAAAATACTCCCCCTCACTTTGAACACACTTATCCCAATGTTCTTGCCACTTTCTGAAGCAGTTCTGGAAGCTCTCTTTCATGACTGTCTTTACTTCTTTCTCCATCATGATGACACTCCGTGTCACACATCAAGTCTGGTACAGCAATTTCTGTCAAATAAAAACATGACGGTGTGTCCTCATCCACCTTATTCACCGGATCTGGCACCGTGTGACTTCTGGCTCTTCCCCAAAGTCAAAATGATCCAGGACATCGAGGCAGCCATGACAGTGCAACTAAAGACACTCATGAAAGAGGACTTCCAGAACTGCCTCAGAAAGTGGCAAGAACGATGGGATAAGTGTGTTCAAAGTGAGGGGGAGTATTTTGAGGGGGATTAATGGCAATGTGTTATTTATTATAATAAATTTTTATTTAAACATTCACCATATTTTTTTATCACACCTCATGTATATGGAATCTAAAGAACAAAATAAACGAACAAACAAAACAAAGAAAGTCAGACATACAGAGTATCTTTTAATGGTGCTATACAGAAGAGGCTTGGAAAGACGGGTGAGTAGGATGAAGGGATTAAGAAGTACAAACTGGTAGTTATAAAAGTCATAGGGATGTGAAGTTTAGCATATTGAATATAGTCAATAATATTGCAATAACTATGTAGGGTGTCAGGTGGGTACTAATCAGGGTGATCACTTCATAAGTTATATAAATGCCTAATCAGTATGTTATACATCTGAAACTATTATATGTAAACTATAATTGAAAAATTAGGGTTGGCCGAGTGGCGCATTGGTTAGGAGTTGGCTTGGGACACCAGCTCTGAGCAGCAGGGCCCCGATTCGGATCCCACATGAGGGCCAGTGACGCTGCGCCCTCTACAGCTAAGATGCTGAACAACAGCTCAACCTGGAGCTGGGCTGCTGTGAGTTGCCGTGAGCAGCCATCCAGTGGCCAGCAAGCAACTGCCTCACCCGGGAAGAGCGCAATGATAATACCAACATGGGCCAGTGAAGCGACGTCCTCCACAACTAGACTGAAGGACAAAAGGACAGCAACTTGTCTGTTCTCCGCCCCCCCCGATTCCCCTATAAAATCTTAAAAAAAAAAGACAAATTAAAAGTTATTTAAAAATAAATAATAAAAAATAAACATAGAATTAAAAACATTAATACACACAAACACCTTCTGATGAAATTCCACCTAAAGCCCGTTACCATAAACCCTCCTCAACTCCACCTTTTCACTTCACCATCCATTAAGGCGAAGGCTTTAAAAGAGACAATAGCACCATGAAGAACTTCCTGCTAAGGTCTTATTTTTTTATTCAACTTTGACACTCCCTTTGGTACTTGGCTCCATTTTTTTTTTTTTTCAATGAACGCCGAAGAAGAACTCACAGAAACAGGACTGGGGAAGGTGCCTCTTTCTTTGGGTTTATGCTTGTGAGGATATGACAAGGTTAAGACAGGGTTTGGTCTGTGGAAAAGCTGATGGAGCTTCTAGCATGCAGGGCAGAGGAGCTGGAAGAACAAGGATGCGAAAGTTGTTTTCAGCCATTTTCAGACTGTCTTAACTTTCCTTCCCTCACACTCCAGCTCTCATTTGCTTCCAGTCATCCTGCTGCTGATTCTGTGTTTTTGTTCCTTCTTAATCATTTGTTTCTTGTTTAAGGGTAATTATATTCAAAAGTAAAGCTCGATGTTAAGAAATAAAGACAATGAAAGATGTTGATAACAGAGTAACTAAAACTTAATATAATCTACATAGCGCCATCTACATAAAAACTTTGAAATCACAAATGCCATCAAATCATTTCAAAATGTGCAATTAACCATCCCCTGTTTTTCTCTGATTTGCTTAAGGGTCCTCTATTTTATACACTCAAATGCTGCCATTACTAAAAAAAAAAAAAATCTTAGTGGGTACCATTGCATGTAGAGATTTGAAATGAAAACCAAATAAAGGGGCCAGTCTTAGGTGGAACTGAAAATCTGAGTATTTCGTCGGCATTTTTAATAACTGTATGCTCTAGTTATACTTCCTGGTTTCAGACAGACTAATTCGTTATGCAACTTTCGTATTAGTGAATGGGAGAAGGAAGCTCATCACTCATTTAGCTCATCACTTGCTCCACTTTGCATGCAATGCAGCCCTCAAATACTTACGTGTTATTTTCACTTCTCCCCATGTTGCAAGCAACTGCAGGAAACAAACTGGTGGGATTCATCATGTAATCAATATCTTGTACATTAAAACCTCAGCATCTCTCTATGCAGCCACAGAGCATTTAATCACTGTCACCAGCCCTGTGTGATTCTGGAGTGTACGGTATACTCCTCAATAAATATTTTATGCTTCTCTTTACAGGTTTATTTCTATTACCTCTAAAATACCTGGGAAGTAGTCTCTTTATTGTTCTTTCCTTTTGTAAACCCTGTTAGTAGCCATGTGTATGGTGTTTATCTCCTTCCTCAGAATGAATTTAATTTTGTGATCCTTGGTTTAATGTATAAATGTAGGGTAATTTTTATTTTGCCAGGATAGCTGTTTCCAAAATAAGCCATGGTGGTTTTGTCTTGTGGAAATTGTTTGAATAGTGTTTGAATTCTTAAGAGTTCCTCAGAGGAGTTCCCATAATGGCTTTGTTATTTAAGAGTGTCTTGTCACATTCATTTACAAAGCTATAGCAATGAATATGGAAAAAAAAACAAAAACAAAAAACAAAAAATGAGCCTGATCCTTTCATAGATGTTTTCCTACGTGCCTATCAGACTCAAGCAAATAAACCTGAAAACCACACCAAGTGAAAATAAGATTAAGTCCAACCTGCCCTTTGATTTCAAATAATGTAATAGAAACAGAAACAAAGAACTTTTTTTTTTTCACTAAAATATCTACTTGCTCAGGCCACAGCTCCCTGAGTGGTTCAGCATGTAACTAACAATTACTGTTGCAGTGCTAAGCAGTTTCTGGCTATTTAGCATTCATTTTGCATTTTTATTTATAATGAGAAAAAAATACAAAATATTTAGGCTTTATTTCTTGATTTAAAAAAAAACCTCCACTTAATCACTTTATGTGACAATTATTTGAAGGCAAATAAACTAAAATGACTGACGTCCCTCAACACTGTTCTTTTTATGGGTGCATTTGCCCTACAAGGAATAGCTGGAGCAAACACAAAGCACCTTATTCATTAAGCTGGAAACATACTGCCGCCTGTAGAGCAGCAAGATGGGGTGGTAATTTGCTACACACAGCCAGGAAAGACACACTTTACAGCACAGATTTGCAGCTTTTAACCTGGAAACTTAATAGCGGAGGCAATTCTGCTTTACTTTGTTTCCTTTCGAATCCACAAGAAAGCAATATCTACTTTGTTACAAAACAGGGCAGGCAATATTTTATATCGCCATAGTCAATTATGTGAGGCTGTGTAACCTTTTCCTGCTAGTATAGCCTTCAAATCTCCCTGTGCTAATGTTGCCAACACAATACAGAAGCAGCTTCAAAGCCTCTTTGCAGTGCTCAGAAGAGAAGACAGCTGGCAGTACTCAGAGACTACGCTGAGAGGACCAGATTCCTAATTTATAAAACTGGGACAGCACACGTCAGGGGAACACCATTGGGGTTTTTGTGAAGGTGTATCTCTAAGTATTTCCTTTTGTCAGGTAAAGACTTGTTTACTGAAAAAAGAAAAAGAAAAACACCCTAATAAGGTTTTGTTGAGAGAAGCAAGCAAAAAAAAAAACCAGAAAAATAACCCTTCATTTAAAACGAATGCTACAAGGATATATATTCACATTCAAAACAACATGTTTCAATGTAGAAATTGAGAGAAGTTTACCAATGACGGAGATCGAGAGACCTATCAATTCATCGGTCTCACCTTCAAAACCCATTAGACCTCGAATATAACATATAAACATTCACAATGGGAAGGAACTGGTACAACTGTAAAAATCCATGGACTTCTAAATGTTAGTAACTACCAATAAGCTCTTGGTTTCAACAATTAGGTTCCATCTGCCATATCTTGTGAACCACAACATAACTTCACTTTACTAAATAAAGCAGTTCATTCTGTTTTCTAGATTGTCTCACCAATTTTTCATCAGGTTTGTAGATGGCTGTTTTCAGGCACCGTCTCATCTATTATCTCCTTTGATTTTCACAACTCGAGAGAATGTGGAGTCAATGTTAGTTTGCCCATTTCAAAAAAGAGGGAACTTGGATTCAGAGAAGTTGTTGGCTTGTCCCAGGTCACACAGCTAAAAAAGCTGAGGACTTGGGCCCAGAATTCTGCTCATTTAACCCTTACATGGATGTACCTTCTTCTACGTCCTTGCAAATCGATTTTGGAAACTAATATTAGGATTGCCAATCTGCAATTCTATGGGGCACCAGATTTCACATTTTCCCAGGGGAAAGGAGAGAGAAATCCTGCTAAGGTGTGTGTGAGTTAGAATGGAGCTTTTCATAGAATGACTTTGAGCTGTTTAAACCATACTGCTTTGTTCTTGCAGACACATTACTTACAACTTCTATAATAATTCCCTAGGTCTTCAGCAAGAGGAAAATGTAAGATATCCATCATGTCTCAAACCAAAATCTCTTGTTTTAAATGGGAATGCCTAATGTGATTGTGTTCAAACTGCAATATATAAATGTTTAGAAGCCTAATTGAGGAAATAATTCTTAAGCATAAAAACGAGAAGAAATCATGGCCTGAGGGTGACTTTCGCTACGCAATGGTGAAGATGCATTCCTTAAGAGGCTTGTTACACTTTTGTTTTGCATGTAGCTATGGACAGCACCTCAGCTAACATATCAAGCCTTCTCCAATAGGTTGCTCTTTTAACAATGCTATTGTTATCCTGTGAATATCAAACAAAAATATGAATGTAACATTGAAGCTGGTTGTGGTCACACCTACAAACTGCCAGCATCATCTGGAAACAAAGACAGTTCTTAACTTGGTAACAAGTGATTCTTTTAAAGAACTGTCTTGGGCCAGCTGGGAAGCGTAGTTGGTTAGAGCGCAAGCTCTGAGCAACAGGGCCACGGGTTCGATTCCCACATGGGCCAGTGAGCTGCACCTGAGCTGAGCTGCTGCTAAGCTGCCAGCAGGTGGCAGGATGGCTCAGCTGTACAAGGTTGACGGTTGGACTCCCACATGGGATGGTGGGCTGCACCTCCCGCAACTAGATTGAAAGCGGCGACTGGACTTGGAGCTGATGGGTTCTGGAAAAACACAATGTTCCCTTCCCCAATTCCCCAATAAAATTAAAAAAAAAAAACAAAAAACAACTGTTCTCCTGTCTTACATTTTTGTGACCTTAAATGAAATGGTATACCCTTCAGGTAAATACAGAAGCCCAGATCTATGGTATGTAATGTCAAAGAGACGATTCATTCACAATGTTCCAAGTGTGAGAACACTTTGTCTACACCATAACACAGAACACGAGTTTTGCTACATCCTTGGCTGAGAATAACTGTTACTAAGCCCCAGCCTATATCTGAAAGTCACCACATTTTATGAGCCAACTTGCTAAAATAAAATTCTGACTACAGAATCTGATGATCTGGCTCATTCTGTTCATCTACCTCATCAGATACCCCCTTCCTTTCTCATCACTGTTCCACGGACGTCCCCCTGAACTTGAGTTCCTAACTCCACGTGAATATACTTTTCAGCACTCATGGCATTCATTGGTTTAAATTAGGACTTGACAATATAAATGTATGAAGGTTATGTATTGTAGCACCCACAAATGCAACACTATTGTAACAGGTGTGATGTTATCAGGCTAGAAAATAGGATGCTAAACATTTTCACTTACTTCACAATTGAACTTGGGTGCTCCCTTGAATTCTCGCTGTAATGAACTGATTTAAGGGGATCAGCTAGGATGACATCATCAGAGACCTGTCAGGTATTTGATGCCCTGCTCTTGTGCTATCCACATTTTATCCCATCTCACTAGACTTCTTATATCCACATTGTTATCAGAACCTTTCCCTCTTGCATTTAGTCACAGAAGACTAAGAAATCTTTCCCCATCCCTCTTTACAAATGAAATGCCTCAATTTCTATTCTTCCACTGAAACACAATGCCGAAATGACACAGGGAAAAAATTCTTGGGCCGGCCGAGTGGCGCGATGGTTAAGAACTCGCTTGGGACGCCAGAGGGCCCGGGGTTCAGATCCCACATATGAGGGCCAGTGACACTGCCCTCCACAGCTAAGATGCTGAGCAGCAGCTCAACCTGGAGCTGGGCTGCTGTAGTGAGCTGCCAGCGATGGCGTAGGCTGCAGCCACTGCTGCAGTGGGTTGCCATGGGCTACTGTGTGTAGCCAGCAGCCAGCGTGAGCGGCCAGCAG
>NW_017731968.1:186508-204959 GCF_001890085.2 Hipposideros armiger | reverse complement strand
TGCCAACTTGGGCCAGTGAAGCAACATCCTCCACAACTAGACTGAAGAACAAAACGACAGCAACTTGTCTGTTCCCCTTTCCCCAAATTCCCCAGCACTGTTCCAATTTCCCAATAAAAATCTTTAAAAAAGAAAAAAGAAATTCTTGATCCATACTTATATTTCTGGCACCATCTAGCATAATTCTGAGGTAGAGCCAGAGAACCCCAAAACAAGTTATATCAGAAGAAATCCAGCCAGACATATTTAAAGTCACCTGACCATCTTGATCTCTACTGAAACTCTTTCTCCATCACCTAGGTCAGAGAGATTTTAAACCCTCAGAAACCTGAGGGGCACAGTAGGTTGCTTGTCACATATGCACATTCAAGTACACGTTCTCTTTTCTTATTTAGAATCAAGTGATGCATAACATTCTATTCATTTCCAGTATACAACATAATGATTCAATACTTGCATATATTGCAAAAAGATCACCACAGTAAGCCTAGTTGACATCCATCACCAAACACAGTTAGAAAACTTTTTTCTTGTGATGAGAACTTTTAAGATCTACTCTCTTAGCAACTTTCACTATACAATACAATATTGGTAGCCATGATGCTGTACATCACACCCCCAGGACTTATTTATTTTATCCCTGGAAGTCCATACCTTTTATCCCCCTTCACACACTTCATCCACCCCATGCCCCCCACCTCTGACAACCACCAATGTGCTCTCTACCCATGAGAAGGGCACTTTCTCAAATTAAACAAGGCGAGGGGTGGGGTTTCAAAAAATTCCATTATTTGCCTTGTAATGCCTTTTACATACCCACTCCCTTCAAACTAAACCCTAATTTCCACTGCCCTGGTAAAATGGATTCCTCAGAGGCAAGTCCAGATTCATTCTTGAATTTTCAGCTTTCTGATTGATGTGCAGCCCCTGGAATTCAAGGATTTCCTAGTATAATCTTCATTATACCTGATTTTCCTCTTGATGTACAACACTGAGTAGGCCGCAACTATATTTTATTCCCCAAAAGCTACCTCTGTCTCGGGTCTCAAAGAGTATTCTCTCAAGGCTATTACTTCTACTATGGACGACAAACGTCTATCCTGAGACTCGAAAGCTGAGAATTTCTTTCCCTGTACATTTCTGTGGCACCGCTATTCAGTGGGCAATAAATATATACATAAAATGAATTCACGGCTGCCTGAATGGAGGAAGTTCAAGAGTGGCAGGAAATACTGACTTTTAAAAACAGGCTAAGAGTTGATAATGTTATGCCTTCACATCACCACAGAGCCTGACTTAAAACATTCTTTGTTGAATAATCACAGTCTCTCAAACTAGGTCATAGTTCACCAAGGAAATCTAACAGAGGTGGTTATATCGCTTCCCCCCCCCAAACTAGTAACTCACTTGATCTCCTGCCAAACAGAAAGCCTCATCATCCTCTCAGGATCCACCCCTCCCCAGCACACAAACCCCCTGAGATCCAGCCCCATGAGGGACAAACACCGACACAGAGGTCTGGTCCCTAATGAGCTGAGTGCCGCTACTGTTCTCTTTGCCACATAGAGTGGCTGCCATGGGTGACCTACCCCACCTGATGGATGATGCCAGGACGCCCTTGCTACTCCAGGTTCCAGGACAAGCCCCAGTGCAGGTCTGTTTAACGTCACACTCTCATGCTCAGCTAGTGCTCCTCACAGCCCAACCACTGTGCTAAGGTGGCTGAATTAAGAAAACTCCCCAGCATCAGCTGTGTTTGAACCATTTCACTCATTGAACTGTTAGGGCCATGTCTTGAGTTTGGATCACCAGCTGAGACTCACCCTTTTCTCAAGGAAGTTCTATTTCAGGAGATTTTCTTCCCTTCCCTGCCACCAAACGTCAGTCAATGCTATCATAATCCACATCGATAGCTCTCCCAGTTGATTTGGGGAGAATTGGGGTACCTTTCCCCCTGAAGATGGTGGAGCTCCTAACGTAAATTGACCTACTTTTCCCCAGCGATCAGCTTCACACACTAGAGGTCCCAACAAATGGCAGTCCAATAAGGTCACGAGACACGTTGGTTGTACCAATTCCCAGAAAAAAAAATGGCTGCCAACCTGCCAACTTCTCCATAACTCAGAAAAGTGCCTAAGTAACACTTCCAAGTATAAAAGTACTTCATTTTCTGACTATATAATCACAGAGTGAAGAAAGTAAGAATTTGGACCTGTTACCAGGTTAAAAAATTACTCTGTGGAAAAGATATGTAAGCCTACTCAATGCATATGTACAGTCATGTAAATAGCCAATCCTAAACTTTCTCAGGAAGAATAATTTATGCCAATTGAGTAGCTCAGAATCCTGATTTCACTTATTCTGCTACCGGGAAACTCTCTATTTCTAAAACAAGTTCTAATCTCACACCCCAGAACCCAGAACGCTTGTGTACTTTGTACGCCCACCGCTGTCCATGATTTTTAATTTGGAGGTAGCAACATGTACCTTTGCATTGAAGTTCCTTGTTCTCCATAAAAACCCAAATGCATGGTACTATCAGCTGGGCTGACACATAAACCATGACCGTGAGCAAACCATTTGTCTATTTCATACGTTTCTATCTAGAGGGATTTAGGGTTTTCCGGACAAGTAACACAGCGAACACGTACTTGAGGTGGCTTGTGGGACGTTCTTTGAAGAGACAAAGAGGCTTTTGCTCCATGTGGACCCTTCCAATACTCTTCCTCAATCCCAAGGTCAGCGCAGACCCACGGGAGAACCAGTGCAGAACCAAGGCTCCAAAGAACCATTTCACGGTGGGGTGCACGAAAGCTTTAGGTGACAGCCTAAAGGAATAATGCGAGACAAGGAGAAGCCTGTAAGGTCACCAGAGAAAACACTTGAAGCCAGCGGTTCTCAACCTGTGGGTCGCGACCCCTTTGGGGGTTGAACAACCCTTTCACAGAGGTCGCCTAAGACCATCAGAAAACAAAAAGATATTTACATTACGATTCAGAACAGTAGCAAAATTACAGTTATAGACTAGCAACGAAAATCATTTTATGGTTGGGGGTCACCACAACATGAGGAACTGTATTCAGGGGTCACGGCATTAGGAAGGTTGAGAACCGCTGCTTGAAGCCTAGGCGTCTAGTATGAGGAAAAACGGTTTTAGGAAACCGCGTGTTATTTGCATGGCCACCCCCTTTTGCCTCACCTTCTACACGGGAAGCATCTCTACAGGTGTAACCCCTTCTCCGTCATTATGGACATCAAGCACGGATCAGCTGTGAAGAAACAGCTTGCATGCCTTCACCTCTGACCTCTGTCACACATAACGCCAGTTAGCCACAAGCATAACTTTTGTTGAAAAAAGTCTAAAGATCCGTGCAGAGCATAGAATCAGAAGAGAAAAACAGTAGACAACAAAGGCTACCAAACCCTGCAGCCTTGGTGCAAAATATTGTTTGGGCCTCTTGCTATTTCCATAGGACTCATGTCACAGGAACTGCTCAACCCGTCAGAATTTAGGGTGACCTCTGCCACTCAAACCCTCCTCTCTTGGGCCGACATTTCTCTGAAAGTTTTGCCTCTAGTTTTGCCACAAGCTGAGAAAGGAAGACGTATAATCTGTACTTGCAACACAATTCTAGTAACCTAAGTGAAAGTTTTATGTTTTAAATATTAAATTTGTTAAATGGTCTCTGAAAAGGGGAGAGAGTAAATTGTACTCTAGACTTTTTATTTTTAAAAAAGACACACAAACCCAATAACTCAGTCACACACATGCTTCAGCTGCAAGCTTTGAACACTGATCAAGTCCTTTGTCTACCACGAGCGCGGCATGCTTGCCCTCAGAAGGGGCTTTTTGGACACAGAGGCACAGGAAACTTCCAGAATCTTCTATCATCTCAGGGAGCATTGTGCTTTTGCATATCACTGCATACCTGCTTTTCCAGCAGTCCCATAAATAAACAACACCCAGCCTCACTGGGAAATGATGGACGCCTTGTAAGCAGAACTTCATGAAGAAAATCCTCTCTTGTTGGAAAAATAAATCATGATCACAAAGTAGCAGCAGGGCCTGTGAAACCCTCCAGTCAGAATCCGACACTTGGACAAAGGGCTGCCTGGCTCAGGCCGTGGGGTCGCCTTCGGACCATTTGCCGTGCATTCACCCTGCTCTCCTGTCCTCTCTCCGTCATTTTTCTCCACAAAGTTGAAAGTCTTTGTTCATAAAAACCCAAGTGGAAATAGAGTTTTAGCAGAAGAAATAATAGGACCAAATTAAGTCTAACAGGGGAGTCTTTTAAGAAGAAATAAACTCTAAGATCTGCTGGAGAAGTTATTATGACAAGAGAATAGATGCATTTTAGACTAAGTTACATAAACCTCTTTCCGGAAGGCACTGAAACCTGGATGACACCACTGACAAGACACCTGGCTTTCTTGGCATCTGGGAACTTGCATATAATCCTATTGTATAGCAGTTGGGGAAGGTCGCTAGCAAATCACCATGACAGAACTTAATTTTAAGGTAGATTACTGAGCCATAATTCTTGTTTTCTGAGATTAGAAACCAGACTAGACTGACACCCACTTCCTCTGTCTCAGTTGGTGAAGAAAGGGTTCTGGCTGCAATCCTAGGAGATGCACGAGGGGTGGGGGACGAGGTGTGCTCCGGCCACGCCTCCCTCTTCCTGCAGACACTGGCCCCGCCGGATGGGCCGCTCAGGACCCGTCAATGGCTTCCACGGTTCAGTGAGAAGCAGCTCTGATTATGGCGTCTGAGATATCTGAACATACAGCTCTCTCCTGCTCCAACTGAAACATCAAGGTAAACTGTCCTACAAAGAGAGTGCAATCAGATGCCTTTTCTTCATAACTGGTAGAGATTATACACGTCTGAGAACTCAGTCTGTAGCCCCAAACTGTACACATGGAAAGGCTACACGACGAACAATTTGATAACTGAACATGCAGACGCTAGCTAATAAGCGGGCACGTAAAGGAAAACTTGCACTTCAGCAAAGCTGACCGTTCAGGGAGCGTTGGTTGGGACCACACAGAGAAAGGGTTACAGTTTTCAAAGACAACGTGTCTTAAAGAGGATTCTTCCATTTAGAAAAGGAAAACGAGCACAATCAGCTATTTTACAAATGTATTTTCTTCATCTTAAGTGTTTTTCTTTCCCAATTAAAAACCCACTTTCTATATTGTAATTACTTCAAAAACAAACACATCACACCACTTCTCTTGGGTTAAGCAATCTGGAAAATTAAATTTCAGAATATATATTAGATAGTAGGAAACATGCTATCTCATTTTATATATTTATATGTACACATATAATTATATATGTGTATAATATGTATATGTAATATATATATGTATAATTATTAACTTTCAGCCACTTAAAAAGTTTTATTTTCATGTTGAATAAACTCAAGAACTTCCCCCATTAATAAAGAATGATACAAGAATGTCCAGTTTCTGTACGTCTGCTATTTCTGTCATCATTTGTATGACCCCAGCATACAATTTATATTATTAGGTTATTTGGTTTTCCTCTGTAGGCTGCACTACAGGAAAAAATTAGGTTTCCTTAAGAAGAACCGTTCATATGGTAGGTGTTTTAGACTGAACTGCGTCCCCATAAAATTCATAGGCTGAAGCCCTGACCCCCCAATGTGACTGTATGTAGAGATGGAGCCCTTCAGGAGGTGATTAAGGTTAAAGGGGGTCATGAGGGTGGGTCCCTAATCCAACAGGACTGGCATCCTTGTAAGTAGAGAAAGAGACACCTAAGATCTCTCTGCACGCATGCACAGGGAGATGCCAAGTGCGGACACACGAGAAGGCAGCTGCCTACAAGGAAGGTGGGAGAGGGCTCTCACCAGAAACCACACTCAGGACCCCGACCTTGGACTTCCAGGCTCCACAGCGGTGAGAAAATAACTATTGGCTGTTGCAGCCCCAGCTGTGGCATTCGGTAACGGCAGCCTGAGCACACTAACCCAGTCGCCGATGCTCACCCCGGAGCTGGGACAGACACAACTGATGCACATTCCTGTGACAAGAAGGACGATGCCCCATGTTGCACCGAGAACAAGATCTTTGGGAAACTGATTCCATTTACAGCAGAAACACATGAAAAAATAACACAGGAGCAAGACATGGCCGCATAGTCTATCCTTGGCTGTTCTGTTTATGCAAGGAGGGAAATGTCTTATAGGTGGACTAAGTTACCTAGATCTCTTCGACTTTAATACTTGTGGATAAAGCAGGAACTCTCATAACTAAGAAGAAAATTCACAGCTGTGCAAAGACAGGGCCGGGATATGAATCATTTGGAGCATGAAATCCATTTCTGGAAGAGACAGAATATTTAAAATATCAGAATGCCTCATTTAACCTTAATCTAAATTTTCTCTTATCTATTATTTATATTATTTACTTGTTCTGAGATAAATGAGGATGTTTTTCATGGGTTTAAGAAGAAATGTTTGACATTTCTGTTGTGTTTACTATTGAAATGACAAGAAACAGTGGGAAATGGAACTCAACACCACATCACAAATCAAGGCACTGATAATAAACTGATGCTAAGAAAAACTCATCATCTCAAAGAAGGTGACAATACTCTTTCTTTCACGAGGGAATACCCCCAGTTCCGACACACTGTCACTGTCAACTATACGCTGGGCAGTCATCCTTTCAGCCTATGGACCAAATTTTCTTGGGTACCCATAGTACTTTGTATGTAGTTTTGTTTTAGTCTTAGTGTTTAAACCATGGGGTGACTTCACAAAACCTAAACTCATTTAATTAGCATTTTTAAATGATTCTGTCATGCACATTTCACCACAATGGAAAAAAAAAGACTCAAGTAATCCCTTGCTTTACAAAACAGGAGTAGAAAGTCATAAGGGGAAGTAAGCAAGAGGCGATACTGAAGAAAGCCAACAGGTCAGAAGATGAATAGAATAAGGAAGAACTGCAGACAAATTTCAGAACGAACAAGAACATTGAAATTGACACTGGAGATAGCACAGAGCTAAACTGCTGCCATAGCAAATGGAATCTGAATGACAAACATAAAACGAGCCCATAATGTATAGAAAGTGTCCTCGCTGGCATATATTATAGCAAGTATTCTAGAAAAGGTAGCCAGGATTGTATTTGGGGGAGGGGGGTGTAAGATTGTCATGATGCAGAGAAAAGAATAAATAATAGACAGTGGGAGGAGGTGGACACATAACCCAGGCCTCCTGAGCACTGTGCAGAGAGTCACCACATGCCAGGAAAGCACGGTGCACGCTAAACAGATGGACCACAGTCATCTTAATGGCTTGGGGGATGGGGGGAGGGGTTACCTAAAGAGGAAAAAAAATAATTTCTTTATAGTTTTTTCTTCTACGCTAAATGCCCTAAGATAATAGGGCAACGTGTACTCTATTTAAGGAGTTTTAAAAGTTATGATCTGCAGAATATTCCTTTCACAAAAATACTGAAAAACTACCTCTAGCCAATCAAGAAATAAAACCAGAACTGAAGACTAGTTCAAAATGAAAATGAGGCGTTATGGGGTGGAGGTTTGTGGTAAAACACCCAATCACAAAAATCTTAGTGAGCATCAACTCCTACAATTACCACCGCTGACTGAGTGAACCACAACAAGGAAGTTGAAGACATGGACAAGGCTTAATCAAGGCTGAAAGCAACATGCTTCATTATGATTGCTGTTTCTTTTCATGGGAATTACCTTGTTATTGAATCCAGAACATTCCTCCAAAAATGTATGCTCCGCACAGAAGTTCCCCACATTATTCAAACTCAAATCAGAAAGTAGGTCTAATGGATCATTAAGGTGGTGATACACAAGGGTTTATCAGATTATCCTCTTTCTTGTGGGTGTTTGAGATCTGGCATATTAAAAAGTTTTAAAAAGAGAACTGACTCTGGGTGGTGAACACACAATGTGACATATAGATGATGTGTTACAGAACTGTATGCCTGAAACCTATGTAACTTTACTAACCATTGTCACCCCAATAAACTTTAATTTAAAAAATAAAAATTAAAAGTTTTAAAAAGAGGAAAAGTACTCATGGGGGAGGGGGGAAAGGGGGACTCCAGACAATACAAACAAAACCTTTACGTATAACTTTAAACCAGTACCTCCCCAAAATTAAAAGGAGTGTAAGCTCAAGTTACAAAATATAAGTACCAGAATGTCTCCAGGAGACTTGACTAAATCAGGGGAACTTGAAAGGCCTTTTCTCATAAAATAACGACAAAAAAAAATTGTAAAAAAAAAAAAAAAGGTACCCAATTTATTCTTCTAGGTAGGAAATACAGAAGTGAACTGTGTGGGGCTTTTTTCTAAATTATACATGTTATAACTATTTAATGAAAAAAATAGAATATAAAAACTGAATTTAAAAATGTGTTTAAAAAAACAAACCATACTCAAGGAAAATAAACACTGGAAGGAAATTTAAAACAAAACTTTTTACAGAAGATTCTATTTGAATGATAGAATTATTCCTTAGTATTTTTCTTCTTTCTACATATTGATGTTTTCCAAATCCCCTTTAATAAATACAGTGTTATTTATAATGAGTAAGTTATTTTCATATCTGAGTTTTTTGTTTGTTTGTTTTTTATCTTGCCCAGATCTTGAACACATTTGGAGAGTGCTATGGACCAAATGTTTGTTTCCACCCACCCCAAAATTCAGACGGTGAAGCCTAATCCCCAATGTGAAGGTGTTTGGAGCTGGGACCTTTGGGAGGTGATGAGGCCATGAGAGGGGAGCCCTCCTAGATAAGATTAGCGTCCTTATGAAAGAGACCCCAGAGCTCTCCTGCTCCTCCTGCCACGTGAGGACACTGTGAGCTCATCTAGGAACCGGGAAGCAAGCCCTCACCAGACACAGAACCTGGGCAGCTTGACCTTGGACTTCACCCTTCAGAACCGTGAGAAATAAATTCTGTTGTTTATAAGCCACCCAGTCTATGGTATTTTTGTTATTGCAGCTGGAACAGGCTAAGTGAGAGAAAAGATTCTGCAGTGAAAATAAGATTATATTTCTTGTTTATTTATGCATACCCTGTTTTATCAAAAAATAAAAGTATCCTATTTGAAAGCCACTCAGTACAGAGTGAGTGAAGTAAACTGGGTACAAAAATACATAATCACAACCTAGTTTTTTTAATCCAGAAATTTCACAAAAGCAGCTAACAGCCTCATCATGACAATAGCTAATACTCATAATGCTGAACTTTCAGGGATCAGAATTAAAAACACCTTAAGCCACAGAGGGTTTATTTTGGGTGCCCCTCTGCTATTATTTTTGTGTCATTTTGATTATCACTGAACCTATAGTTGCTTTGCTCTTTCAAAGCTCTCACCAGAAAAAAAAAAATCTCATCTATTTCGTAATGAGAAGCACTCAATCTTTACTCAAACTACCAGACTCCAAACATGTACTTCCTACAAAACAATGCTATCATTTTAGCATTTTCCTTGATAAAGCATCTGCCTTGCGATTGGCCTCAGACTGCAAGCCATTTTCTTGTTCCACACTTTATAATCTGATCACTGCTTCCCCTGGTAATTATTTCTCATGCTGCTGTAATTTTCCACTGGTGTCCCATAATTCCTCTTGGCATGTGGGCTGACAGCACGCCTGGTCCTTACACCGCTGATTTCTTCTGCAGTAACCTCTGGGCACCCACATTCTCCCGACCTCCCCTTCCAGGATGTTTCGTCTTCACTCTTTGCATCTCTCCACAGTTGGCTCTGGAACGATTTATCATCCCAGTTGTCCCGAGGAGTCACTTTTGTTCTAATTGCCAAGCTAAATAAATTGGACTCCTTCACTGTCACTTTGGAAAATGATCTCTCAGCTGAACATTTCTAATTACGGCCTGAAGAGCTCCTAAAAATTAAGGTCAGGACCGCTCCATTTCAAGAATGTTACAAAGCATTGTGAGCACAAAGATCTTGTCTTGTATATAAACAAACACGGGGCTAAGCTTACTCCTGTACTATAAAGGCTTTTCCATACGTTTTCAAATATTTTGACTCTCAGCACTGATGCCTCGTAGTCTCAAAACTGTGCAACACTGAATATAGAAATGGACAATGGCCAGCCATTTCTGCAGCCCCACAGTCTGCAGCAAACAGTCTCGGACACCCGCCCGCTATCTCCAGTAACCGGTCCAGGAAGCTAACCTACCATCTGCACGTCAGACACGCAGGAAGCCAGGCCGTTAGACCCTGATCTCCAGCAAATAGTCCAGGAAGCCACACAGCATCGCCTGTAACAGATGGCCCCTAAACAGCCAGGGCTTGATCAGTAACTGACAGCTTCCCTAACTTTTGCACCCACTTAGGACCAATGGGAGAAAGCTAAATACGCACGTCTAACCAATCACAGAGAGCACCTGGCCCACCTGCCGCTTCCCCAGGCCCACAGCCTCCATCGGAGCACAGCTGGAACCTTCCTTTTCGTTGCTTTCAAGCTCCCCAGTCCCCCATCTGCCTCTGAGTCTGTGCCAAACCCATGTGACAGTGGCCAGCCCCTTTGCTAGAGCGAGCTCTGAATCAGTAGCCTTTGCTGGTTCTCATCTGGGTGGTCTCTGCTTCGGTCCAACCTAGCTTTCAAAAACGCTGGTAGAGCTTAACATTTAGATGTGATGTGAAAGCTACAGTGTCCACTTCATTTTCTATTTTATTATTCCTAGAGACAGCAGGTTTAAACTCCTAAATGTGCTACGTATTTTCCATTCGAATCACACGTATTATAGCCGCTTTCTACGTAACATAAAGTAATCTTTGACTTTGATCTGAGGGCTTACGTATTTATAAACCAGTGTGCGCTGAGTGCTTGCCAGGTGGATAAGACCTGATATTCACACAGATGTTCACGGTCTGGTGCAGAGAGGACACTCCCAGAATTGTATAATCCCTCCTCTATTTCAGTGAGCATCGCCCTGTCGCTTTTACATGTTAAATTTAGTACAAGGCACTAGGAGTATTTTATATCTAATAAGCAAAGCATGGGTTTCTCTTCAGGTTCCCGCCAGCTCCCTCCCGGAAAAGTGGTGACAGAAGATCAAAGCAGTGTGTCCTTCCTGAATCAGGACGGACACCGAGGACCCTATCGAAACGTCCTGGGTTCCAGAAATAGCAGTCACAGCACTGAGCTGAGAAGAATCAGCTCACCAGGGGCATGATGGAAGCACAGAAGTCCGCGTCCCTAACAGGAAGTTTCATCTCTATTCCGGCAAAATACAGGGCTTTCCTTTGTGCTACTAACAAAATCTCTGACAGCAGAGCCTGTATCAAAGTGCAGAACTGGCTTAAAAGAACAAGAGGACAGCTCTTTGGGGCCTGTACCTTTTCCCACCTAACTGATGGGCAGTGCTGGCTCTTCCGGAGTGGACCACGTTGTCCTCCGTCACTCAGCAGCCTTTCCTCCAGTTACTCGGAAGTCAGTGAGACCCACACGGGACTGTCGCTGTCGGGGAGGTTAACCATGGTGTTTCCACTCCCGCGTGAATGCACTCAGATTTAGAGTCTCCAGTTTAGAACCAGAAAGAGTTCTCCCTCCACACCCCACCGCAGTGATCCCACCATCTGTGAGGACACACTGCTTTCCTCCATCTCCATCTCCATCTCCCATCTGTCGATGAGGTGTATGCTGCCGCAGCCTCCAGGCAGGGGTGTCTCAGGACAAGCAGAATAACAGTGAGGTGGAGCCAGTCTTGACAAAAATAAGTCATGACAATCAAGAGGAGGACTCATGTGGCAAAGTAGCTCAGAGTTCAATACCAGGGTTCTGCCGAGCACAGGCGTTCTGATGCAGAAGGATCGCTCGTCACCCCATGTGCTCGGCTCCCTCGTTGCTTTTGGTTTCCATTTTGCCCGACTGGAATGCGAAATGCTCTGTCTGTGGTGACTGCTGAAGAAAATGGTTAGAGCTTCTCATCATGTGTCATGTAGGACTTTTTCCCCCTCCAAGTTATACTTCCAGGGGTTTATACTTCTGGCTGCCTTGCTAAAAATAAATATTTGTAAATCTCAGTTACAAGGCCCAGCATGATCATTCAAGAAGAAGCAAGTTTCAGGCCCAGGCTCCTGTGTGTTTGTCAAGTAAGGGCATAAAATTCACACCAGACTGAGATCCTAAAATGAAAATATTATGCACAATACTTCAATTACCCACAAGCCCCTACAGCTGCTTTGGGGATATATAGAGAGAACTTGCCAAAGAGATGGGTTCCTGAATCATTAACATGGGGTCGGAAGATATAATCAGGAGACTTTTATTTCATTTTTCTTTTTGCAGACCAATGACAATCTCCCCTATTTTTCAAGACCCCTGAGAGGAGCAAGGCAGGTTCCCTCTGAGACCCTTCATCCCACCCTTAATATAACCCACCTCCCAGAGGTCTTGCTACAAGTTTATGCTTCCAGTAAGAAAACAAGCTTTCCGAGCTATAAAAATGAGGGCAAAAACCTTGTTTTAGATGCTACTTTTACACATACACAGGAATCGTAATTTGAAGGATTTAATTATACATTCCTCATGCCCGTGAACTGAACTAGAATGAGATGCTCACAACCCCTGCCCAGAAAATAAGGAAACCATGTCTGAACGTCACTTACAGTCTCACATAAAGTATGATTTCTAACCCTGCCATTTTAATGCCGAGCGCTTGATGCAAACTCCCCTTCCACCGAGCCTGCACATAAGCAGTTTACAGTCTTCCAGACTCTTTATAGGCTGGACTGGGTAATTAATCCCCCAAGTGTAATGTAAAGCCAGGCTCATACAAATACCCAGGCTCCTCGAAGTGGCCGGCTGAGCAGGTGATGGAGACAGAGCAGCATCTAGAGCCTGACTGGGAAGTGGGGACGGGGTTGCGGGGGAAGCAGGAGGAATGGGACATGAAGGTCACACAGTCAACCACGCAGCCATTCTGTTCCCAGAGAAAGCAGAACTCGCCAGCTAGATTAACACGGCCAACAGATTGTACTGCCAGCTTATTTCCACAATGCAAACATTATTAAAAGAAAGAAACGGGAAACCGATTCGGCTCCAGTGTGAATGTAAGTAACAATAATGAACAGTGCAGCGACACCACAGCTGACCCCTGGGTCTCCAGCTCATAAACGTCCTCTGCTTATGATGACAAATGCTCCGGGGTATGTGGCACCCAGGACCAATGACACCGCATACAAAATGGAGCAACCTCCACGCCAGGATTCTTGGTCATTCTTTTTCGGATGACAGTACGTGACTAGAAGGCTGTCTTTTCAGAATTTTGCTTGCATTTCAAATTTTTTCCAGAAAGGCAATTGCCTATGCTAGGGGATAATTATCTTAATTATTATTATTGATTGATTCAGCAAAAACTGGAAAAGGCAGAATCTTTTGAAAGCATGTGTTCTTTATAAGTATTTTTAGAATTATAAGAAGCAATAGGATAGTCAACGTGCTACAACAATAGCAGTTCCATGTATATAAGAATGGTCACTAGAGCAAGTGTCTACTGACAATCTCATTACTGAATCATTTGTGTAAGGAGAATAACTTTAAAATTTGGTCACAGTCATCATGCAGTTTATAATCTAGAAAGAAAATAAACCATTTATGAAACAATAAAGATAGCACAAATACCTTAATTATGTCAATAGACTGAAAGTCTTGTTAGAGAAAAGGGAAAATGTTAAAGAAAGGCGTTTTCAGGGAAGACATTTATGAAGGAAGCTACAATTTCATCCTGGAATGACAGAGGTTGTGGGGTAACATTCCAGCTCTGAAGAATAATATGAGTAAGACTGAAACCATAAACATGACTGTGTGCAAAATCAACAAAGAAAAATACGATTTTCCTCTATGCTCATAATAGCCAAATGAACGATATAAGAAAAAATTCCACTCACAAGTTTGTTTTTTAAAACTATAGAACTTATGGATAAATCTCTTAAGAAACAGGCAAAACCTAGATAATATGCATTCTGAAAATTTTCTGAAGGACGTGTGAATAAATGAAGCAAGAAAGCCATTCCTAAGACTAATAAATACACAGAAAAAAAACTGATGGTAGCTAGAAGGGAGGGGGGTTAGAGGATAGCTGAAAAGGCAAAGGGATTAGAAAGTACAAACTGGTAGTCACAAAATCGTCACGGTGATGTGAAATACACTATAGGGAATATAATCAATAATATTGTAAAGACTATGGAGGGTGTCAGGTGGGTACTGTATTTATCGGGGGGATCACTTCGTAGATTATATAAATGCCTAACCATTGTGCTCTACAACTGAAACTAACAAAATAATATTGAATGTCAACAGCATAGAGGAATATAGTCAACGGTATTGTAACAGCTACATACGATGTCAGAGAGGTAGTAGACTTGGGGGATTACTCTATGTGAGGGGTGTAAATATGTAATTATTGTGTTGTTTTGTACACCTGAAACAAATAAATAGAAAGCTATTCCTATATTAGTTGACTCAATATCAATATTGCTGATCATTTTCCTTAATTTATATGTTCAATTCAAGTTCAAAGCATCCTAGTGTTTATAGAACTTTGCAAAACTTGACAAGCTGATGCTAAAAGTCATATAAAAGAGAAATACAGTATGAGTGGCAAAAGAATTTTGAAAAAGAGGAAGAAGGGAATACTTGCTTGATATAAAATTATAGGACACCATTTGCAACAACATGGATAAAAAAATTGAAAGCTTTTCTTCTAAGATCAGGAACAAGACAAGAAGGCCCCACTCACCACTGTTATTCAACATAGTATTAGAAGTCCTGGTCAGAGCAATCAGGCAAGAAAAAGAAATAAAAGGCATCCAAATTGAAATGAAGAAGTCAAACTGTCACTTTTTGCAAGCAACATAATTCTTTATATAGAAAACCCTGAAGACTCCTCCAAAAAAACTGTTAGATACAATAAACAAATACAGTAAAGTTGCAGGATACAAAATCAATGTACAAAACCCATGGTGTTCCCTACTTATTAACAATGAAATCTCAGGAAAAAAATCCCCTTTGAAATTGCAATAAAAGAATAAAACATCTATGAATAAACTTAACAAAAAATGTGAAGGACCTATACACTGAAAACTATAAGACATTATTAAATGAAATTGAAGAAGACACAAAGAAATGGAAAGATATTCCCTGTTCATGGGTTGGAAGAATCAACTTAATTAAAATGGCCATATTATCCAAAGCAATATACAGATTAAACGCAATCACCATCAAAATACCAAAGGAATTTTTTTAAAGAAATAAAACAAAAAATCATAAAATTTGTACGGAATCACAAAAGATCTTGAATTGCCAAAGCAATCCTAAGATAAAAGAACAAAGCCGGAGGTATCACACTCTCTGACTTCAAATTGTACTACAAAGCAACAGTGATCAAAACAACATGATACTCATTTGCAACAACATAGATGGGCCTAAAGAGTATTATGCTAAATGAAATATGTCAGACTGAGAAAGACAAATATCATATGATCTCACTTATATGTGGAATCTGAAGAGCAGAATAAACAAACAAACAAAACAGAAATAGATTCATAGATACAGAGAACAAACTGATGGTTACCAGATGGGAAGGGAGTTGGGGGCTGGGTGAGAAAGGTGAAGCAATTAAGAAGTACAAATTAGTAATTACAAAATAGTCACAGGGATGTAAAGTATAGTATGAGGAATATAGTCAATAATGTTGTGAAAACTATGCATAATGTCAGATGGGTACTGGACTTATCAGGGGGGATCACTTCATAAATTATATGAACGTCTAACCACTACACTATACACCTAAAACTAATATAATACTGAATGTCAACTTTATTTTAAAAAATATAGCCACAGGCTATAAAGTACAAAGAATATAATCAATAATATTGTAGTAATTACGTACAGTGTCAGATAGGTAACAGACTCATTTGTGTTATCACTTTGTGAGGTATATAAATGTCTAATCACTAAAAATAAATAAATAAAATAACTGTTGATTTTTTTAAAAAGCAGCATGGTACTGGCAGAAACACAGACACACGGACCAATGGAACAAAACTGAGAACCCAGAAATAAACCCACATATATGTGAGCAAATAATTTTCAACAAAGGAGCTAAAAAGATACAATGAAGAAAAGAAAGACTCATCAATAAACGGTGCTGGGAAAATTGAAAAGCCACATGCAAAAGAATGAAAGTAGACTGCTATCTGTCTGTCGCCATACACCAAAATTAACTCAAAATAGATCAAAGACCTAAATATAAGACCGGAAACAATAAATCGCATAGAAGAAAAGATAGGTACTAAACTTATGGACCTCAGTCTTAGAGAGGATTTTATGAACGTGACCTGAAAAGGCAAAGGAAGTAAAAGCAAAAATAAGTTAATGGAACTATATCAGACTCAAAAGCTTCAGCACAGCAAGAGACAGTATCAACAAAACAAGGAGGCAGCCAACTGAATGGGGGAAGATATTTGCAAACAATACCTCTGATAAGGGGCTAATATCAAAAATATATAAAGAATTCATACAACTCAACAACAAAAACACAAATACTCCTTTAAAAAAATGGGCAGAGGACCTAAACAGACACTTCTCCCAAGAAGAAAAACTAACGACCAACAGATATATGAAAAAATGCTCAACTTGACTAGCTATTAGGGAAATGCAAATCAAAACCACAATGAGATACCACCTCATACCTGTTAGAACAGCTATTATCAATAAGACAGGTGATAACAAGTGTTGGACAGGCTGTGGAGAAGAAGGAACCCTCATACGTTGCTGGTGGAAATGTAAATGGGTGCAGCCACTATGGGAAACAGTATAGAGGTTCCTCAAAAAAATTAAGAATGGAATTACCATACGACCCAGCAGTCTCTCTTTTGGGTATCTACCCAAAAAATCTGAAAACATTTATCTGTAAAAATATATGTACCCCTATGTTCATTATTCATGGTGGCCAAGTCATGGAAACAACCAAAGTGTCCTTTGATAGATGATTGGATAAAGAAGATGTGGTTATATATGCACAATGGAATACTACTCTGCTGTAAGAAAAGATGAAATAGTGCCATTTGTGACAATATGGATAGATCTTCAGATTATTGTGCTAAGCAAAAAAAGTCAGATGGAAAAGTCAAGAATCGTATGATTTCACTCATATGCAGGATATAAAACTGAAAGCAACAAACAAAAATTCATAGACACAGAACAGTTTAGTGGCTCTCAGAGGGTAGGGGTGCTGAGGAAAGTCAAACATGGTGACGGGAGGACTCTGGGTGGTGAACACACTATGCAATATACAGATGATGTATTACAGAATTGTAGACTTGAAACCTATATAATTTTATTAACTAATGTCGCCCCAATAAATTTAATTTTAAAAAAGCAAAAAAATAGAATATTATTTAGTGGTTTATAAAAAATAAGTAAATGAAAATAAAGTGTATAACCCCTAGAATGAAACCAAAGAAATATAAACCTTAAAATATTGGAAATACTACACAACATACACACATGCATGCACACAAACACACACAACACAACCAGAAGGAAGCAAAGAAGGGAACTAATTATGAAATGCTTCTTAGTATCTATAAAGCCAGAAAATATATCAATGATGTAATACAAAACAACTAAGCCCAAACTTACCTCTTATACCAATAAATGTAAGTGACCTAAACTCAACAACTTAAAAAAGAATATTTGTTTTGATTCCAAAACAAAAACAACTGTACATAAAAGAAAAATCTAAATGGAATTGAAAAGATTGACCATAAAAGGATAAGATTGACCATAAAAGGAATTGAAAGTGAAATAAAACCAAAAAGAGAGGAAGTGAGAGACAGGTCATGATCTTATTAAGAGATGCTGTGAAATACAGAACCAAAATTTTTGCAAGATCCAAAGAAAATAAATAAAATTACAAAGGCAAAGACTCGTACTTGAAATTCCAAAAGGTGCACTTCACCATGATGATAATTTTGGAGTATCTCTGCTCCATACAGCAAAAAGTACAGGACAAAAAGTATAAGGAGAAACAGGCAGACACAAGCTAGTAGCAGGGGATGCTAAAGCAAGGCTAAATCCTGAAGTTAGCAGGTAACTCAAGGTGTGAATGATTTAAATAACATAATAAGTTATATATAATTTATATAAAAACTCACAAACTAGTGACCACATCTTGCTGTCAAGTACTTGATGGCAATTCATAAAAGTGAGCTACATGTTTGACCCCAAAATCATTAATTCAAAAAGCACCAAATTGGGGTGGGCCGAGTGGTGCATTGGTTAAGAGCTGGCTTGGTTGGGCCAGCCGAGTGGCTCAGTTGGTTAAGAGCTCGCTCAAGAGTTTGAGCTCTGAGCAACAGCGGTTCGAGTCCAGCCCGAGCTGAGCAGCCG
>NW_017731968.1:184383-186273 GCF_001890085.2 Hipposideros armiger | reverse complement strand
CAAAACGACAGCAACTTGTCTGTTCCCCTTCCCCCAATTCCCCAGCGCTGTTCCCATCCCCCAATTCCCCAATAAAAATCTTTAAAAAAAACACAAAAACACCATGTTGATGACATAGTCTGGCCCCTGAGACCTTCATCCCCTGGTGTCATACCCCTGAGTGAAGTGGCAGAAGATGTAATTTATTGACCTTAGAAGAGGGAAAACACAGGAGCCCTTAAAAGCAGAGTCCCCCTAATGAGGGAGAGGAAGCGGAAGAGGGTGGCAGTAGAGGAGTATTCAAAGCAGGAGACAGACGAGACCCTTGCTGGCTTGAAGACGGAAGGCGCCACATGGAAAGCATGAGGAAGAAATTAATTCTGCCAAGAACCGCTGAGGCTGGCACAGGACCCTGGGCCCCAGGGGAGCAGCATGGCCTGGGGAGACCCTATGCAGGAAAACCAGCTAAGACCCCTGCAACTGAGAGAATAAATGGGTGCTGGTTTAAGATGCTAAATTTGTGATAACCTGTTACACAACCATAGCAAATGAACACACACGATTATCTCTGAAAAGAGGAATGAGATTGGTTGGAGTGGATGGACACTGATTCACAAGGATTGTTTGAAGTTTTAACCACGGTCTATATTTATGCATGACATATGCAAGCTCATTTTAAAACTATAAAAATAAATACTAACCTCAGCTCAAGTGGGAGGGGTGAGTCTGAACATGGGAGGTGGGTGGAACACGAGAGTAGAATAAGAAAAATGAGGTAACTGTCTCTAGAGTTTAAATAAAAATATATGAAGATTTGTTTGGCTCTTCAGCTTCGTTTATTTTGTTCCAAATCTATCGCTAAGCATATGGATACTCTAGACATTTGAAAAATGGATTGATCTTCTAATGCACTAACGAGGTTTTCGCAGAATTTATATGAGAGTACTTGATAGTGTGCGAAATATTTCACCCAAAGAAGTAAAATATCAATAGCAATAAAGAGACTTGTCTTTTCCCCCCCAATGAATCAATGAGAACTGTAGCAGTGATTTATCTGGCCGCTTTTTATAGTAAAATGCTGCCAGTGTAGAAACAATTACAGTTGGCCAGCAAATTTTGCTGCCCTTTAGGTAATCGCTGGCTCGTGTGTGTGTGTGTGTGTGTGTGTGTGTGTGTGTGTGTGTGTATCAGCAATCGTAAGTAACACCTTCTGATCATTTTCATATTCTTCATACCTGAATGTGTCTCGCACACTGAAATTACAATATCAGAAGCTTTTTCAACCATCGAAAACAGTAGGACTACTTACAGCCCTGATGCTTCCAAAACATTTAGCCCACCACTCGATGGCACACCAGTTGGGTGGTTTTAATGCATCTGAAAATATTTTTACAGAATTTAGATTGAGCCTAAATTTGCAGATTTAAACGATAGCCTCACATTTATTTCACGTCTCCCTGTATTACAAGTTCATTTAGCTTTTCGAAACACCTAACAAATAGACTCCGTAGCGAGATGCTTTCCTCCCCCACTGAGTCCTGACTTTTCTCACCTGTATTTTCTGAAGAGCAGGTCCTAACAATGGCTGCCCCTGGCTTCATTTTCATAGCAGTGATTCATATTTAATTAATGGACCTCAGTCCTTTCTTGTGGGGTTTTTTCCTCACATAATGATTAAAAAATAAGCCAATTTGCTGCCTATTCATTTCTACAGTGCCTATTTTTCGGACACAGAAATGCTGATATAGATATTAGATCACAAACAGGATAAGAGAGAAAAATATTTCCTTTTGACATGACCTTTTAAATTCCATTAAACAATTAACAAGGGCCAACCAAGAAACCAAGCAAAAAAAAAAAAAAAAAAAAAAAAAATTTTTTAAATCACCTGATAGCAATGACCCCAAAACA
>NW_017731968.1:152724-184370 GCF_001890085.2 Hipposideros armiger | reverse complement strand
AGGGTCACTGGTTCGATTCCTGGCCCGAGCTGAGCTGCCGCTGAGCTGCCAACAGGTGGCAGGATGGCTCAGCTAAAAAAAAAAAAAAAAAGAACATTTTTTAAATCACCTGATAGCAATGACCCCAAAACACAGGAAAGTTTGTAAAAACCTAGGAAACAAACAAAAAATGACTAAACAATACAAAACGGTAAGTGACTAGAAAGTATTCCCTACGTATGAATATTTCCTAAGTCACTGAACATTAAGATGTGAATGGCTCTGGGTTGCCTTTTCCCATTGATTCCACAGCTTACTTGTTGATTAATGGTTGGTAGTGTTTTTTTTGTTGTTGTTGTTTTTTTAGCTGAGCCATCCTGATACCTGTTGGCAGCTCAGCGGCTGCTCAGCTCGGGCTGGGCTCGAACTGCTATTGCTCAGAGCTCAAACTCTTGAGCGAGCTCTTAACCAACTGAGCCACTCGGCCAGCCCTGTTGGTTGCTAGATTTCCCATGGCTATTTGCACAGTTGTATTCTGGAAAACCACAGTTATGTTCTCTGAATATACGTTCTCAAAAAGTGAAAATAAAACTATTTTTAGATATATTTCAGATGTTCCTGGTAGCCAAAGGTGGGTATTTCGTTCTCTTGATATAGCTGAGCATACCTGGGACGTAGTAAATGTGTTAGGCAGAGGAATCTGACAGACATGCTGTGATACCGAAATCCAAGGTCATGGGACTTACTTAATGTCAATTAAAGATATCTGGTCAGGAACTAATGCCCTTGTGTTTTCTTATGACTATAATTCCACTAAATTCAGAGACCAGATTTTAGATAATATTAATGCAAAATGCCAGATCAGAGAAGAAAATAGGAGTGCTTTATAGCAAAACACTACACCACACACACACACACACACACACACACACACACACACGACACAAAGAAGAGACCTCACGTACATCTGCATGTGTAGAAGTGCAGCTACTCAGGTCACCAGGTGCTGCCATTTCTCCCCATCTCAGCTGTCTCCTCCATCCCAGGGTTCTAAGGTCATGTGCGTTTTGCAAAGGTTGTGTACACTGGACAATGTGGAGTAAATGGCTACCCCACCCTGTGCATGGTTCCCTGGCCTTCATCAGCCACAACAGGGTTAGGGATCGGTGGGTGGGATGCATAAGCTTCTTGCTCTTTGGAGGGACTTGGAACCCCCAGAATACCTTGGGGCACAGCAGTCCTCCCCAGATACTGTGACCCAGCAGGCCAGCCAATGGGAATTTGCCACACAGGCTTTGTCCCCAGGGGCCAGTTGTAAACACGAAACCAAAGGTCCCCATCAGCTGCTGTGTCTCCAGCAGCTGACATTCGCCCTGGGAACCAGGTGGGAAGCAGCAAAGACCTTCTGCACCATGGTCCTAGGGACCCTCTCGGGGAATTTGTGCTTTCCAGCCCTGTGACCCGAAGGTGTGCTTGGTCAGAGGTCTCAGGTCCTAGCACGGCGATCACTTCCACAAGGCGACACAGGGAAAATCCCACCCAATCTAAAGCTATAACTTCTACCTGGCCATTTTGTCTCCTCGTGCTGGTAGATCAGGACAAAAAAAAAAAGGAGGCTGGGGTGCCTCTGGTGTTTCAGCAGTGAGCAGGCCTTTGCAGCAACCAGTCCTGGCAAGGAGAAACCCCTCCAGGTCCAGCCCCAGGAATGGCGGGCTTGGGGCACCCCTCTGCGTGGAGCAGCTGAGGGGCTGGCTGGTGATGAAGGAAACCAGGCGACGAAGGAAATTAGAGCGGGCAGTGGAGAGGTTGCTGGTGCTCTCCATCACGGTCAGGGCAGCTGCAGCAGGGGGTCCACAGTGCCCAATGCCAAGCACAGGTGTTCGGAGTTTTTGGAGAGTGTAGCTGGCCACGACTTTGAAGGGAACTGTGATACCTGGACGAGTGGATTTCAGCCACACACCCGGGCTGTGTGGGGGCCTCCTACACGCCACTGCCAGTCCTCTGGGCCCCTCGCATCTCCCACTCTTGCTTCAAATACAGACTGCAGCCAGCTTTGAGCAGGTGCCACCAGGCAGCACCTGTGTTAAGCCGATGTTGCATGCCTGTCCCTTCTGACCAGGGTTTCTAGGTCCCCCAGCAAGGGGCAATATCTCTGAAAGTATGTGACTGTTTCTACCAACCTCAGAGAGCTAAATATAGTTTGCAGTGTCACTTGGTATTATGAGAGTTCATCAAACGTTCTAAGTCCTTCCAAACTCTGACCTACCACTGCAGGTGTGTACCAAATATTCTGTAGGAGGGTGGGCTGTGGACCTTGCTGGACAAGAACGGAGGCCTGGCTTCCCCACGTTGCAGGAGTTGGGGGGTTGGGGGAGGCCAGCCGGCTGGCAGTAGCATCTTATTCTGGCTCTCGCTGACCTTCACCCGGCATTTCCCTTACACGCCTGCTCCCAGGAAGCAGGTTGGTACTAGATTCGAAGGGAGACAGGGAAACCCAGTAAAATCTTTCATCCATGTCCTTTTCAGAGCTGGCTCAGAATGTTATCATATTAAGCTCAGGGAGTATGTGGGCGGACGACGACCTGGCTCAGGTTCAGTCTGATAGAAACTTACTTACAGCTGGGCTTACCTAGGCAGAACGGGCACCACCGGGCGGAAATGGGGGGCCATGCTGACAGTCCAAACAGCAGCACTCTACACAAGCCCAGCCTCTGCCATGAAGCTCCCACACTCTCTCAATACACTCCCTGCCCAGCCCAGCTCACACCACCATCCCAGGAAGGGGGCAAGGCTGCAAAGGGCACCCAGGGAGCTGGACAGTGTGATGGGGGTAGGGCCAAAGGTTACGGTTCGCCCTGAGATGGATTCTCTCTTTTTTGGTTAGGGACAGAAAGCTGGCAGTGAGCTCACTGGGGAGACCCGAAACTAGGGAGAGAGGCAGAGGCCAGGGGCAGCCCCCCCACCCAGGGCAGCGCTTTGGCTTCCACAGCAGGCCTGAGGGCCCTGCACCTCTGCTGGTGCCAGCCAGTGAACGCCCTCCCGTGAAAGGGTTATCGAAACTCCTGACTCCTTCATGCAGGCTCTGCCCCAGGTCACTGGACGGCAGAGGATGTTAAAACTGATTGCAACACCTGTGCCTCCTCAACTAGAAGAGGTATGCTCAAACAGGGACCTTGGTAGAGGCCGTTCACCGCTAGAACGTGTGTGTGACATGTTTCCGAACCTTGGCACCAGGCAGGGAGGGCTTTGTCAATGCTCTCACAGTGATGATGGCTCTATTCACTCTGTCCAAGGGGAATCTCAGCCAAGAGTTAATGTCTCCATAGCTGGCTGAGTCCTCTATGAAAACGCCTGTCAGGACACGAGTTTCCCACATAAGTCCCCTCAGCTCCATAGCGAGAGGCTGTGAGAACTGGCTGCCACAAATTCTGAGAAAACACAGCACTGCACCTGACAAGATTACAGAGACGTTGTTCCTTCTCCAGGGGTTGGCAAACTACAACCTGAGGGCCAGAGGGCCAAATCTGGCCTGTTGCCAGTTCTTAGGCAGCCTGCAAGCTGAGAACAGCTTTAACATTTTTTTACTGGATGAAAAAAATAAAAAGAAGAAAAGTATTTCTGATGTGTGAAGACAGCCTGGATTCAAATTCCAGTGGCCACAAATAAAGTTTTATTGGAACACAGCCAGTCATTCATGTTCATACTGCCAGAGGCAGCTTTAACACTGACGACAGAGATGAAAAGCTGCAAATGAGTAAAACATTCATTATCTATCCTGTTATGGGCTGAATCGTATCCCCCGAAGAGTCAGGTGTGGAAGTCCTAAGCCCCAGGACCTCAGCATGGGGCTGGATTTGGAGACAGGGACATTAAAGGAGTGATGAAGTTAAATGAGGCTGTAGGATGGGCCCTAATCCAATCTGACCATGTCCTTACATTTGGACACAGACACACACCAAGGATGTGCGTATGCACAGAGCAAAGGCTATGTGAGGACACAAGAAGGTGGCCGTCTGCAAGCCAAGGAGAGAGGCCTCACCAGGAACTGAATGGGCAGCCACCTTGAGCTTGAATTTGCAGACTCCAGAACTGTGAGAAAACAAGTAATCACCCCACCACCCCCAATACCCCCATTCACTTCAAACACATTCATCCCTTCGTTCTTACCACTTTCTGAAGCAGTTCTGAAAGTCTCTTTCGTATGTATCTTTAGTTGTGCTGTCGTGGCTACCTCAATGTCTTGAATCATTTTGACTTTGGGGAAGAGTCAGAAGTCGCACGGTGCCAGATCCGGTGAATAAGGTAGATGAGGACACGCTGTAATGCTTTTACTTGATAGAAATTGCTGTATACCAGAAGCGATGTGTGACATGGAGCGTTGTCATGATGGAGGGTGGTTTACGGCACACTTTAAACACAGCTTCCTTCAACCGTAGCTCACACCCAACTGACTGCACCAAACAAGTTGAAACTTGTCACTCGCTGTTACTAAGGTTTGACGCACCGCTTCCCATTTTGAAGGTCCCTGCCTTTCCATTGGATGGCGCTCGGCAGCAGCATTCGCTGTATTTTGTGATCACGATGGAAAGGCTTCGTGTCACACATCAAGTCTGGCACAGCAAATTCTGTCAAAAGGAAACACTTACGGTGTGTCCTCATCCACTTTATTCACTGGATCTGGCACTGTGCAAATTCTGGCTCATCCCCAAAGTCTAAATGACCATGAAAGGTAAACGTTTTGAATCAAATCAAGGCAGCCATGAAAGTGCAATGAAAAACACGAAAGGGGACTTCCAGAACTGCTTCAGAAAGTGGCAAGAACAATGGGATAAGTGTGTTTGAAACCAGGGGAAGCATTTTGAGGGGGATTAATGGCAATGTATCTTTTACTGTAAAATTTTTCTATTTAAACATTCACCATATTATTTGATTACACCTAATACTGTGACAGAATGGAGTGCTGACAATGTAAAATCACAGAAAGCAAGAGTTAGAAAGTAAGTAAGAAGAGCTAAAAGAATAATGTTATTGGTATCTTCATATCACAAAGTGAGGAATCAAGAGATAATGTCTATATTCGATGAAACAAAAAATAAAAAGGTGGGCCGGCCAAGTGGCTCAGTTGGTTAAGAGCTCACTCAAGAATGCAAACTCTGAGCAACAGGGTCACTGGTTCGATTCCTGGCCCGAGCTGAGCTGCCGCTGAGCTGCCAACAGGTGGCAGGATGGCTCAGCTAAAAAAAAAAAAGAAAAAAATAATAATAAAAAGGCAACATATTAGCATCTAAAAATAATCAAGGAACTAACAATAGTAATACAATCATTCTGGGTTCCAGGCAGAGAAATTCGGTTCAGTGATTCAAGGACTTCGCTCACCAAACAATATCTAAAATAGATGAATTAAGAAATAAAAATGTAAACACATTATTTAGCAATATATAGAGGGAAATATCAGAGAAAAGGGTTAATAGAGTTAAAATGGTTCCCTATGAGAATTGGAATTAGAGAAGAGAGGGTTGTTGCTTTTCATTATAAATGCCTCTGTACCTTATGATTTTTTAACCACACCCCCAAGACATACTGAATCAGACACCGGGAGTGGGCGCCAGCCATCTGTTTCAATAAGCCTCCCAGTAGATTTGGGTGCCCACTAAAGTTCAAGAACCACTATTAAGGACACAGAAAAAAAGCTGGAAAGAATAGACAGCCAATCATTAACAAGTAAAGCTCCAGGGAGAAGGACTTCTCTATTCTTGGTTTTTAAATGGCACGTTATTTTCATAATAAATATAGCTTATATGTGGGTAGATGTAAGCATGTGTATGTGCGTATGTGCGTTTGTATGGAAAAATATAGAAATTTTCCAGAATGATCAAAACACTCATGTAAATATGCTTACTTCCCTGGAAAAAAAAGATAGGAAGTTATAGATAGATGGGCAGAGAGTTATGACAGAAAATTGAGACAGTTGAACATACTTACAGAAACAACAAACACACCAGAAGTTGATTAAAATTCTAAATAAGTGCATATTCAGCAACAGAAGAATTTCTCACAACCTCTGTCTGACTATACCTATGTGTCTGATATTCCTCAATGTCGCATCCATACAAAATACACCAGCAAGAAAATTGTGGACTAACCAAAGTAGATTTAATTTCTTCCTTAGAAATGTTATTCCAATTCTAGCAAAAGGACCCCAATTATTTTTTCAAATAGTTTAGTGTACTGCTACTCAACTTTGATTTTCACAAAGTTTAACATATTTAATCACAGCCTTTTTTGATCGGTGATTCCATTCAACTCAATCCTTTTTATATCCTATTGTAAAGTAAAGAAAACCTTTAAGTTAGAGAAGTCCTCAGTACTTGGGATAAAAGCTATTTGTGTATAAAATAGTTTAGAAAGAAGAGGCAGAATTGAAAGAACCAAAGCAAAACTAAAAGGAGAACAAGAACAGATGACAAGGATGACTTACTGCGATTCAAGTTCAAATTAAAGAATAAAGCAGTTATAAAAATGAAAAGAATGAAGAAAAAAGACAGAGGCAGTCTGAACTCCCCCCGAAGAAACCTGACGATAGAATCATAAAGTGAAATGGACCTGGAGAAAATGAAAATTTTAAAACCATCATTATATTTGATTTATATAATCCAGTTTAACTGCCTGTTAGAAAAACATTTGGTGCACATCCAGTTGCAATTTTTTTTAGTTGCTCCCTTTTTAGAAGATTTATTTGCAACAATGAAGTGTGGTTAAAATTCCATAAGAAAGGTGAATGTCAGTGTAAGTATTTCCCTAGCTCCAAACTCTGAAAATTTTTCTTTCTCCTCTTTTGGAAGAGCAGAACGTTCTGAGATATATTTTTAAATAATAAAAATTAAAGATGAAACATTTATTGAAGTCAGTCAAAGTAAATATACCTTAAATCTCCAACAGCAGCCCATGGCATATTAAATGTCTTTTTTAGGTCACACCCTTTTCAGGTCTTGAAGGATTATGCTATAATAATTAAAATGTATGTGCATTTATAGAAGTGCGAGTCACTAGACAATGTACTTTCAATTTTACTAAGGAAATAAAACCATAAGACATTAACGAGCAGTCTATTCTAACATGTTTTGGGTGAGACCCTGTGAGGCTTCTCCCTTGTGTAGTCATCTCTTTTCTGGCCTTACTGCAGCACCATTTTTGTGATCATTATTAGTAATCTCAATTCAACACCCATAAAATACAGCCTTAAAATACAAGTGAACACTTTATAACAAAATTATAAACAACCATTACATAAAATTGAAATTGCCTTTGATCAGTTAATTAAAATTATCTGTAATTTGTCCATTTCCCCTCGAACCACCTAATGGACAAGAATGTTTTATTCACTCATGTTGATCCAATAACAAGTCCCTGAGCCTGACACACAGTAGGACTCCAATAAGTGGTTGTTGTACCGAATTGAACCCAGGTCCATGAAAACTGTTTTCTTCGTCTTTCCGTATTGTACCTACGTATGTGTTGCTATGAAATGAATGTTTGCGTCCCCCCAAAGCTTGTACATGGAAACCCTAACCCTCAATGTGACGGTATGAGCAGGCAGGGCTACTGAGGGGTGATTAAGTCATGAGGGGGGATCCCCATGAATGGGGTTAGTACTCTCACAAAAGAGACCCCAGAAAGCTGTCTTGCTCCTTCCACCAGTGAAGACAGCTAAACATAGCATCTATGAACCAAGAAACACAAATCTGTGAGGAATACAAGTTTGTTGTTGAAGCCCCTCCAGTGTGTGGTGTTTTTATTACAGCAGCCTGGGCAGACTTAATGACTAAGATTTACTTAACTTTATGTGATCCTCAGGTGTTTAATCATCAGCATATATGATCACAAACACATTTCTCTGTTTTTTAAAAGCCTCTTTTTCAGTTGAAATGAGGCCGGATATTTTGAAATAAAAGTGGAAGAATTGCTTCTGACATCAAAGCATAAACATTATGATAGATCAGGGCACAAATATGCACGTTGAAAAAAAAACTGCTCACAAATTGCTAGACTAGACATCACCCTAATTGTGCATTGAACTGTTCTCATCCAAAAGGTGGACTGTCTACCCTGAGGGAGAGCAGTGTCAGTCATCAGTCACAGGCTCGCACTGACGGTGCCAAGGACAGTCCAGGAAGGAACTCCCCTCCAGCAGGGAAGTGCTGTGAGTCCCCCCACAAAGCAGTCCGTTTTGTGAAAATGGTGGTGACAAGCCTTTAAAGCTCAGAATCCATGCTTGCTTACAAAGCTTATGATTAAGTTTTTATGTTTCCACCGTTAGTCCATTGGAATCCTGATTGTATAAAAATTGGGCTTTATAACTCTCGCTCATGAGCTTGACCGATGTGACAGCTTTGTTCTCAGGATGCCGACAGACCAGCTTCCTGGCCCTGGTCCATTTCACAACAAGAAGGAATCCAGGCCAGTCAGGACCTTCGGGGACAGGAAGGGGTCTCCGCAGGGGGTGCCCTCTGGGGCCTGTTCTTTGAAGCTCCTCAGAGCTAGCGTCCAACTTCACATCACACGGAAGGAAAATGCATAGTTTATGTCCTATTTTACGAGATTGACTTAGAATTTCATACAACTTAGATTTTCCAAAAGTGAAGGCCACCCTCCACTGAGACACAGAGATAATCAGTGGCACCCAAGCCACTTGTTAGCTTTCTAGGAACGTCCACTCCGCTGTGCCTCGGGCCAGAGAAACCAGAGTGCGGCCCATGGGCTGGAGAGCCCACAACACGCCTGCTCCCTGATACGTACCAGGGGTCCCTTGGTGGCCGGGAATGTCTCTAGGGCATGTCTTATGGACTTGGTGTCTGAGACACTGGGAGAGGGAGGCACAGCAGCAGGGGCAGCCTGCTCGCAAGCTGCCCTCTAGAAGGGCCTGCTCTGGGCCATGACTCTCTCACAGCTGTCCCCTCCACTGGCTGACACCTCGTGGTCCCGGGCAGACCCCAGAACAAGCAAGCCCTCCACCTTTCAGAATCTAAATATCCCCTTTCACAAGTGAGCAGCTGCTGCCCAGGACACTGCCGTGTCCATCTCCCCGCCCTGATTCAGGGGGCCTGGGCTGAGGCCTGGCCATGGGCCTAACAGCTCCCTGTGACTGTCCTGTGCAGCCAGGGTGGGGGCCACGGCTCCAGGCGTTTGTTCATAAGGCGTCAGGACCCGCCTGCCATCTGGGCAGGAAAGCGCCCCAGATTCCCCAGGGCCCAAATCTTTGTGAAACCGAGGGCTGTTCACAGGTGACCTTCGCACTCGGCCAGCCGCTTCTCCGTTTTAAAGACCAGCTCTGTAGAGACGGGCTGACACCTCCTGAGCCTCGGGCCTCTACTGTGAAAGCCTGCTACCCACCCCGAGGAATCTCTGGGGAGACGGGGACAGCTTCTGCGGGGGCAGCAGGAACAAGGCCTCGGCAACCAGCACGTTGAAAGGTGTCAGAGAAGAAAGAGCCCTTCGTGGTGACTCTGGCACTTGGGGTACCTACCGCCCACAGTCCCAAGACCAAGTCCAAGGAGAAGCTTTGCAGGTGGCGGGCACAGCCTCCTAAGCAAAAGTGCCCAGGTGCCCTCCTGGATCTGAACTCTCTTCCAGCACCACCGGCTGCCATGCAAATCAGCAAGGTGGGGGCAGGGGGGAGTGGCCTCGGCTGCAGGGGTGGAGAGAGATGTAAAGTTTGCCCTATTTGTCATAACCACGCTGTAAAGTGTCATGACCTCTGTGCCCAATGTGCTGTGTGAAACCCTCCTCTTCGGCAGGTAGAGTTGCTGTGCAACATTGAGCAATATTTACACTAAAGAAAATACTATTCTTACAAAACTAAGCAGACTGTTACAATAACACCCAGCCATCCCCCTCCTTGGCATTTATCTGAAGGAATTGAGAACAAGTCCACACAAAACCTGCATGCAGATGTTTACAACAGCTTTATTCACGATTGCCAACACTTGGAAGCAACCAAGACGTCCTTCAGTAGGTGACGGATAAACAGTGCTGTAGTCTGACAATGCAATATTATGTGATGCTACAAAGAAATGAGCTATCCAGCCATGAAAAGGCATGGAGGACCCTCAGATGCATGTTGCTAAGTGAGAGGAGCCAATCTGAAAAGGCGGCATCCTGTTATCATTCCTACTCTGTGGCATTCTGGGAAAGGCAAAACTACGGAGACAACAGAAAGATCAGCAGTTGCCAGACATTGTGGGGAGAAGAGGGTTGGATGGGTAGAGCACAGAGGATTTTAGGGCAGTGAAACTACTCCATATGATGCTCTCATGTTGGACATGTGCCATCAACCATGTGCTCAAACCCACAGAACATGCAACACCAAAAGTGAGCCCTAAGGAAAATGATGGACTTTGGGTGACAATGACATCGGTGCAGGTTCATCGACTGTAACAGAGATCCCACTCTGCGGAGGACGCTGACCGTGGGGGAGGCGATGCATGAGGCGGGGAGATGGGAAATCTCTGTTTTCTATTCAGTTTTGCTGTGAACCTAAAATTTCTCTTCAGAAAAATTAGTTTATTAAAAGTGAAAAAGAAAATGCTCATTATTGATCTGAAATTCAGTTTTCACAGGCATCCTGTATTTTCATTTGCTAAATCTAGCAATCCTGCTGGATGAGCACAGAAATTTTAAATTATAAAAATCATGAGTATTTCAATGTATTGGGCATACTTGGAGCATCCTTCTCTACCGTAGGAGGGTGGTTCCCCCATTATGCACTCAGCTGAGACACCCCAGCTGAGTAGAGGGAGAGGCTTAGATGGGCTGGGTACCCCAACACTGGATTAGTTAATTTGCCACAGCTTGGCACCCTCTGATGAACCCCAGGATTTAAAATAATATTTTTACATTGATTTCTAACTTCCTAAACACTTTGTTTACCTAAGGTTTGAATCTGACTACAGGCTTTTTTAAACTTACGAGTGCTGTTTCAGTCATTTCATTAAAGCCCGGGAAATCAGAAACTGGGGCTTCAATTACTGCAGTGCTCCCCAGTAACTTAATGTGACACCCAAAAAAAAGGCTCTTGATAAATGCTTGTTAAATAGTTCTTCCCTTGTCTCCGATATTTTAAAAGTAATACATCTGACCTTTAATGCGACATGCTTTCTTTCCATTAATAGGGCTGCTTCTTAGAAGACCATTTTCGTGATATCAGTATAAACTGAATATGGTATTTATTCAAGCTGCCATTGTCCCCGAACTTTGCAGAGCCAGGATGAGAATCTCTGTATTTCTGTTAAGTCACCTGTCGACACAACCTCGGTTGCATAATTACATTTAGCAAACGATACCTTCAGGCGATTCCTGTTGCTATTGCTATGCCTACACTGAGACTTCAGGGGGGTAGGCACATCACCAAAATCACAATAAAGCTCATAAACCTGAGTCTGTTATCCGCCAAACACATCTCTGGATGGTCACATCTGCAGAGAAGTCTACTAGAGAGATACTGACACACATCACACCTCCAACTGCATACCCACAACGTTACCACTGGCAGGAATCACCAACTACAGCTTGTCATCAGCCATAATCAGCTGATCTGCCTGGGACAGCTTTAATTTCCTGACATAAAACATTCTTATTTTCTGCTCTCCCAGGTGAGGCATATGCCTGAGAGGTCATGGGGAAAATAATCCCCACCCAGGGGGCTGATAGTGGTCACCGGTTACAGTCAGACATTGGAAATTCTTTGCTACAGAAAAAATAAAACTATTATGAATATGAAGGGACCTTCAAGCTATTCATAGACTTTCTTAGATGCTTTTCCTGAGAGGCTTTTCCCAAATCCAAAGCCTAGATAAAATAGCTCAGCATAGCATTCATTTTTCATGACTCTCAAGCCAGACCGTAAATCCATGCTCAGTGTGCATTAACTCCCATCAGGGTTTTAACAACTCGCCTAAATCTTGCTTTGCCCACACGGGGTGAAAATCGCCCTTCCACTCACAGGGATGCCAAGGCAGGCCCGGGCGGAGAGCTATAGAAGTCCTAACAGCTGACTGCAAATAGGGGGAAGCAGAAGCAATTTTCACCCAGAGATGCTCGTCTCACCGTGGAGTCCAGCGTGGACCTCGCCACTGACAAACCCACCAAGCAAAAATGGGACAAATGAGGGGCTTGTTCTCAGCGACCAGAGGAACCCTTACAGGGAGCAACTGGGCTGCCAATCATGCAGAGCAATCAGCCCACTTAGGAACCGGAGCTTTGGTCTCTTTAGTGCTTCTGCAAAGAAAATCTAGACAATAACGCTCTTTCGCAAAATCTGAGAAATCAGACCCAGCAATGTCACCCTTATCTCATTAGGAGCATCCTTGGAATGATATCTCTACAGCAATGCCTAGGATTAAAAATTATCGCTGACATCAAGATGCAGACGTTGGCAATGCCATGTTTGTCGAAAATGCCCTCAAACGCAGTAAAAGACACTGCCTATCAACAGTGTCCTTGGTCAAGACGGGGCAAATTAGCCACACGGTACTCAATGAAGGGAACAATCCACCCCCTTTACCTGTGCGCCAATGTGTAAATATCATTCTATGTGTGTGCCTCTGGAGCAGTGGTTCTCAACCTGTGGATCGCGACCCCTGTGGGGGTCGAATGACCCTTTCACAGGGGTCGCCTAAGACCATCGGAAAACAAAAAGATATTTACATTACGATTCATAACAGTAGCAAAATTACAGTTATAGAGTAGCAACGGAAATCATTTTATGGTTGGGGGTCACCACAACATGAGGAAGGAACTGTATTAAGGGGTCGCTGCGGCATTAGGAAGGTTGAGAACCGCTGCTCTGGAGATTATCTGTGGGATATGGAAAATCTCACCAGAGAATAAACTATGTCATTAAAAATAAAAAGTCCATACCTGCAGAAAGAAATCATTCTGTGCTTTGTGGGCCACGTGCCTGAACTTGCTTTTACACTGGGAGTGCAGTAGCCTTGTATACCACTGAACTTCAGGAGTCATGTCTGGGGCACGAAGCAGTCACTGCTCATAAATCGCCCACAACAGGCACGCAGTGTCCCGTTGGGACTCTTCATTTGCTCTAGTAAGTGAGCTGTGTGCCTTTTATGAATCCTCTGTGATGATGCTCAGAGAACAGGATGGAGCTGCACCTGAAGCATAGGCAGCCACGGATAAGGGGGGGAAAGTAAGCTGGTGACTCCAGCTGGGGACGTAATTATTTGTCACTGTCACCAGCCTGTCACTCGTCCTTAGCCAACCGTGGTCTACACACACGTGGTAGGAGACCTAAAATGAAGACTATCATGTGCTGTCTTGGTGAAACCCAGAGGGCCTTGGACAAGCAGACCTCAAGTTCCCCTCCCCACTCTGCTCCTAAAAACAAGACCCCCTTGCCAGCGGCCCTCACACAGGAACCAGACAGCTGCTTACCCCTCAGCAGTGGTTTCAGCTTCCGCCAGGCTGGGACATGATTCAAAACAAGCCAACCATGTCTTCCCGCGGGCACCAGGGGGCGTCTCTCCCTCTTGATACTATGCAGCCTGCCTCCTCTGGCCTCTGCTCACTCACCCTGCTCCCCAGCGGTCCAGCAATGGCGTGTGGTGTCCTCTGGGCTGTGACTAGTGAGCTGCTGTCCATCTTGTCTGTCCAGCGGCCGGTGCTGTGTGTTCAGCCATCCCCATCCCCTAGGGAGGGCGTCTCTCCTCATCAACAGGATGAATAGGAGGTGATTCAAATGACACATTTCCTAACTGGTTCTTTCCCTAAATTTCCCTCAGCTCTTGTCACATGAAATCTGAGCTTTGGTGACCTCCCAGATGGGTCAGGGGTCATTCAAGGGCAGTCCTCCCGTCATGCCACGCCCCTGATCCTCTGTTATTCAATTTAAAAAAAGCATAATTACATATCAAATCTGTTCCTCTTCTTGAGTAAGTAACAATTTCTCTACAGACACAAGTTCATGGAAGAAACATCTTTCCTCTGTTAAAAAAAGTCCCAGGAAAAGGTTTCTTTCAGGTAAGCGCCACACCAAACAGTAATTTCTTCTCCCTTCCTCGGCTTTCATGCTTAAATTCTTGATTTTAAGAACTTCCCGCCTACAACAATCCCTTACCTAAGAAAATTCTAAAACTTCTTGTGGCAGCCATTAAAAAAAGGAATACAGCTACGCTTTTAGCCACAGACGTTCCATGGTTTAAAGATGTATTTATAGGGATGCCCAGGGAACTACAATTTATCACTTCATATACCAGTTCATCTCCATACCCGCTGACCACTTGCTCTTCTCTAAGCAGATATGTGACAGTTACCACCAAGCCATCGTCCAGGGATGATGTTCGGCCAACAGCAGTATCCACTGGAACAGCTGGAAATCACTTGTCTGGGGGCCAGGGCAGTGACTCGGGATGGGGATGGCCACCCGGCAGGCTCAGCACGGGGGTTCTGCTCCCAAGACCACCAAACCCTCCAGGTTCCCAAGAAGAAAACAAGAGAATGACTAAAATCATTTACAACAGCCCTTTGAAAAATCCGCCACTTAGTGGCACCTACCAAAAGGCATGCTATTGGAGCTTTTTTTCCGCTTCTCTTATTTAAAGGGACACGTATGGCAGACCCACTCTCTAGTCTTGCCCCAGATCCGAAGGCTGCAATGATGTGTGGGTGGCAGTGCTTCTCCTCCGCTGGCTTCCAGTCGTGGGTGACACAGGGAGAGCAGCAGCTGAGACTCTAGGAGACAGGAGGTGAACGGGTGAACATACTGTGGCACAGCCACACGATGAAGTGCTATCCACAGATGAAAAGAAGTGAGCTGTCCAGCCATGAAATGGCAGTCGAGGAGCCTTAGATAGACATTGCTAAGTGAAAGGAGCCGGTGTGAAAAGGCTACGTGTTATATGATTCTAACCATGCGGCATTCTGGAAAAGGCATAATTATGGAGACAGTAAAAAGATCAGTGGTTGCCTGGGGTTGGGGGGTAGGGGTAATGAAAATGTTCTAAACTTGACTGTGGTCATGATTGCATGTATCTGGGGATATACTACAAATCACCGACTTNTAGGGGGTGGGGAGGCGGGAAGATGAAGAATCGGCGCACAGGGGATTTTTATGACTGTGAAACTATTCTGTACGAAGCTACGATGGTGGACACGTGACATTATGCCTGCTTCGAAACCCAGAGAATGGCACAACACAGAGCATGAGCTTGAATGTAAACTGTAGACTCTAGTTCATAGAGTGTATCAATAGGGGCTCGCAGATTGTCAGAAACGGACCACCCTAGTGGAAGATGTTTATAATAGGAGAACTGTGTACAGGGCAGAAGAGCATCTGGAAACCTCGGTACTATTTGTTCAATTTTTCTGTAAACCTAAGACTGTTCTAAAAAAAAAATTTAATTTAAAATTTAAAAATGTATAGGAAAGGCCAGTTTTAACTCCAATTCTGACATTAACGATAACTAGTAATGAGTGCTTGGTGTTTTACAGACACACTCTTTGCCGCAACCTGTTATTATGCCCATTAGGCAGGCGATAAAACTGAGGCGGTGAAGTTGCATCGTTCACCAAAATCTACAGTTTGATATTTCTCGGGTGGCCCACATCTGTTTGCCTCCAGAACTGAACTCTTCGCCACAATGACCTACTTACTGCCTTCTCCCTAGAGAGCGCCACCCAAATGCTTATGAAAGAGGGGGCAATGAACCCTGCCTTGGGTGGAGTGGGGAGTGGGTGCTTGAGTTCTTACTGTGTTCGGGGCACTGATGCTATTTAGACAATGAGGCCCGAGCGCCTGGCCAGACAAATGGAGTCCACAGCCTGTATGCCCCATGATAAAACAGACCAGGCCTGAGCTAAATGTTTCCAGGTAACGAGGAAGCAAATGACTCTTCCAGACTGAATCCACTCCCAGTCACTGTTGATCTGGGCAAAGAGAGAAAAGGCTTTCTTAAGATAACAATAATTTACACGCAATAATCACTTTAAATAAACAACTGTACACATACAATGACTCAAAGCTAATCTTTAGACCACTAATCTTCCCAAATGGGGTGTGCATCGATATCCTACTTGTATATAACACACCAGTCCCAAGGAATTCCTATTCCAGTAGTATCACCAGTCAGTCCAAAGGGAAATGTAAGATGCTGAACACCTAGTGGTCCAGAAGGATTAACCTGCACAAAGATGCATGGCCACAGGTCGGCCACAGGTCGCCCACAGGTCGCCCACAGGGGCCCCGGCGGTCACTCACTGCAAAGGGTGAGCTCATTGGGTTTCCAATTTTAAGACGTCACAATTTAATCTAAAGTAGTTGCTTAATCTATATCAAAATCTCAACACGCTGCATAACTGCTATTTGGCATTATTCCAAGTTAGGATTAATATTTCCCTTAAAAGTTTCCCCAGTAATATTTAATAGTCTGAGTTAGGTGATAGCTTATTAATACAACTAAACCTCTATTGTGCCAAGCAATAAACCTAAGTATAATTACTAATTATATTGAGCATGGATTAAAGAACGAGAGATGGTCTTTTTGATTCCATGTAACACCCATCAGAGTAGGAACTTGCTACAGACTGTCACTAAACATAGCTGATAAATTAGTCAGGAGTCATCGGCACACAGGTTTGGGCATATGGGATCCTGTAAACAAAAAGTTTCTTGCATATTTTCCAACTCTGAGAAATCTGAAGTAGGTTTATGACAGGGTTTATGACTCAGACCTTGGTTCCTGGAGGCTGTCTTCCCCCTGCAAACATGATGGAATCCATATTTATATCAAATAGATGAGCAACTGCAAGTCAGGTCAGGGGTATTTCATGGGGCCAGTTCAGTTTGCTCCTTAAATGAAAAAACACAAACGCTGTGCACTGACTTAAAGTGCCAGCCATGCCAGCAGAGGGCTTTCCATATTGTCAAGTTTAATCATGGGCAGATGGGTTCAAAACTATGATACCTTGAAAAAGTTTTAATGGGAAGATGGAGGGAAAAAAGCATGCTCTTTAAAATGTTTTAGAATCCTCAGATTCTTATGGGGGGAAATATAAATTATCTTTGTAAACAGAAAATGAAAAGAATTTATGCAGGACCTCAACATTTTTATACTGTTAAGACAATAATATCTATCTTGATGTTTAATATTAAAATAGCATCTATCTCGATGTTTAAAAGAATGTAATACATTGGAAATTGGTTTCTTCAGTTTAAGATTGACAAGTAAACCGCATAACAAAATCAAAAAAACATTCTCAAGAGAATTTAGAAGTAATGCTGATTTATCAGAAAATCAGTGTTATGTTACCTTCTCTTGAGATAGTCACATCCATTAGCCATGTAGACAGACACACAGACATTTTGTCTCTTTACTAACAAAAAAAAAGAGAAATTATAGCATTTGTCTAATTTACTTCTCACTCCTCTTTTAATTTCTCACATATTTTTGTCTGAAACAGTAGCAAATCCCTTGCAAACTCACGAGTTACACGGTAATACCTCTGCTGCATCTGAGGATGCCAGCAGCCTGAGTACACACTGTCAGTGTGCAGCGCCCTCTGCTGGCCGACTTATTAAACACTGCAATAAACAAAATTCCTGAGTGTCAATGTTAGGGGACAGAGTAAAGACAAAATATTACTAATTTTGTTATATTAGAGATGTAATTCCAGGTAGTCATTATCCACTGCTGTAATTCCTTTATTAAGCAAATGTTTACTGAACAAAACAAACGAAAATCTACCGTGTACAAAGAAATATCCATGCAAAACAAAAGAAGAACATATTTAGACTCTAAGACTTCTTATGCCTGACTCAAGCCCCAGGTGGAAAGTTACCCCACCTGCCCAGTTTCTCAGTTTCTTTCTCCAGTGTTCTCAGCCTCTCAGGGTTGCACCAAGCACTTGTGCTGTAATCTTTCAGCTTGTTTTCTCCTTTGGAACTGTGAGCTCATCCGCAGCACAGGCACAGGTTGCTGATCTCTGAAACCTTGAACACTTGAACATTCTAAACATTCCATAACTATCTGGTGTTTGTTTGTTTTTTCTTTTACAAAAGATGTAGAATTAACCAAGGGGCCAGAACAAGCTACACTGCAATAAGCTTTAGAAAGTTGTCCTGGGCTGCAGAGTTGTATGATCTTTAATCATGAGAGGTGGTGCAGACTATGTGCAGCATATTAAACCTCTGGTTGTGCATTCATTTAGAAAAGGAAACAAGCACACCACTGTGCTCACTTAGGGTTCCTGCCTGAGACTCCCATTGGAGTTCCAGTCCAGACTCTGGTCCAGGAGCCAAATAGGAATGGGAGGGAGGAAGACAAGACATCCCTCTGGGACAGGACGGGGCCGAGCTCTGTGACACAGGCGAGCATGAGGCAGGCCACTGGGACAAGGGAGGAGCACCGTGGGGCTCCTCTCTCGGGCTCAGATTGATTTGATTTGATCTGGAGTAAAACAAAAAAAAGTCATTTTAATAAATCCCGATGCACTTCCACGTTCACTGCAGCATTATTCACTGGAGCAAGACATGGGAACAACTTAAGGGTCCATCAAGGATGAATGGATGAAAAAAATGTGTGATATAAATACAACGGAATATTATTTAGCCGTAAAAAAAGAAGGAAATCTTGCCATTTGTGACAACATTGATGGAGCTTGAGGGCATATGTTAAAGTGACAGAGAAAGACAAACACCCTAGGCTGGCAGTAGATTGCTAGGGGACAGCAAGTGGTGGGCGAAACGGGTGAAGGGGATCAAAAGGTACAAACTTCCAGTTCTAAAATAAAACAGTGTAGCGTACAGCATGGTGACCATAGCTAATAATACAGTGTTGTATATTTGAAACTTGCTAAGAGAGTAGATCTTAAAAGTTCTCATCACAAGCAAAAAACATACTGTAGCTATACTGATAGATGTTAACTAGAATCATTTCACAATATAGACACATATCAAATCATTATGTTGTACACCTGAAACTAATATAATGTTGTATCAGTGATATCACAACAAAAATAATTTTTTTTAAAAAGCTGAAAAAATATAATTGAATAAAATTTGCAAATTGAAAAAAAAAAGTTAGTTTGCTGGAAAGGGATAATTTTTAAGGGGCAAAGCTTTAAAAATAAATGTTATTTGAAAATATACAAATAAATAAATTATATGGTAGCACTGGGTAGACAGAAAGATAAACCAAGTCTTGGTTGATGGCATTTTTAAAAATTTACCAGGTCTTTCAAATAAGAAACAAAAGTTATAAAATTATAAAGATAAAACTGTGTGATTTGACTGCATAAAATAGCAAGTTTTTACTGGGTGAAACAATATTACCCAAATGTCGAAACAGAAGTGACAAACTGGGAAAGTTTTTGCAACATATATGAAAAGTCTTTACTAATTAAAAAGTATTTATGCAAACCAGTAAGAAAAATACCAGCCACCTAATGAGACACACATGGGCGATTTTCAGAAAGGAAATACGGAATGTCTTTAAGCATTTGTAAATACACTCAACTTCACTAATGATTAATGAAATACAAATAAGACACACTTTCAATCTAACAGCTAATATCAAGTTGATAAAAATAAAAAGTTTGTAATTTTTGTGTATTAAAGCAGGTATGGGCAAACAACTTTTCTAAATATGTTGTTGGCAAGAAAATAGATTCCTACAATTTTTATAGAAGACAGTTTGTCAATATTTATCATAATCAACCTTACCAATATGCCCACACACATCTAGGCATTTATCCTACACGTCTATTCACACTGGTGCAAGGATAGTCATCGCATCCTAAGATGTAGCACTAAAACCCTGGAAAACACCTCAATGTCCACCTGAAGAGGCCGAATAAATAAATCCTGGTATATCCCATACAACCGAATTCTGTACCATTTGGAGTGGGAGTAGAATTAGACACACCAACATGAAAGGATTTCTGAGACACTGCTCATCGGGAAAACGTGCAGAATCAAGAATATCATACAGTTCCGTTTAGTGTTTCAAAACAGATACAAACGCTTATCAGCAGCACTGCTCTGGCAGAGTACGGAATGAACTCTGCGGGTGGGGCTGGGGTGGAAGGACCAGGGGACACCTGGTTCTACTGGGTAGTACATATACCCGGGTGCCGCTTGGTCTTTTTCGACCTTAGTCTTGTATTATTCTTTCAAAACATAAATTTTAAAAACCATATAAAAAAAAAACTATCTCCATCAAATCCTGCGTCTACAATGTAAATTGCGTGTGTACAGCAACGATGAAGTCATTCTGCAACAGCTGCTAATGTGTGACACGTAGCAAAGGACGCAGCCTCCTGGGAAGCGGCTGAGGGGTGTTTGAGAGTGAGAACAGGGTGAGGGTACCCAGGCAGGCCGCTCAGTCCCCTAGAGCCCCCGCCACCTCGGGAGTGGAGCGCCCCCAAGTGGAAGTGTGGCCTGAGGACTCAGGGGGTCCTGTGGTGCGGAGGGCTCGCTACATGCAGGGCAGAAAAGCGCTCTGCAGCCATGAGCTGCTGCAGGGCCTGCCCGGGCCTCCATGGTCTCCAGGTCTGCTGGACCGTGCGCCCCAGTACAGCTTGAGGACACACAGCACGCAGGCTGAGGACCAGCCTCGTGTTGGCGATGGATGGACGCCTTTCACCATCAGTGCATGAGGTTTTTCTAAGGGCATCTCTGTCCAGGCAACACACAAAGTGTGATGGGCTGCAAAGTTGATGTGATGGAGACACTCTTTAAACAGCTTAAAAGAAGCAAACCGGGCTGACAATATAGAAATACATATGAATTATTTCTGATGAGTTTATCAACTATTGTCAAACTTTTTGACTGTGGGTCCCTACCCATAAAAAAACTTTTGAGTGGGGCCGGCCGAGTGGCGCGATGGTTAAGAACTCGCTTGGGATGCCAGAGGGCCCCGGTTCGGATCCCACATATGAGGGCCAGTGACACTGCCCTCTACAGCTGAGATGCTGAACAGCAGCTCAACCTGGAGCTGGGCTGCCGTGAGTCGCCGGCGACGGCGTGGGCTGCAGTCCCTATGGCAGTGGATTGCCATGGGCTACCGTGTGTGGCCAGCAGCCAGCGTGAGCGGCCAGCAGCCGCAGTGAGCGGCCGTCCAAAAGCCGGCGACTGATGTGCCTCGCCAGAGAAGAGCGCAATGATGGTGCCAACTTGGGCCAGTGAAGCAACATCCTCCACAACTAGATTGAAGAACAAAACGACAGCAACTTGTCTGTTCCCCTTTCCCCAATTCCCCAGCACTGTTCACATCCCCCCAATTCCTCAATAAAAATCTTTAAAAAAAAAAAAAACTTTTGAGTATGTACCATGATCTATGTATATTCACATGAAATGCCATATGTGTCACTGTACTCGATATTATGCACCTTATAAAAGGCACAAAACAGAAAATTTTAAAGTTGAAGGTAAACTATAAAGATGAATAGCAGTTTTGCTATTTTCATGCTCAGCATGTGGAAACCATTTATGGGGATTTGGATGCATATAGGGACCACCAACTTTAGTGAATTTCTTTTAAGTTATAACAATTTTTTAAAAAATAAATCCATGTTACACCTGAAATAATTTGTCTTTCTTGTCATTGAGAAGGATGATATCCATGGGCTGCCTGATTCACAGGATGGTAGGTTCATCTCCTTCTAATAAATAGAATATTCATGGTTTTCTGGGAAGACAGCAGCTGTTTGGTGACAACCAGCTAGTTAGACCTTGGCTTGCTCCCGGCTTCAGAAATTGTGAAGAAATTTTTACTGCAAATCACCTGTACGATTGGATTGATGCTAAATTGAAGGCCTTTAGTAGTCAAAAGCTGGAGGTTTGAATTCCATAAATTTAGGAAATCACAGGAAATAGATTCCTAATCCTCACTTTGATTGATTCTGCTATGGCAAGTCTTTCGTCATGTCCTGTGGCAGCTTTAGGGTATGGATTATAAATATTCCCAAAAAGACCCTACTGATTTCTTTCTCTGCATCGTGGAGGGGGTCATCAAGGGCTGCGGGGGACTCAAGCTCTCAGGGGCCGAGTTATTTGTGTACCAGGGTTTGGGTTCTGTAATAAATCCTAATATTATATTCTCCACAATAAAAACTGTGATCATTCAGTCGAAGGTGATAGATTCTGGCTAGCCCAGAAATTACATCTTTAAACCACCCAATATCACAGAATCATCTTTACTTGCTTTATCAAGAACATGAAGAAGTTTTTACCTCAGTGAAAATTTACGTGAATAACTTTCCTATCAGTGGACAATGTGTTTTGGTGCCAAAAAAACCCAAAAAAAACCCTGCAGTTTCAAAGCCTATTTCTTCACTCAAAATATAGTAAACAAAAGCAGTCAATAACTATGATTTCATCTTACAACTTTCACGACTTCCTTCAAGAACAGATCAAAATGGAGAGCCATGCTGTTGACCACTGGCTTCTCTCTTTGAATAAAGACTGCCCTGTGGGTGCCATCTCTTTATCTTTACATCAAAACCCTTGTTCACCAAACCCATCCCTGCTGCCTTAAAAATTCAGCTTAGTCCTACGGAGGTGGTTGCAGGCTCCATCGGAGCTCTCAAAGTAGCCGCGCACTAAACAAACAAAAACTCTCACATTCTGGGTTTCAATGTGTGTGTAAAGCACCATAACATGGTTCCCACCTGCGTCCCTCCCATTTTACTGGAGGCCAAGTCCGGAATCCTTACCGTGTGTGGCTCACGGCAGGGACCACAGACCCGGATGCCTCAGCCCCGTTCCGTTCTGCACGGTCCTCTGGCCACACGGTCCACATTTTGGGGCACACGCAGTGGCGTTTCCCACCCAGAGTCCTGACAGGTGCTCTCCCTTCTCTCAGCCCTCTCGGGACGGGCCTTCCCTGACCCCCCCCCCAGTAAGATCTGCTCCCTGCAATTAATTTTTTTCATTGCATCCAGCTCTTTTCCCTTATGGCACTAGTTACGCGTTATAATTTTTCTATTTGCTAACTAGTTTACAGTTTGCCTCCCCCACCAAATTATACATCCTGTGAGAGCAAGAACTGCATCCGTTTTGTTCATCGCCTCGTGCTTCTGCCCAGGGCTTGGGACAGTGCACGGTCTACAGTGAACGCGATTGTGTTGAATGACTCAGTGAGTGATTTGGCCACTGACTGGCTGTGGGAAGCAAGGGGTCACCTAGTTTAGAGCAGGGCTCCCTGCAGTGCCTTCTTCCCAGCCGTGTCCTAGTAACTGGGCTCCCCGTATGGTGCCCCTTCCCCCCAAAATCCTAGGACACTGCACTTTCATTGTCCCCATTTTAGGGATGAGGAAACGGAGGTTTAGTGAGGTCTTACAGCCAGTTCAACACAAGAGCATCAGAATCTGAACCCAAATTCTATCTGATCCCAAAGTTCACAGTCTTAAACATTCATGTATAATGGTATATTGCCAGCAGTCCCATATAACTCCATCCAGCAGTGCTGTCTTCAGCTCGCCCTAGGTATGCAATCCTTCTCCTTACTGCCACCAAAATTACTGAACACAGAGGTCAGGATCCGGGGTCCTGAACGTCTGTAGTTAGAATCTTCGCCCAGAAAGGTCCCTGAATTATACTATTAATTCACCCAAAGTCTTCTTCACCCAGAGGCTTCTTCCAAAACATAATAGAGATTGTGGATGACGGCATTCTTTTTTCTCTATAAACAAATATATTAATATCTTAAATATCAATGATGACTGCGTGTTAAGATGAAGACGAGACTAGACAGAAGATGGTCCAAAGCGTCTGCCTACAGTGAGAGGCATAAGCCGGATGATGATTAGTAAATAAAAAGGCCACATTAAAGAAAATGGGTTTAATAAAAAGTTGATGAGCTCCCTTTTTGCAAAGGTTAATACCCGGTAACAGTTCCAGGCTGGTATTTCGCTGGCACCTCCACGGTGTAAACACGCACCTCACTCGCAGCTCTGATACTGTTAATCAACCAGGATTCAGAGCTCCTTAAATGAAAGCTGCCTTGCTGCCATTAACGGCACTAAATACACAACATGTGCATTAATCATGAGCGTAAACTGATCAGGGCAGAAATTTCTCCTAAATCATCTTGCTCACAAGAGATGATCTCCTTATGAGAGCCATAATTCTATAGAATTATTAGCTGCCTATTTTTTGTTTAAAGCATCATTTCCTCCTTCAGGATGTGTGTGGTTTGGTATTGAAAAGCCAGATTAATCCTGTATTAATCCTGAGAGCTGTAATCCTCTTTTTATTTTCAAATCCGTATCAGTACAGTGTGAGCAGCATGGAAACAGCCCGCCCCTCATCCACGTGCCAGCGTTTTACACGCCAAAGAGCTTTTCCCAAGGACGCCTACCGCCTTCAGGTCACACTTACCCGGATCCCAGGAGTCTCCTGAATCAGTCCAAAAATAAAAAGAACCAGAGTTCAAAGTGACCCGCCCGCCCTGATCAGAATTCCTGCCAGACAACCCCCAGCATGTGCAGTAGCTGGCAAGTCCCAACTGCCAATGCCGGGTCTCAGCAAAGGCCTTTGCTCCTTCCAAGCAGGAAACGCCTACATGGTTTATCAAGCGTAGCGGCCAGCAGGCCTCTGCTCAGGCTGGGCATCTCCAGCGTGCAGGAGGGGAGCCGGTAGCGGCAGGGGCCTCACCTCGGTGCTGCAGCTGAGTGTCTGGGAGCGTGCTGCCTGGCCTCTGCCGGCAAGCTCGGCCCTGTGCACATGCGGGGCTGTAACTGAATCAAGTCGTGTGAGCACATCTGGGGTCATGCCAGACGCCGCGTGGACCTCACGAGTGGGACGTAAGGGGAGTGATCCCTTTCCATCGGCAGGACCCCTCACCAAACTGATCAGCCCCACACTGTCACCAACTTTCATGACATTGTAAATATCATCAATGGCACACGAATTCAGAAAACCTACCCTGGGTAAGGTAGTGTTCTATGATTCCCCAAAGACCAGCATTTAGCAGACTTTCTGTGACTTTCAGGAAATCTCAGTCAGGCATGGTCACATGGCACCTCCACAAATGTGCGGGGCAGACAAGGAAAATTAATCTTTTTCGTGCCATGTCATTTAGACCAAATCTCAATGAAAATTCTTAAGGACAACTGGGGGAAATGTCTCAATCTGTAAAACAGGTTTTAAATATTAATGTATTATCTATGCACATAGGACGCACAGTTGTGTAGAAATACAAAAATCCTAGTTTCAAATCTCCATCGTTTTCATTTATTCTGACTCTTAAAGAACAGTCGGTCTTTTTAGAACTACTAGGGAATGACCAATGATGAAATCCTTCTGCCTGGTTTGAGAGCTTTCGGGGAGATGGTCTCTTCCCCAGTATGTCCAGGCCAAATGTCAGCTGGCAGAGACCTTCTGTGGACATTTCAGGAGTGGGGACCCCATTCACCTTCTCTCTGCCAACCCCAAAATTAACACTTGTAAATGTACAGTAGGTGCTTGATCATTTGTGAAAAGCTCTACCTCTTACTTGCTGAGGGTATAACCCAGCCTCTTTCAAAGTTTCAGCTGAGTGTATAATTCGCTGCATTTGTCCTGCATCTGGGAAATTGGGCTGTGAGCCACCGAGCCTCTCAGAGGGCAGCCCGACCCAAGCCACCTGGCACTTTCCTGTCAGCCTGCCCATGCCCACTGCTGGGACCTGATGGGGAGTCACGCTTCAGTGTCCCTGTCAACTTGGAGCCTACTGCTGGGCAATTAGCTCAGGCCACTCCCAACTGGGGAGGGGACAGTGGAGGGGCTGGGTCCTATATGCCCACCTCAGTAGAGACCTCTGCAGCATCTCGACGTGGAGTCTGGAACTCACCTCTTCTGAGGGTGCCAATCCCTGGAGAGGCCTAACGGTCACCCCAGCCACCTTCTGTCCCAATCCTAATTCTCCTTTGCGTTTCTTAACCTACAGCTTTTGACATTTGACCTTAACAGATGAGTCACTTCTGGCCCTGCCCTTGCGCCTCTCCACCTAGGCTCAGAACCCTCCCTCGCCTTCGGTTCAAGGCCGTGGGAAGGGGACAGTGACACCCATCATCCTGACAGCGCACAGGGCAGCAGCAAAGGTACAGACGCAATGTTATACCTGCAGGGGAATTCCTGCTCCATCGTCACCGACCGAAGTGACAGCTTTGGAAGGACTGTCCATCTGAGTCGTGGGGTGTTTCCTCCTGGCTGATTGTTTCGTTTGTGTTCTAAGAAAACCTCCTACTAAAGGGAGTCATGCATAAGTCTTTAAGAAAGGGAGTCATTCTCCAAGGGGCTTCTCCTAATTATATTTTGCATTTTAACACTGATGGTCCTGAATCTTTGCTTAGGACAGTGGTTCTTAATCGTGGCTGTGCAGCAGAATCACCTGGGGAGCATTTAAAACTCTCCAGGCCCTGGCCTCATGCCAGGTCAATTAGTCAGAATCACTGAAGGTGAGACCCGGGCATCTGCAGTCTCCAGACCCGCCTGGCGATTCCTCGTGTGCAGCCAAGGTTACAACCACTAGTTTGGAAGAACCTTTCTTCACCTAGGTTCTAATCCTGATTTTACAGTTTATGTATCCTGAAATACATTTCTTCATGTAACATTTTAAATAATGGTAATACCTAACTCCCTTTATTAAGAGTTTACTCAGCCAGAGGCATTAGATATGTAAAAGTTAAGCATGACTATTTCAATCAAAGTGAAGTAAAATATATGCACTAGAAAAGCCGAGAGGATTTGATGTCTGCAAATATCTATAAATTGACATGTTTCAATATGCATAGGAGATGCTTGGAAGGATAAACATCGAACTTATCAGATGATCCCATCTGGAGTGTGGAATGAGATAAGAAAGGATGGCCTTTTTGCGTTGTTATAATATTGTTCATCTTCAAAATTATTACAAGGAAGGCATATTTTGAAATTTAAAAATACAAAATCAATGAGGAGCATTTCTTGGCAATTTGGGGTTTTGAGCCAGAAGGTAGGGCTTGGGGTTTGTCAAGGCTGACCCAGCAAGAAAATACGGACAATGAGAATGACAAAGGAAATAAGCACTCAGTGACTTAGAAGAACAAGATTCTGGCAGGTTAATGTACACGAGCCACAGGAAAATCAGTTTTCAAAGGCAGCCAAATCCACCAAGTGAGAATAAGCAAGGGGAATTATTTATGGTTATACAGAAGAGCTAATTGCACTTAAGGGCCAGAATATTAAAACAGTAAAAGATTCTGACTCAGGCAGGAAGGTGACAGGGAAAGAAAACCACTGGGATTAGATAAGAAACCAGGAGGCAGGGAGATGGGAGAATTAAATACAGCTGAGCAGCTGGCTGAGCGGCCCAAGGACCACGGCGGCCTCTGTCACAAGCCCGGAAATTGTGAGGAAGGTGAGGACACAGAGGCTTTTACCTACAGTGAACGTTCATCAGATGAGGGAGATGGGGGAAGGTCGGGAGCCTCTGGTCCATACTCAGGAGTCAGGGGGATGGACGGGCAGGTCTCGACGGGGAGACGTGGCCCCGGAGAGCAGGACCCCTGCTGGTACACAAGGCTGGGTGCTCAGAGGGGAGGCGTGAAGAGAACAAAGTCCCCTTCTTTCTTATTTCATTGTGTTTTTAATAAAACTTGTATATATTTAAGGTACACAACATGATGTTTTGGTGCATGTATATATAGTGAAATGATCTCTATAGTCAAGCTAATTAGCATATCCATCTCCTCACACAGTTGGCAGTGTGTGTGTGTGTGTGTGTGTGTGTGTGTGTGTGTGTGTGTGTATAGCAGCTGAGATCTACTCTCTCAGCAAGTTTCCAGGACACACTACAGCAGCGGTTCTCAACCTTCCTAATGCCGCGACCCCTTAATACAGTTCCTCATGTTGTGGTGACCCCCAACCATAAAACTATTTTCGTTGCTACTCTATAACTGTAATTGTGCTACTGTTATGAATCGTAATGTAAGTATCTTATTGTTTTCTGATGGTCTTAGGCGACCCCTGTGAAAGGGTCGTTCGACCCCCAAAGGGGTCGCGACCCACAGGTTCAGAACCGCTGCACTACAGTATGATGAACTATAGTCACCACGCTGTACCTTTGTGACAACATGAATGAACCTGGAGGATATTAAGTGAAATAAGCCAGACACACAAAGAACAACACTAGACGATCCATTTATATGCACCATCTAAAGAAGTCAAACCCAGACACAGAGAGCAGAGTGGTGCTGACCATGGGCAGGGAGGTGGGGAGACGGGGAGGGGCTGGGCAGGGGCTACAAAGCTGCAGCTGTGCAGGAGGAATTAGTCCCCGCTTCATGGCTAGGGTTCAGAGGAGCTGGCAGAGCTTGGGGGTGCAGAGAAGCCAGAAGCTCTGACTGTGAAGATTAAGCTACAACACGGAAGAACCACAGGACCCCATAACCATCCTGGAGGCTCCGGCCTGACTGGCAATAAGGAAGCTCAAGGAATCAAGTATGGACGCAACCCAGCGTGGCAGGTCTCTCAACCCATGTGCGGGGTCCTAACATTCCCCGGCCTTCGCAAACGCTGGGCAGAAGCCACAGATATATTTCTTTCTTTATATAGCTTAGGACTAGGGGAAGTCGAGAAAGTGGTGAGGGGTGAGTGGCCCCAGCTCCCAGAAGCTTGGGGCAGCATGGCAGGGCACAGGGCAGTGGCCCTCGCGGGGCAGCTCACTGACCACCTGCCTTAGCAACACCTGGGAGGCTTGCAAAAACACCAATTCCTGGACTTACCAACCCCACTGAACCAGAACGGCAAGGGAGCAGGGCTGGGAATCCGGATATTTTACAAGTGTCCAGCTCGCAATATGCACAGCTGACATGGTGGTGACTGGAAGGAGCTGTATCCAGGGAAACCTGACTGACATGCCTCCCCATCCCTTGGTACCCACGTGACTCAGGCAAGTCACATGACGCGCCCAAGTCGCGGACCTAACGCCACAGAGCAGTCCTCAGGGGATGATAAACCCCACTCGTCACCATGAGGGGAAGGAGACGCGGCCTGCCCACTTTACCCTTCACATACACTGTCCAGTGGCCACCCTGCACTACTGTTTCCAATCTACTTAGATAATGTAGGTTCTTCCGATTTCTAGAATGTTCAGCAGATTCTTATTATCTTCATGAGGTGGTTTACATCCTAAGTCATGCTAGTGTAAAGATCCAATACAGTCCTCTCTCATGAGAAAGGGACACAAGATTAAATCAACAGAAAAGACCCTATATTTTTGCCCTGCCTCAATCTAGGAAATATTTCATTGGTTCTTTCTAAATTGTCTCGGGTCAAACCCTGTCCACAACACCTGTGCCATCTTCCGCATCATGTTCACAGACTGATAGTCCACTGATAAGAAACCGTCATTTCAGTAATGAATCATTTACTTTCATTGGGGGAAAAAATCTAATTTGTAAAGTATTCTTCTAAATATGTAAATGAAATAGCTTCTTTCTAAGCATGTAAGGAAAATGACATATAAGGCACTGCAGGGATGTGTTAGAAATTATGTAACTATGCATCACTGAGAACTAATTAGAAGTCCGAGGCGTGTGAGTTAGTGATGAAGATACCGGAAATGTGTTTTCCCTGCGTTGATCAGACGTGTGAGGGTGAGAAGCACAGGGGACTGAGAATTCTGGGACATGGTCCTGGCAGCTGTGACCCGGCTCACGCAGGACTGTGCCCATATCACCTGCTGCATGTGAGGGTTAATTATATGGGCTCAGACCTGTGGTTCCTCGTCACCCTGGTGTGTACCCTGGAGGGAGTTTCTGGAGGGAGTTAGCATTGGACTCAGTGGCCTAAGTGACGCAGATGGGCTGTCCCCACTGTGGGGTCCTCCTCCAGCCACTGAGAGTCTGAGCAGAGCACGAAGGCTGAGAAGTGGGAGTTTGCTCTCTCTGGCTGTTTTTGAGATAGGACATTTGTAGTGTCCCGCCTGAGGACTCAGACTTGGCTGGAACTCAAACCGCCACCTCTCCTTGTTCTCAGACCTAAGGACACTCAGACTGGACCTGTGCAAGCTGCTGTCCTCAGTCCCTAGTGGCCTTCTATTAAATCGATATCTATGCAATAAACATGTAATGCATAAACTATAGCATATTATAGTAAAATATGTGGTATAACAAATATGATATATATTATATATATATGTATATATATATACACACACACACACACATCATATACAGAGGGTACCAAAAAAAGGTATACACATTTTAAGAAAGCAAAAAAACTGTATTAAAGCTGTAATACTCAATATATACCAATAAAAGATGAATGCCAGTCATGTGTATACATTTTTTGGCGCCCCAGTATATATCCTATGTATGAGAACCCAGCCTCATACATGAAGCATGTGTCTTAATTTATAAAATAAGGAAATTGTATCAGCTGTTCATCAAGTTTCCTTCATTTGCATATTCAACAGAATTTGAATACTGACTGCTCCTCTGATTCAAACTTCTTTGGAAAACCATTGAACCAGAAATTCAATGTTAGCGTGACTAAGCAGTAACTTTGAGGAACAAGAGACTTTGAGGAAATTACCAGCCGTCTCCGGTTCTTAGTTTCCCAGTCAAAATGAGTCTGTTATTAACAAACCCACTTGTATTGTTAAGTTTGCCAGGAACATTCCCTTTGGGTCTGAAGACCTACCTGCATTTGCCACTTTTTTTTACCTTTTCTTAAATTAGTGAAAGCCCATGGATTTTAAGTATGGACCTGGCAAACAGAACTTCCTCATAGATCAATGGTTTGACAACAAGCACAAATACTATGCTTCAAATTAACACTGCGATTGAGTTTTAGCAATACGTATATTTTAAAAGGAGGGTTGATCATTTCTCCAGTCCTTTGAAGGCTGCATGCTCTTTAAAAAATTAAAAAATTAAAAACCCCTCAGGACTGCTCCCCAAATCATGGAGTTGCAAAGGACTTGTTCCCAGTCTGCTGTGTTGCTGCAGCTGAACTGTGAAGACCCAGTTTGGAAAGACATTTCTCCCTGGACCAGGGAAGGAAAGGCCGGGTTTCAGCAGAGATCCGTGCCGGCTGCAACAGCCCCCTTCCTTCTGAACCACCATATTGCTTCAGTGGTAAGAAGTTATATATAACTCTTCATTCTTTGGCTAAGAATCCTCCTTTTCCTCCCTATCAGGTCTTTATTCATTTAATCAGTTATGTGTTGAGTGCCATGTGCCAGGCACTGCCTGAGGTACATCTGTGAATAAAGCAAAGCAAGACTCCTGATCTCTACATCCTAGTGGAGGACAGTGACATAATAAATAATTAAATAGCATACTACAAGTGGATAAATGCTATGGGAGACGCTAACAGTAGAGTAAGGTAAGGAGGATTGGGGGTGCAGGCAGAGGCCGGCTAGGATGGAAAGGAATAGGAATTTACATGGGGTGACCTACTGCCAGGTCCCCCCATGGATACAATTAGTAAGTGATCACCTGGCCCAGCATCGCAGCCACACAATGTTATAAGTTAGCATTTTTTTAAAACGGTGGAGCATTATAAAAACAAAAAGATTGATTATAGTGTTCTCATCACCTAATTTGAATATAGGCACTAAGAATAATTGGAGAATGTCCCTTCTCTCTCTCTCTCTCTCTCTCTCTCTCTCTCTCTCTCTCTCTCTCTC
>NW_017731968.1:96788-152604 GCF_001890085.2 Hipposideros armiger | reverse complement strand
CACACACACACACACACACACACACACACACACACACACACACACACACTGGTCCATTCACATTACCATACTTTGTTACCCACAGTTTTATTCAATGGCCCATGTCACCTTTCAGGAAGCAATTCTGTGAGTTTTCTGTTCCCGACATTCAGCGTGGCCTGGGCGTCTCACCTTCTCCCTGGCCCCTTCAGAGGCCGACATCACTGCATTTGATTGGCCCAGAAAAGAACGCACAGCCACTTTCAGACTATGCCACACTCCTATCCTCGGGGAGTTTTTACGGCCCTCCACAGCCCAGTTATGCTCCCTTTTATGACCTACTCTTTCGTGTAAGCGCCAAAAGGACTTCAGCTCAGTTTGGATGCGCAATTGGGAATGTTTCAGATGGTTTGTGGGGTTTTTCCGTAACATGCAGAGAAAAATGGCTGACCATGTTTCCATCCCTACACTAAGGATGACTTTGCCACCAGCATCATGCTTCTCCTCGGCAATTTAGCGGATTTCTTCAACACTGTTTCTCTTACCTGCTGGGGTGGCTGAGCCAGTGTGACCGGGAACACCTGACTGCGTGGCTGAGGGCTCAGACTTGTTTCCATCGAGCTCCCTGATCACTCGGACCCCTGGTTCTCTCAGCTCCTTTACTTTTTGGTGCACATTAAACTCCAGAGCCTTTGAACTTTCCTTTCCTTCTGAAGTGGCCATAACCTGTTCTATGTAACAGCATTAACACTGACACGGGTAAAGAAAAAAATTAGCCCTGAGGCTGGCAAAAGTCCTGTAGCTTCGAATCCCCACTAATAAGCCTGCCCTGCAGTGAAACGGCTGCCACCAACAGTAATGGCCTACCCGCATCCATTAGACAGCAGGATGCCCGCTGCTTTATTGACTGGCAGAAAACAATTCCCGTTTCATGAAACAATAAAAATTAAATTGAGCATGAACTCTCCCAAGGTCACTGCCTCTGAACTCATAACAGCAACAGCGAGGGCTGTAAACCCCATCACGTCCCACGTGACCAGGAAGAAGCCAGAGCGTGGATTCCTGTACTGGGGGGCATGATGGCATCCTGTCCACGTGCAGTGGGGTGCTGCCTCCCACCTAGCTTGTTGTCAGGAAATGGCAGGAAGACGCCTGACAGCAACTGCTGCCCGCCCACCACCCAGTAATGCTGCTTGGGTCTGTGTTATTGTAAGAGTTGTCTTTGGCAACCTACACTCTTGGTAGCATAGGAGTGATGGCTCTGTATTGACTGATCTCGCCATCAGGATCTCGCCAGCCTCCAGGGCTGCTCCAGCCACTTGCTGTCCTCCAGGACACCTGTGGACCTGCCAGGGAGAACCCAGGGAGATGCTCATAAATCACAAATCGATAGCCACGAACTTCCCAATTGTAGCGACCCATCCCCCTTTTGCAAATACAGTAAAACCTTGGATTGCGAGGAACGTGGTTTGCGAGTATTCCACAAGACGAGTAAACATTTCTAATACATTTTAACTTGGTAAACGAGTGATGTCTTGCAACACAAGTAGTTTGTTTCTGGAACAAATTATGCTCACAAACCAAGTACATTTTAACGTGGTAAATGAGCGATGTCTTGCAATATGAGTAGTTTGTTTCCGGAACAATTATGCTCGCAAACCAAGGTATTACTGTATATGTATTCCAGGGCAAACACTGAGTAGATTCTGAGACCAAAAGGGGAACTGAAAGGTAATCTGGCCCAATTCCCTTCCTCCCACGGGAAATGCCCCCAAAACTATCCCAGTTAAGAGTGTCAGAATTATAAAAACAAGGGGAAATCGCAAATAAAATAAATTCACTGAAACCTCTATCAAAATCAAAGCAGGCTTTGTTATAGAAATCCATTTGCTGATCCTAAAATGTATATTTTATAGTGCAAAGGACTGAAAACAGCCAAAACAATTCTGAAGAAGAACACAGTTGTTGGACTTATACCATCCAATTCCACAATGACATTAAGTCACAGTAAACAGGCAGGGTGAGACCTGCATAAGACAGGTACATAGATCAATGGAACAGAACTGAAAATCCCAAAATAAACCTTATATTGATGGTCAGTTGATTTTTGACACAGATGTCGAGGCATTTCAACAGATGGTGCTAGGACAACTGAATAACCACATGCTAAAAAAAAAGTAAAAAAAGAACTGAAACCCTTATCACACTACATACACAAAATTTAATGCAAAATCGATTATACATTGAATCGTAAGAACCACATTACAGAAAAGTCTACAAGTAAACAAAAGAGAAATTTTTAATGGCCCTGGGTTGGGCAAAGAGTTCTCAAATATAACACCAAAAACTCAACCCATAAAATAAATAAATACTACATTTTACTTCATTGAAATTAAAAGGTTTTGCACTTCAAAAGACAGCACTAAAAACAAATAATGAGAAACCAAGCCACACACTGGGAAAGAAACACTTGCAAATCATATATCTGATACAGGAATTGTATACAGACTAGATCAAGAACTCATAATTCAACAGTAAGAAGACAATGTGAGTGCTTAAATCGGCAAAAGCTCTGAACAGACATCCCAGGAGAGACAAGAGAAGGATGATGCATGAATGGTTAATGAGCATATGAAAAGCGTCTCTCCATCAGTAGTCACTAAGGAAACACAACGTAAACCCCCAAGGAGAAGTGCTCTGTACTGGAATGGCTGAATGAAACCGACAATCACCAGTGTGGACAAGGACATGGAGAAACACAGACCCTCATCCATTGCCGCCGGGAATGTGAAACGGTGCAGCCACTGTGGAAAGCATGTGGCCATCTCTTCAAAAGTTAAACGTAAAGTTACTGTACAACCCATCAACTTCTAGGGTTTTGCCCCATAGAAGTAAAAACCTGTGTCCGCACAAATCCATGTGCATCCACGTTCGCAGCAGCGACCTCCACAATAGCCGAAAAGAGGTGGATGGGTCACAAAACGTGACATACCTGTCACTGCAATGCTTTTCCTGCAGCTGAGATGAAGGACGTTGTGTCTCGTGCTATACAATGTGGAGGGTCCACAAAAACATATGCACATACAGGCTAGGTGCTGTACGATTCCATTTGTCTGCAGTGTCCTGGACTGAAAGCACATCAGTGGTTGCCTAGGGCCAAGAGTGGTGAGGACAGGAGTTAACTGCAAATGGATAGCAGGTCACTCCTGGGGTGAAGGAAATGTCACCAAACTAGATTGTGGTGAGTTTACACACTTTGCCTGTGTAAGTTTACACACTTACTAAAAATAATTTAATTGCACATTTCTAATGGGTAGCTATTATGGTCCATAAGTTATATCTTAGCGAAGCTGTTTGATAAAAAACAAAATCTAAGATCTCTGTATGAGGTAGATCTCAAATATTACATTACATATGAATATGTGTTTCAAAAATAATAAAGGCAATGCTTCCAAAATATTAGCAGTGGTTACCTCTTTTTTGTGGAATTATGGGTGATTTTTGTTTCCTTTGTTATACTCATCTGCATTTTTCAAGGACTCTTTGAAAAGTATACATTCCTTTTATAATCAAAAAAATAAAAGACTCTTTTTAGGTATGCTATGATGTCCTCTGAAAGTAGTCATCAGGAAATAGGAATGTAACAACTTCCCCTAAAATATATCCTAGGATCTCTAAACACTTGACTTCAGTAATCAGTCCTACGTGTTGGTACAAGGTCAGTTTCTAAAAATATTTTAAGAACCAATTTGCTGAGGGTGCCGCTTACCCCACCATGCCTGTCATGTCTGCCCCCCACCCCACTTCTGCCACCCCCAGTCTGCCCTCCATTTCCTTCCATCTCAAGAGTCTACTCTTGCCACAAATCCAGCCCCACCTGCTCTGGTCCTGGGAGTCCATCCCGTCCATCACTTCTACACAGATCCTTCCAGATTTTATGACAGAAAGAGAGAGAAACTGCTGATCTCCTGGGCCGCCCTTTCTCAGAGAGCTGGGGGCAGACAGAGGGATGTGGGGTGGCTGTTGGCAACCCGTAATTAACAACAGCACCCCCAGCTGTTGAGAGAAGGGGATCAGGAGGCCATCTGACGTGCCCGGAGCTGACACAGGGCAAGGAGATCGTGAGGCCCGGAGGTGCCCACCACCGCTGACCTCTGCCAGCGCTGACCTCAGCTCTTCCAATCCGACTTCCATCTCAGCCTCTTCCCCTCCAGCAGAAGTGCCCTGCGCCTCAGCTGTGACTTCCCCCCATGGCTCTGAGGGAGGCCAAACTGAGTGCAGACTATCCTATCTCTCACCTGGGTGAAGTGGTTCACAACACGCCACCACAAAATATGCCACTTTGGTATACTGATTATTTTGAGCTGACGGTACATGAAAAACAGCCCGTGCAGGGCGAGGCTTTCTCCAAACTCTCCATCTGTGCCCAAAGACCGTTCCCCTGAAAGGATCCCAGTCATCATCAATCCCCTCCCCAGAGGATGGGCCTTTCATCTTCCCCAAAAAGTGCTGACTATCCCCCAAGCCGACTCCGTGCCTCCTCTAGCAGATTACACGTAAGTGCTCACATCTCAAAGCTTTTTCAGTATTCACTTTTTTTGCCTGTGCTTTCCCCATGCATGTAATGTTAAAAATGAATAAATGTGTACACCTTTTTCCTGTTAATCTACCTGTGGTCAGATTATCTGCAAGACCCCGCTACCAAACCTAGGGGGGCAGAGGGAAAGCCTCCTCCACCGCATGGGTCACAGGCAAGCAGGCCGCCCACTGTGGTGACACTGCCCCCACCCCCACCCACAGTTCAGCACACATTGCAGCTTCACCAGCTTCACTCTTCACAGTCCCTGTTCTGCCACAGGACCAAGCCACGGAAATGCACGCGTGCTGCCAACAACTCTAACTTCATTGGCTAGAACGAATTATCGCCAGAGCGGGATGTCAGAGACCCAGACAGGATGTCAAGCCACGTAACAATTTTTACTCCTCAGGAGAACACTTGGGCTATTGTCATTTTCGTCAATGGTGTGATTGGAATGTACGCTGGGCCTCGCCTGGCATGAGGCGTGGCCACCCAGAGATTATGCCTGCAGCCCTCGGCCCCGGCGGCTTCTGTTTTTCTTCAGTCTTGGCAGGCTCCTAGCAAAGGAACGTAACATCAGTCCCCAAATCCAGGGCTAAAATAAACAGACTGGGGGCTGTTTACAAAGGAACAGAGTAATTTTCACAAAAACTGAACACACCCCAATTGCTCATTCCTAGGAAAGGGATGTCCGAGAAAACAAAGTGCAATTTTTATGACAGCCTTTTAGATGAAATAAAACTTTACCAGCCTACAACTTTTCTTTTTACCATTTCACTTTCTTCCCAGACTCAGAGTCCTGTAAAAACATCCCAGGTAAGATCCACATCACCACTAACGCACAGTGATTTGCTGAGTACAACGCGAGGCAGGAGAACAATGCACGTAGCTTATCATCACTCCACCAGCCAAAGACAAGCCGCCACATACATTCCCAGCAGTGATGGACATTCCAACACTATGAATATTTTGTAAATGATAATAATAATAGAGTTTAGGGTTAAAAGTGGAAAGGTGTCACTATAATGTTATGGAGAGGGTGCTGAACCAGGGACTATAAGGACCTTGCTGCAAACCCTGCATTTCCAATTCCTGCCCACATGCCCTGGATCAAGTCCTTCAGTTCTGAATCTGCATCTCCTTATCTGTGAAATGGTATAAACTCCCTCACTCCAAAATGCACGGTGTTGTCATTAGGACTGAATAATGTGATGTAATATAATACAAACATGTGCGTTACTAAGACGTGCCAAACAGGTGTGTTAATGTGTGTGATTTTGAATATATTTTTCACAGGAGTTTTCCGAATGGAAAAAAGAAAAAATATCTTGCAACTCTCATTTCCTGCATCTCTTCAAGGGCCTGCTTCGTGTTAACAGGGCTGGTTTATTAATGCTGATGAAGATTTCACGTGAAATGTTCATACTGAAGCATTAAGCTTTTGTAAATGATGGTATTTTCAAAGAAAGAAACTGGCAGTGTTTGCCCATGAATTAATAAACATTCTGAGCTGTGTGCATTTATTAAAATAAAATGTTCCAAGACAAGCTGAGAATTCGGTCTTCCTTTGTAAGTTCTTAGGACTATTTGGTGACTCTAAAAATCCTTTAGGATAAAGTTCAAGTGTTAATGCGTTAGGACCTCCTAATTTGTTAGCTAGTAACAATAGACAAAAAACATGCTGTCCTAACCGTCCCATGTATTAAATGATACCTCACATTGCCATAGCAAGAAGGCATGAGTTTAAATTAAGAATGAGTTGAAAAACATTACAATTCATCAGCCTCCATCGGTCACATTTTTAACTTTCCTGAGAACAAAAAATAATTATCTCTCACTTTTTCCTTAGTGAGAACGTTGGACACTTTAAATGTGACTTGCCACTTAAATCAATAGTTCACGGCCTGTGTATGGTCAAAATTACAAATTGCAGCATCTTGTTTTCGTATTCTCAGTTCTTTTAAACTGTTCTTCCCGTTTTCATATCTAGCCACTACGCACACATTCTAATGTTTTCTCGTTGTCTGAATCTCATAAACTCATTGACACAAACCTTCTTAAACTGCTGGTGGGCATCCCAGTAGCTGCCTTTTAAAGAAGGAACAAGGTAGAACAGAGAGCATTGGGGGCTGGGTGAAAAAGGTGAAGGGATTAAGAAACACAAATTGGTAGTTACAAAATAGTCACGGGGATGTAGGTAGGGTACAGCATAGAGAATATTGTCAATAATGTTGCAACAACTATGTATAGTGCCAGGTGGGTACTAGACTAATTGGGGGAATCACTGCATTAATTATGTAAATGTCTAACCACTATGCTATACACCTGAAACTAATATAAAAACAGTACTGAATGTCAACTGCAACTGAATAACCAAAAACAATCTGGATTGCATGGCAAATATAGTAGATCATTCGATTGCCAAGAGTTGCTTTTTGAAGAAAAACTTGAGGAGGAAGAGATAGGCACAGTATACGACATATAATCTCATGGTTAAGATTCTGGGATTTGAACTAAGCCAGCTTTTAAATATCGGCACTGTCACATTTCAGGTATGTGGTACTGGTTAAGTTATTTGGTTCCTCTAAGGTTATTTCTTTATGTATAAAATGAGAATAATTTGCAGTACTCATAACACTGTTAGGTCGTGAATATTAAGAGATAATGTATGCAAATATTAGCACAGTGCCTGGCACAAAGGGTGTTAATAAATTTGAATTATTAAAAAAAATAAAAGAAGGGGCAAAATCAGGGTTCTAATCAGCATAAGGGGTGGTGTCAGGGGCATTTCCACCATGAGCAGGAGAGGACAGCGTACTTGTCAGGCTCCTCTAGAAATATAGATCCAACAGATCTATACAGATACATTAATAAGAGGAGGGTGGTTATAGGAATTGGCTCACTAGGATATGGAGGCTGAGAAGCCCCGCTACTAGCTGTCTGCAAGCTGGAGCCTCAGGCAAACTGGTGGTGAAAATCCCATTCTGAGTCCCAAAGCCCCAGAACCAGGAGCACGGACGTCCAACGGCAAGGGAAGACGGACATCCCACGAAGCAGGGAGTGAAGTCACTTTCCCGGCCTTTTTGTTCTATCCAGGCCCCCAAGTGACTGGATGGTGCCACCTGCATTCCTCAGTCCATCTCTTCTTCAGACACACCTGGAAATAATGTTTTACCAGCTATCCAGCTGGGCATCCCTTATCTCTGTCAAGGAGACACAGAAGATTAACCATGCCAGTCAGGTGCAGGGAGCTTACAATGCTCAGCTGGGAAGGACTCCGCGGCGGCACGTGTCTGAAATCACTCTAAATGGCCACTAACCAACCTGGTGAGGTTGTGCACGCCCTCCAGGTCTTAGCTGATCTGAGTTTACTCACTTATAAAGCATCTAATAAGGGGAGTAATCATTGACTCCTGGATCCAAGTACGTGATTTATTATTTTACAGAGAAGCAAGACTGCAGCAACATTTCAGTCAACGTTTGTGAGTCCTCCCATATTGATGAAATCCACTCTTTGTCTATTAAATTTGTGTCAAATCCTTTCCCAACTTTTTGTGTGGTTTTTTAAACTCATTTGGTGTATTTACTCATATATTTTTACTTTATTTCTAATTCAAAGGAGCCTTGAATTTATTCAAAACAGATGAATTCAGGGAGAAGAATTGGCTACATTGCTTAATATTCTTCCATGGAGAACAGCTGTCATTGACACTTTATTCGAAAGCATTTTGAGCCCCTCAGAACAGGATGGATGGCATTCACTTCTCACCTTGTTATAAACAGTGTGTGATGATGAAGGGTTCCCGCAAACAGTGGGGGGGAGGGGATAATATAATGTCCCATTCTGAGCAATCAGAGTACCCAGCTGGCAACATTAAAAAAAAACAACAACGTACGTTTGATCACTTCACCAAAGCCTAGATTCTGTTCCTTTAGCTTTGTCACATGGCCTAAAATATCCCCCAACATCATAGCCAAGTCTCTAATAGAGGGCTGTTTCTCTTTTCCTCAAGGAATAAAAAAGTTCATGGGCTTTTTCATTTTTAATAGATGCATAGAAAGAATCAAGAGGTCTGGTGAATACTCGTGTCCTGTCATTGGCTCACACGCTCCACAGAATCTCGGGGAGGGAAAATGGCCTGGCACTGTCCGTCCCACACACCGCCCACCTCCCCAGATCAGTACACACACCTGCAGGTGCTCACATGTGCATAGGTGCACTCTCACCTTAGGAAAGAACAGGGATTGTCCAAGACGACAGATCAGTGAGCTCCGCTGACCACGTCCTAGGCTTGGGATCAACTTCCCAAAAAGAAGACTTTGCCAAAGAAACCCCACGAATTTAAAATGTCTCACATGCTCTTAAAATCGCACGTTGCGTGGACATGTCAGTGAGAAGTTCTCCAGCTGACCTCCCCGAGCAGGAACTGGCTGCCCGCTGGCCCTCCTGCCGCAGGTGTGAGCCAGGCCTGGTTCCTGCCACCGACGCTCAGGAGCCCACCGTGCGGAAGCCGGTGGCAGTGTGCACGGACGCGGACAGCAGGAGCCTCATTTCACTGTCCAGCAAGAGCGGAGCTGAAGTCTGTGGCCTCGGCGGGGCGCCAGTTCAAGTGCAGCGTGGACTCCTGCCAGGCGACCCCGCACGCTCTGCTGCTCCTCACCAAAGCTGTCCACGCCCGTGTCTCGGGCCTTCCCCGCAACGGCAATAGGCGGGCACCTGGATGGACACTTTGCGGAGGCCCAGGAGCACCTGCGGCAGCGCCATGTGCAGCCCGGGGAGATCCACGCGTGGCGTCCTGACGCGCCGCCCTGGCTCGCCCCACCCCTCCGGGCCTGGGAAGCCGCAACACCTGCTGGACGCTGCTGGAGGCCGCACCTGGGCGGCGCTGGCGCTGTGGGCCTCACAAGCCAGGTGTGCGCTGGATGCCAGCTAGCACTACAAGCCCAGACGGCATCATGCCTGCCCCTGTCAATTATACTACGTGACCCCTGTGTAACCTGTGCTGGCTGGAGCCACGCCTCCTGTCCCACCTGGCTGCCTTGTAACTGACTCAGACCCTGGCCAGAAGGAGGGACTGGGCCTCCCCTGGTGAGGTGGGGCCTCCAGGGGTGCGTGGAGGACATGACCAGAGACAGGCAGCCCGTGCCAGGGGCTCCCCCTGATGCAGTGTTGGGCTTCCACGGAGCCACCAGACAGCCCAGAGTGAGGCCCTGTGGGCTGAAGGCCACGCTCGGGCTCTTAGCGGATGGAGCCTTCTGTCACCGCGCCACACTTTGGACCAGCGTGATTGGGGGTTCCAGGAGCTGTGTGTCCTGGGCGTCAGTTCCCTTCAGGAGGCAAAGCAAGCTTGGGGTGGTAACATCAATGCCCATAACCGTGGGTTGATTTCCGTGGCCGGGCAAGTTTGGGGTTTCTTTTTGGCGAGGACTACCTGCAGTGATTCTGGCAGGCTCCGAGGGCCAGCAGCGCACGCTGGCTAACATGTGGCATGTTGTGGGAACTACTCACTTTGCATCAGGCTGGACCACCAACAGGACCTGGTGATCCAAGCTGGCTAATCTCTGTGAGGAGGGAAACTGAGGCAGGAGGCAGCTGCTGGGGTCTGCAGAGGGTTAGGGTTAGCCCAGTCCCCTAACACCCTTCCCTAAGCTGTGGAGGTCTCTAGGGGCAGGAGCCCAGCGGCCTGGGGCGGGACACAGCCCATGGCCTTCCGCCTGCTGTGAAGCCCTCCAGCCCCGGACTTGGTCTTCCAAGGGTGCTGAGCCCTAAGTGATAGCTGTCAAGTCCAGAGCTCCGGCCCAGTGGCCTGGTTGCAGCGCCCTCACCTGGGGGAGGAGGCTCTCCCTCCCTTCCCATCCCTCCAGATTTGTTACTACAATATCGTGTACTCTTAACACCTGCCAATAAAGACTGTCTACCATGGGGTGGGGGGGGGGATGAAACGTTTGGATTTTTTTTTAATTGTCATCCTGTGGTACACCCTTTAAAATAGGTTAGTATAATAGTAAATAAAAAATAATTTCTTGAAATAATATAACAAAAAAGGTAAATGTGCTACCAGCTCCTATCTTGGCTTACAGGCAAGGGCAGCTCTTAAACATAGGATCAAACTGGAGAGCAAATACGGTTAAAGGCCTCCAAGAAGGTGCTGTCAGCAAAGGCCAAGGGAACAAGGCCCGTGCCTTCTACGTGAGAAGCCTGACTTTTCAAGAATACAAAACATAACTGGAAAACTGTTCCGTGATTTTTATGTAAGATAGGATTTCCCAGAATCACAGCAGGAGGAATTCTGACTGGACCTACAGACCATGGTCCAGGATGTGAGCGCTTCTGGACGCCAGACTGCTTAGCCAAGAGACCCAGCACTGCGGACCTCTCCCTACGGAATGATCACAGAATGTGCTGATGGTGTCATCCTTCAGGGAATTGGACAAATCATTCCTCTTTTCTAGGGAAAAGCCAAAATATCAGCCTAGAGAATGAAAATCTATTCTTCGCTCCTTACATAGGTATCCCTTTGTCACAGGACAATTGCACACAGTTAAGGAGCCACCATGCTCGGCGTGCATTATGTCAAGTGCTCATACAAATGAAAAAAAAATGTTTTTAAATATCAGGTCAGATCAAAACTTAGGGACCATCTGGAACAGAAATGCCACCTTACATTTGAGATTAAGGAATGGGACAAATATATTTGTCTTCCCGTCTTGTTTGATATTCCGCACGGCAGAGAAGAAACATCAGCGAGGCTTCCGTGGTGACTGATTGGACAGGTGAGCTTAGAAGTGCAGCCCCAATTCAAAAAAACCAGCCTCCGCAAAACCAGGCTCTTCTTATTTAACTTTCTTTTTGACATTCTGCTCCTAAAATTAGCTTTTTGATGAGAAAATTGCAGTGAGTCATAGCAATGCTAGTTAAAGGTGAGGCAAATGCCTGAGATTGAAATTGAGTTGATGCTGCTTTGCTGTGCTGACGGAGCCTGGTAATTGGACATTAGAATTAGAACTGTGGTGACCTTTCACAGTGAGAAGGAAAAAAGCTCTATTCAATTTGCAGGATTTTTTTTATTATTTAAAGCACTTTTTTTTTTAATGAAGTAATTTACTCTTCATTTTAAATTAGCAATACCAAGTCGCCTGTTTTTCATGTTACTCTGTGCATTTATTCAATAATTCTAGTCCTGAAATCAACAGCCAGCCTATTTCTCACTTTTTTATCTCCTCTCCCTCCACTCCCGACTTACTCCCTGCTCCTTCCCACACCAAGTGTTGGTGAAAGTTACTAGTGTGACAGCTCTATCCCTCCCACTGCTGTTTTTCTGCCGCCCAATTCTTAGACTCACTCCTCCGCAGGTGCCTCCGTTTAACGTCATACCTTCAGGGCCACATTAGCATACATTTAGGGTGATTGTTTTAAAATGAGGTGAGAGAGGAGGTGTGGAGTTCCCCAGTTATGTGCCGGTTATGTACCAAAAGCAAGAACAAAATTATATTTCTTTCTTCATAGCATCTCACTGATATGGTATAACTCATCTTTCCAACTTTTTTCAATGCATTTAATTTTTTAACGGATATTTATTGACTGTGTTATATGTCCAGCCATATCCAAGTACTTAAATAAGATTCAATACTGCTCAAAATAGGGGGGGAAAAAACCCTGCCATCATGGACCTTATATTCTAGAGGGCAGAGACAGGCAATAGTAAAAACAAGGAAAATGTAGAAATAAAGAAAAAATAAACTGTGTAACATATAAAAAGGTGCTAAGAGCTATGAAGAAAAAAGAATATGAACTTAGCATTAACTAAAAGCTTTTAGAAGGAAGGTCGGAAAGCCATTCTGAACATGACAAGATGAGACATCTATTAGACAAACAGCGATAACCTACCTGGAGATTCAAGAAGGCAGCTGAATAAGCAAGTCTGAAATCAGGAGATAGAGCTGGACTAAAAATATAAACTTGGGAGTCAGTTCCACAGAGATGATATTTAAAGCCATGAGACTGGCAGAGAGCAGCAAGAAGGGATGTGGATAAAAAAGGGAGAAGTCCAAAGATTGAAGGCACTTCACCATTTAGGGGCCTGAGAGATGAGGGAAAGGAGTCAGAAGACTAGAACGGACTCCCCACTTCCTGTGATCAACTGCATCAGATGATACTGATAAATCAAACCAGATGAAGAAAGAGAGTTGGCCAACGGATTCATCACCATGGAAGGCGTTGCCAGGACCCACCCAAGTAGCAACACAGCTCAGACTACGAGTTACACATCGGGATGGAACCACATCAGAGGCTCCAACAATCAGGACAGACCAGTCGGACAGCCCTGGGGTCTCACTCCAGCAGCCCCGTCCCTTCTGGGCTGTAGGGCTCTGGATAAGTCCCTTAAATTCAATGGGTCTTGGTTTTCTCCCTTAAAATACGGGGATATTGCTAACACTTCAATTGGGCCTAACCACATGCCAGGTATGTCTCTAAGTGTCTTATCTTACTAACTTATTTAATGCTCTCAACAGCCTTCTAAAGTAAGAATCACTGTTTTAACCATTTGATACATGAGAACCCTGATCCCAGAGATGACAGTAATGGAAATTAGGACAGGACTTGCCCACTGACCCCAAGGGAGGAACCTCTGAAAGGCCCCCAGTGACCCCAGCCTCCTGCTATTCATGCCGTCCATCAAATGGAAGCTAGACTCAAGTCTAACAACTGAACTATGGCAAAGTGACGTCACTTCCAAGATTAGGTTACAGAAAGGCTCTGGCTTCTGCCTTACTAGCCCTCTCTTGCTCTCTCTCTCTCTTCTTTGCTTTCTCTGGGAGAAGCCAGCTCCTATGTCGTAATCTCCCGTTCAGTACAGAGTCCCACAAGGACCCGACGTCTCTGGCCAACAGCCATCAGTAGCCTGAGATCTGAAGTCTGCCAACCGCCATGTGAGGGAGCTTAGAAGGAGACTCTCCACAGTCGGGTCTTCAGATGAGACCTCAGCCCAGCTGACACTTGGTGGGCTTGTGAGACACCCTGAGCCAGAGGACCCAACTAAACCGTGCCTGCAGTCCTGACCTACAGAAATTGTAAGATAATACAGGATAATAATAACTGCCAAGTTTGGGGGTCATCTGTCACCCAGCAATATAACTAATACAGGTGACAAATGGCAGAGACTGAATTCAAATCCAATCATTATGTTGCTGGAAACTAATTAAAAAGAGAGACAATATGGAGAAGAGGGCAGTTAAGGTCTTTATAGGATTCTTAATCGGTCCTCCTTTTGCCTTTACAAAGTCCCAAATTCAAGACAAGATACAACTTTGGAGTGAAAGGGCTGAAAACTACACTAGTCTTCAAGATTCTGATCTCCAGAGTGATCATATGAAATAAGCAGCAGCCTCCATTCAACATTCACAGACATACACAGATACCCAGAGCTGCTGTCCCCAATATGTTTCTCTTTAAAGTAGCTAAAAATACCCAAATTCATTTCAGCAGGCCCCAGGAATTCCTGTATTCCATATTGTGAAACATTTCTTAGAAAGGGCTTTTAAATATAGAATTTAAGTTTTAAAAAACTCAAAGCTCTCTAGCACAAATCATACCATGGATTCTTCCCCTACATATGAAATTTATTTTTAAACATCAACAAATTTGAGGTTGATGGAAAATAAGGGAAGGAGAAGTCATAAAAATAGTTATCATACATTAACCAGTGAGATAAGATTAATTTGCTTTACATGGAGAATAGTTGGGTGCGGTGGACTGATTATAATGTAACTTAGCTATTTTTTAACACCACTTGACTCCCTTCTTTTCGCCCAGCAGCTGCCTTCCTTAGTCACTGCCCTACCTACCCCTCCATCCCTGGTCCTCACAGTACTTGAGGTACATCAAGAATAAGGCCGTGCTGGGGGAGGGGGAAAGGGAGCGTGTCCAATGAGTATGGAGTTTCAGTTTTGCCAGATGAAAAAGTCCTGGCCAGCTGTTGCACAAAAACACGACTATAGTTAACTCTACTGAACTATACTGGAGGTGCCAAATAAAGGTACACGAGTGGGCACTTTGGTCCACGTTGCTCAAGCAGCCGTTCGCCATCATCAGAAATGGCTGGACACTGATGGTAACCACTTTGAGAACCTCCTGTAATTGCAGAAGTCAAACGTGACTTATATTCATCTTTTGTTATCGGTATATATTGAATATTACAATTTTAATAGGTTTTTTCCGTTCTTAAAATGTGTATACATTTTTGGCACCCTCTATATACACTTACAACATGGTCTACATAGCAAATTTTATATCATGTGAATGTCACCACAATTTAAATAGATTGATTAATTGGTTGATAGATAAGGAAGCAAAGGTAAGCTGATATTAACTAGAAAACCTAACATTTTCATAAAGCTCTAGAAATCTCCTTAAAAGGTTTTTCTTCATAAAAGATTATTGTCACCATGGACTTTAAATCAGGGATGAATAATTTTATAGTTCAAAAGTCAGCAGGTCACAGGTAGTAATCTAAATAGTCTAGCATGGATATAGGTTTCTGTAGGAGTTACAGTTATTTATATCAAAACAGTTTTCACAGGGTAAATCCAAAACACTTCCTCGAGTAACTGGAGTTAGAAAATGCAAGTTGAAGTATCACTTATTCTGCCGGGGCCTAGATGAGAGATAAAGAAACTGAAGATAGAATTAGTAAAGAAACATGACACCAACTGCTTCAAGAAGGAATTCTCATTTTCCCCAGAATTCATATTGAAGACACATGTAAAGCCAGCAGGATTTTTCAATACACATAAGAATGCTAGTGCCCACACACCCACACACACACACACACACACTCACACTCACACACCCTCACACACACACACGCTCACACACACACATACACTCTCACACACACACACACACACTCACACTCACACACACACTCACACACACACACACACACTCACACTCACACACACACTCACACACACACGCTCACACACACACACTCACACTCACACTCACACACGCTCACACACACACACACACACACACACACACACTCACACTCACACACACACACACTCACACACACACACGCTCACACACACATACACTCACACACACACACTCACACTCACACACACGCCCAGGATCTCCTTATTTCTACAACCCAGCATCCATTTAGTGCCCCTCCAAAGGCAGGGCAAAACTGTACTTTAAATGATCTCTGCATGACCTTCTAATCTAAATCATTCAAACAAGGCAAACACTTGAAGGACAGATGGACAAATGATTATAACAGTAGGAAACTCTGATGACCAAAAGTAAAAGATCCTCAAGCAGCAGTTTTAACATTAATTTCGTTATATACCCAAATATCTAGAGTTAGAGCAAAGCTCATAACCACATATTCAGCTCATGTGAAATGTGTTTATTCTGAGTTTTAGTTCTCTGATTTGAAACATGGACTTTTTTTAATAAAAATGTTAAGCCCTACAGTAGCCCTAAATCGCTAAGTCTATACCTCTCACATATGAAATTTTTATTCAAACAACTGAAATTCTAAATAATCTCACACAGGATTTACGTTGATTATGAGCTTATAAAATATTATACAAGATATAGATTTTAGTCATTAATGAAGCAGTCTTGAGAATTTATATCCTGAGTTCAAATAAGGATAAAGGAAATGTGAAACCATAAAATAACAATAAAAGCAATTAAAAACACTTTAGGCTTGAGAAAAGTATATTTTAAAATTAAAGTATTCAGGTGTTGAAAAGCAAGTCAAGTGCAAGGATTTCACGCAGATTTTTTGCCACTGACTCAGCGTTCACTGTTATTAAAACGTCTTCAAACCTTACATGCCACAGGTTCCAACCCTAAATTTAATACTGGTAGACAAGCTCCCCATGTCTTAAGAATGGGTTTTAGCCTGAATTAACAGATACAGCAAAAGAAAAGAATAATTAAACTAACAACTTGAAAACCAAAATATTGTTTATAAATCAAATTTAGCCTCTTGTCCTTGAAAATTTTTATTTAGGGTGAAGAAATGCATGGAAATGCCGCAAGGGGGCGCTGCCGGTAAACCAACAAGAGCCCTTTCTCGGCCACAGCGATCAAACACAACTAAATACTCTTCAAATTTCCACCCTCCTGGCATATCGAGATAAACGCGGACAATTCACAAAAGGAAGCGGTGCGATTGTAAAATAAAAATGTACTCAAGGACATATATCCAGAAACAGAGGGTCACACATAAAAACGGGTATCAAAAGGCAAACAGAAGGGAATACCAGGCCCTTCCTCTTATCTTCTGTTCTCGCCACAATCTTTGCTTCTATTCAACAGAGCATTAAACTTGAGATATATTTATTCCTCATTCTCTTTGGAGAACCATCCACTTTACAAAACATGCCCAAAGCTGTGCATCCTCGGGGAGGTCGTTCACCCAACCCCCACCAGCCACCAGCCAGCCTCCAATCACACTGCACAGCGTTTGGGTTCAAAGGGCTCTTACCTTACATTCTCGAGGGCTAAGGGAAAAAAAGCAAACAAACAAAACCCCTACTTCTGAATGTTTAAAATGCAAATGGAGTTCTGAAATTCTGAGTCAGGCTTTGTTGTGCTCTGAATTAATTCCACTATGTGTAAAGTCCCTTAAGTGAAGTCACCGAAGAATCACTGAAGCTTGAGGGCTCAAAGTTAGAAGCAGTGTTATTCTTTAGCTTAAAAGCTTTCCTGTGAGTGACAATACAAAAACGAAGCCTCTCTCACAGTGCTAGGTTTTTATCTTCTTAATAAAAGCATTTATTTGATTGATAAGACCTGCGATACCTGGAGGTTCCATTGTTTTCCAAGAACCGTTTTCAGAATCACAAAAATCGTTTCCTTCAATCCTGCTGACCTAACGTACTATTCCCAAACCAACCGCAATTGAGCTATTTTAGATCACTTCCTGTTTTTGCCTCTGCTGCTCTGAACTTGAGAGGACACAGCACGAATTAAATAATAATACAATTAAATGGGTGACAGAGCTGAGCATGCAGTTAGAAGCTAGATGATGATTAGGTCCGTCCCCAGTACTTCCACGAGGCTTCCTTTTTTGTCAGTGGGGACAGCTCTCCCTTTGCTTATGCACAAAAATGGCTTCGTCTACAGATGTCAGCTTCCTACCTGCTGTGATGGAGAATTCTAGGAAGGCCGTCCCACTCAAGCATGGCTCACCTTGCTGATACCTGCCATCCCCTCTTGAGCGTTTCTTTTATGTGCTGCAGTGTGAGAGGCCCTGGGGTGCCACAGGTGATGTCTGAAGCATCGTCCTTCTGTACCAAGAGCTTAGTGAAACCAAGCCTGTGACACATGGAGCCACAAGTCTAGAGTGTGTCCTCAAATTGCTCAGCACAAGGGGCTTGGCATGAGGCAGCATGGCCGGGAAGCACATGGGCTATGTGGTTAGACAACCCCTGTGGGGGGTGGAATAATCGCCTTTAAAAAGGTATGTCCTTGTCCTCACTCCGGGTACCCATGAACGTGGCCTGATTTAGAAGTAAGGTCTGTGCAGATGCAATGAAGTGAAGGACTTGACTGGGGGTCATCCTGAACGGAGAAGGGCTTTCACTCCAGGGACTGGCGTCCTTACAAGAGAAGCGAAAGGGAACCTTGACACAAACCCCCAGGGAAGAAAAGACTGTGTGTAGACGGAGGCAGCGATCGAGTGAGGCAGCTACGAGCCAAGGACAGCCGGCAACTCCAAGAGGCGCGGGAGAGAAAGGCCTGGAACATTCTCCTTCAGCCTTCCGACACCTTCATTTCCGATCTGTCAACTCCCAACACCGTGAGATAACAAAACAGTCGTGTGAAGCCGCCCAGGTTGTAATGATTTTCAGCAGCCCAAGGACACTAGCACAGTGTAACAGACACGGGCTCACATCACTTCCACACCAGCTCTGTGTCTGGCCAAAGACCCTGAACACCAATGTCCTCCTCTCTAAACCACGGGTCATAATGCGTATCGCACAGAGAAACCGAAAACCGGTCCTGACTGCCTGCGGTCCACTCTCCACGCCTGACGGCCTGGGTGGCCATGGCTGTGAAACTTCACACCCTGCGTCTCCATCTCCTCGTCCCTAAAATGGGGATGGAAGCAGGGCTCTGTGGGTTACAGGAGACAGGACACAGAGGCACAGACGCAGAGAGCAGTGCCCGCCCGCGGTTTCTGCCGGCCAGTAAGGGCCGCAGGTGGCTGGCCTGCTGTTACGGTCGTCACCACAGGAATCCAGTGGCGAGGAAGCCCAGTGAGCTGGGATCGTCAGGAAACCCCGGTCGGGAAGTAAACGGGAAGAGGAGCTTGAAGCCAGGGTCCCGTTTGCAGGGCAGCGAGGTGCAGTCAGCTCAGGAAGGTAAGCAAGGACAGAGTGACGTTGGGGGATGTACGCCGAGGTCCCGAGCACCAGGGGGACTGACTGAGCAGAAGGTTGGGGAGCTGAGCTGGAGTTAAAATTCACTAGAAATCCCAGGGACAGTTCAGCTACGATGTTCTGAGAACTAAGACGATATTAAAATCTCCGAGTAAGGAAATAACATCTTACAAGGGGCTGTTTAAGGATTAGTCCAGTGGGATGGAACAGAGCACCGTTCTTCCCACTTCCTGTAGCAAAGGGCTAGTAACTTCCATTCTGACCAGGGCCGCAGCGCACGACAGTAAAATACAACGAAAACAGATTTCTAGAACGTGAACTAAAAAATGACAATGACTCCCAAAACATCCAATGTTCTATGATCCGAGTCAAACATACATAAAATGACTCTGTGCCACTGTCCTAACCCTTTTGGAACTCTCAGTTTCTGCCGCATATCACCACACACCCGTCGGGAATGGGTGGTCCTTGTCCAGCCTTCGGAGAAGCGCCTCTGAGAAGTCGAGGGATGCGTGACAGAGGAGAGCACAGAGGGGTCACAGAGAGCAGCCAGGTGGTGCCAGAAAGGGGGGAGGGGGGTGCGGACACGGGGCCGGGATGGGCGAAGGGAGCCAAAGGTACAAGCCTTCAGTGAGAAGATAAGTCATGGCGATGTAACGTACAGTAGGGCAACTCTAGTTAATAACAGTTAGTGTATCGTATATTGGAAAGGTGCTAAGAGAGTAGATCTTGAAAGTTCTCATCACGAGAATAAAAGTTCCGTAACACTGCATGGTGACGGATGTCGCCTAGACTTACGGGGGTGATCACTTCACAATATGTACAAACACAGAATCATTATGTTGTACAGCGGAAACTAATATCATGTTATATGTCAATTATACCTCCATTTAAAAAAGAGAGACAGGAGAAGGCTGAGAAGGCGCCCAGTGGGGGCTACTGGCACCTTCCACGAAGCTGAAGACAAACATGCAGATGAAGAGCAGCATCAGACACAGGGGATCTTGAAAAGTAAACGGGGGAAGAGACCAGGAACTGAGCTTAATAAGGGACAGCCGAGTCCAAGGCCTTGGTGAGCCCCGATTAATAAAGCAGACACTTTTACACAAATGGAGGGAATGGGGGAAAGTGCGACAAACGGGGTATAACCACATCCTCAGAGGAACCACACTCCAAATAGGGTGCCTCCTGCTCTGTGAGGCTCCCCCACACCCACACGGCGTAGAGGGTTCCCCCACACGTGATAGAGAACACTGCTGAGCGAAAATTATAGATGGACCACATCAGCATTGGTAAGTTACAGTCAATTCTATGGACTGAAAATGAATATTGCTATGACAGAGAAATTGTTAGAAAGAAAACTCATCATAGAAAGAAAGGGGGTGGGGGGGAGTGTTAACACCTTTCTGGCCACAGGGGGTCAGGATCGCTTCAAAGCAAAATCACCCTAAATCCCTTTGGGGGGGATAAAGGTCTTACAGAAATGATTCCATTTTCTTCTTTAAAAAAAAGTGTTAGTTTCAATATATCTGATTTTTAGACTTACTGGGTGGCAGATGGTTACAGCATGATATAAAATATCAACTTGTTGAAAAAAACAAACTTGCAAAAAATATATACTTCATGCAAAAATGCGCTTGGATCCTCGTCATTCAAAAGCAGGAGGAGAAAGTAAGGGAAGGAGAAATGTATTTATATATATAACACATTCATCCATTCTGGGGTGTGTGTGTGTGTGTGTGTGTGTGTGTGTGTGTGTGTGTTTAATTCAACTCGGATCTCAGAGCCAAAGAAAAATAAAAACCATGTCTTTGGTTACTCACTCTACAACTGAGGAGGTCAGACATCCACTCATGAAACCTTTGGGTAAAAATACAAGAATGCACAATAAATGTTCTACTATAGACAACCGGGGAGATCAGTATTGGCAGAGTCACAGGCATCGTCTTCATTCAAAGATTCTGAGACTGGAGGGCAGAGCATGCTCTGGGAGGAAGAACTGAGATCAGTACAAACAGAGCTGAAAAAGTACGACTGAACTGTGGAGAAAAATCCTACTGCGATGCTTTGGGGGGGCCAGTCTTTGGCTATGCTGTGGAATTCTGATTCAGCCATGCTGCTCAAGTTATACTCTGATGTGACATTTAAGTGCAGGCCGAGAGCTGTGCTCGGTATTTCAGATCATGGGACCCCCAAGGCCAGTGTGGAGGTACAGAGTGAGTGAGAAGGAAAGAAACTCCTGAGGCTGGAGACATGTGAATGTAGCCCCAAGTGCCATGGGAACCGAGTGAACGAGGAGACTCGATCCAATTTCCATTTAATGGGCGGAAAAAAGAACATTCTGGTTACGGTGTAAACGAATGGGGTGGGATTCAGCAAGAGTAGAAGTGGGAAGACCCCACTGTGTTTAGGGAGTTTGTATAGGAGCCCAGGAAGATGATGTCTGAGATGCAGAGAAGTATTCAAGGCACCTGGAGGGAGAATGAGCAGGTCTGAACTGGTGGATCAAATTAGGGGAGGCGGGGGGGGCAGGGAGGCTGTGTGCATGCGTGTGTTCATGTGTGTGTGTGTGTGTGTGTGCATGTGTGCGTGTGTGTGCAGACACACCCCTACTGCCAAAACAATTTCACAGTTTTGAAAAAGAAATACTAACCTTTCCTCTTAAAAGTACTATTATTAAATTTTCACTGATTATACAAAGAAGTATCAGATAATATGTCATTGACTGTGTTGGTTTATAGATATAAAATAATAGGCAATTGAGTGCCATCACTTTAATGATAATAGAAGCCAACCTATATTCAGCCAAATGCTTTTAAAATGTAATAAAGAAAAGATTGAATGATAATCATTCTCTTGCAATTCTGATTATATATCCATTGTTCAAAGTCTCTGCTGATTTTTCTCTTAGAAATATTCATGGGAAATGGATAAAATGAATCTAAAAATATTCACCCCAAAATCCATAAATTATAGTCAAATTTCATTTCCATTCTATGGGAGCATTTTCAACCACGTGCAAGCACTATGATATGAGTACCAACCTCAGCCAGGCAACTAATGGAAAATGACAGGCCTGTCGATACTTCTAAATCTTACTAAAAGCACAAGGACCAACATCGCTAAGTGGGCAAAGCCGCTATCCTAAATTAGTTCTGGACCTCTAATGAAAATGGAGGTTACCTGGGCAAGCTGGTTTCCATCTGGCAGAACCGGATTATCAGCTGTCGTGGGTAGAATCTTAAGTGAATAGATTTCAAAAGGTGTTTAGGTGTCAGGAGACGACAGGAAACTATAGCTGTGGGATTTGGGAAGTATTTTTAAAGTATAGAACATAATGATAAAAAGGCACTTAACTATAATGGCTATAATTTCCCATAAAAGAGTTTAGCACAGACAGACAACTGGGCAATCTCTACAAAAATGCCTGAAGCACATTCAGAACCACACCAGCTTGAAGCTTGGCACACGTGATATTTACCTGGATCTGTTCCAGTAAGATTCTCCCTCTGCCTGAACCTTGCCGAAAGCTGTACCTTATCCCCATCGCTGCCTCTGTTCCAAGAAACAGCCCACGGACCCTACACTCCTCTCATTCAGTACCGTTGTAGGAACAAATCAGGATAATGGTTGTAAAGGGTTTTGAAAACACAAGAAGTATAATACAAATGCAAAACAATGTTTTAATTATTATTTTATTAGTCATCTGTTACGTTTTATTGTATGGTTTGTAACACATTGTTGATTGTTAGTCCTCAACAACAATAACAAAACGAGTGCTAAAACTGCCTTTAAAGACTTTTTTTTAACTCTAGCTATCGCTGTTTCATCCCAAATCCTGAAATCTGACTGTTTAAGGATGGGGTCCAGGCATATCGTGTTACAGCTCTCTAGGTGATTCCGCCTTCAGAATCTCTGCACTGCTCTGACGAATATTAGGTAATGGTGGTTGAATAAATATAACTCATTTTAATGCACTTTTTTAAATTGAGAGTTTTAAAAACATAGCAGTCCTTGTAAATTAGCAAGGTAAGAAATGCGAATAATCTGCCAGTTAATGAATCCTTTTATGTGGATTTTTTTTAAGCAGTAGTATATAATTTCTCTGCTTCTCCTGTCACTCCTTATTGCAGGATCTCTGTCCCCCTTAAAACTGGAGGTGTCCAGGAGGCATCTCACAGGTCATCAGAACCCATCCCCAAACTGCCAGCATGGCAGCTTCCTCATCTCTGCCCCGCAGTGAACCTCGGAGCTGGGATCTTAACCGAGGCCACCTCCAAAGTCTGTGCTCCAAGACACAGAAACAGGGAGAGAGGAAGAGAAAGGGAATGAGAGAACGCCGAGCACTGGAGGGAGGAAGTCTTTCCAGACCTCAAGGACAAACGCGTATTGGAATACAGACTGAAGAATGGACAGGATTTCTAGAGGAAAGATGAAAAAACAGTCCAGGCAAATTTCAAGCCCGTTGAAATAGCTGACTGCGCTGTCCTACGCTTTGACTCAGCAAAACGACCAAATTAGATTCCCATGACACATAGAGGAAACATAGTTTCTTAACCGTTTGCACGGCTCAAGGGGCCCTGCAGACAGCACTCAGAGAGCTGGGACAGATAACTCATGCCATTAGGCAGGAAACAGCTTCTCCCTGGAATCTGTGGTGACTCTTCATCATGGCGCTCTATTTTATTTCTTTCCTGATGATGAATATTCATGCATTTAAGACACACAGTATCAGATAGTACTGGGAGCGCTTTTTAAACATCAAATATCTCTTCAGGGTGCCCGTCTGTGGAATGTGGACAGAAGCAAAGGGTCAGGCCAGCAGGAAGCGATCTGGCTGGGTTTGCATTTATGTGTCTGACACAGAGAGATGCTGTTGGGTTACTTTTGCACGTTCTAAGAAAATAATACACAACAGCTTCATCAGCAGGACGTTACATCCTGGACCAAAATCTTATTGATGACACTATCATTCTATCATTGACTTCAGAGAAAGTGAACCTTGAATTAAATTTGGTTTGTACTTATATGACTATAATAGACTAGTTGAATAATTTTCTATCATTAATATTGAAATTATGTTATAGGCCCAGAAGCATTTCTTTTGAAAAATGCTTATTTTGAAGTTTGAAAAGTTATATGGGCCACAAGCTTTTTAAAAAAAAAATTATTATTTTTTTTCTTTTTTAAGATCCAAACTCAGTTTAAAATATAAATGAGAAGATTTGGGCACCGGTAGGCTGTCCTGGGCTTAACCACTTCTCCTCTTTTCACAGGTCACATGAGGGAAGACAGTCCCCAGTGTGACATTCATTCCCAGTCTTACTTTAGCCATGAAACGTCCTGGTTCCCCTTTCACAGGGCCACGAAGGACTCACTTCCCCACCTCCAAGTTCCTAAGTTCTGTCTATTTTTTTTTTATAATGTGCTCATTTAATTTGATAAAACCATGAATGTATGACAAGTGATTATTAAAAAAGTCATGAGTTGTCTTATACAGATAGCTTGAGATTGCCAGCTCTGTAGGAGCCAAAACCCATTTTGCTAGAAGCCCTCTTTGCATGTGTTTGCTATTGGTGTCTTCTTACGTGTGTAACCATCACAGTTCAAAGAGGGGAAAAATAAAAAGATCCCTCCCCGCAGTCACCATTGCTAAAGGTATTAATTCACGTTCTCACTTACGTGGGAAACAAGAATGCTTATCAAGGAAAACTCACAGCACTTCTTCCCTTCAACCTTGTATCTGGGCCTAACCAAAGACATTAAAATGAGAAAAAGAAAGAAATGGTATAAAAAGTGTAAAGTGAGAGGTAATATTTCCACAAAATTCCTAATTTGTAGAAAATGTATCACCATTCAAAATGCAAGCAAAACTTCTAAAGAGTTCAGCAATACCTTTAGGATAAAGCAATACCTTTAATGATAAACACCATTAAAAAACACAAAAAAAGTTTTGAATAGTAGGGACATACTTCTTGTTCTTAGATGGAAAGACTCATCAATATATCAGAATTTAACTTAAAAAATAAAACTCCAATTTAAAAAAATCAACAGGGTTTTCTCTTATAATTGGACACATATATTCTAAAGTTCATAAAGAAGAACAAAGAGCCAAGAATAGCAAAAACGTTTCTGAAGAAGGGAAGCTGACATGAGAGTGAGGACCTGCCTATCAGATAATCAATATCACAAAACCAGGGCCAGTTAGAGGCGTGGGTTCTGTTACAAGCTTAGGAAAGCAGACCAGTGCTTCATGAGCCCAGATACACACAGGTCTTGTCAATAAATATGAAACAACTGATCATCCATGTGGAAAATATTATATTCCTCAATCTCATCAATATACAGCAATAATTCAAAGTCTATTAAACACCTAGTCATGAAAAGCAAATCCATGAAAACATTTCAAAGAAATATAAACGCAAGATTTTATGACTTTATGTTAGGAAAGGATTTCCTGAAAAAGACTCATTTAAAATAACAAATTGTGAAGAAAAAGATAGGTATATTTGACTCCATGAATTTTGTTTAAGTTTCATTAAACAAATGACACCATAAGTAAAGTTAAAAGATAAGACACAAAGTGCCAGCCGAGTGGCTCAGTTGGTTAAGAGCTCGCTCAAGAGTTTGAGCTCTGAGCAACAGCGGTTCAAGTCCTGGCCTGAGCTGAGCTGCTGCTGAGCTGCCAACAGGTGGCAGGATGGCTCAGCTAAAAAAAACAAACAAACAAACAAAAAAACACATAAGACACAAACTGATAAACAACATATGCAATACTTAATACAAAGAAAATGTAAGCATTCAGAATCCACAGAAAGTGATAAATTAAGAAAAAGATAAGCGATTTAATAGAAAGAGAGACCAAGGATATGAACACAGTTCACAGAAGAAACAACGATGGTCAATAAACATTTCACAAAATGCTCAATCTCACTAGTAATCTAAAAAATAACAAGTAAACCAAAAAGTGAAATTAAACCAAATAATGAAATTAAACAATTTCACAACCATCAGATAAAGCAAAAATTTACACTCTAATAATGAGTTGATGCAGACATGGACAAACTTGACTTCGTTTATAACTGGTGGGAAGGGAAATTCTTACAAACACTCTAGAGAACAATGGGGCAAGGTCTAGAAGACTTAAAGGTGTGTCTACCCAAGATTTGGCAACCCCACTTCTAGGTATAGACCCCTGAGAAATTCTTCCTTATGTGAACTGGAAGACACGCACAGGAATATTCATAGCTCCGTCGTTTAGAACAATGACAAAGTAGAACCATCCTATAAGCCCTTCAACAATCCAATGAATAAATGTATTTTCTAATTAGCACAGGGGCAATTACTATGTTTCCGGGGTACTCTACTGAAAGGGCTTTACAAATATGAACTCATTTAATTCTCAAAACAACCCCATGAGGTAGGCAGTTTTTTCTTGTTTTGTGGTCACTCCATTCTTTATAGTGACTATTTTTCCCATTTTATAGATGAGGATATTGAGACACAAAGATATAAACCCAAGACCACACAGCTAGGTGTAATAAAGTCACACAAAGGAACTCTACAGAGCAAAGAAAATGAATGAAATAAAAATGTATACACAGCATTATGGATAAATATCAAACAGTGAGAAAAAGTAGGCTGTAGAATCTTTTCTACAGTAAGCTACCCTCACATGAGTTGGAAAGATGAAAAACAGCACTGCATTAGCTTCCTAGGGCTGCCATAACAAATTAGCACAAACTGGGTGGCTTATGACAACAAAAATGTGTTCTCTCACAGTTCCGGAGGCTGGAAGTCTGTAATCAAGGTGTCACGGGGCTGCAGGTCCTCCAAAGGCTCTAGAGGAGGAGCTTTCCTGGCTTCCTCCAGCTCCTGGTGGCCCCGGAATTCCTTGGATTGTAGCTGCATCTCTCCAGTCTTTGCCTCCATCTGCACACGGCCTTCTCGTCTCTCTCCTAAAAAAGCCACTTGCCGTTGGGTCTGGGGCCTGTTAGATAAATCCAGAATCATCTCTCCTTGAGATCTTCAACTTAATTACATCCACAGAGAACCCTTTTCCCAAATAAGGCTACATTCACAGGTTCTGGGGGTTAGGATGGGGACATATCTTTTGGGCAGCCACCATTCATCCCTCTTCAAATATGATCAGTAATTTATAGATACATACCTAAGGGACAAAGTAATTTTTTCTTAAAAGAAATCACTCATGGAAATGATAAACACCACACCCTTCTCTGGGAATGGAGAGAGGCAGGATGGGGATAGGAGACAAGGGCTATCCATAACGAGTCCTCATCTTCGTCCACCTGAAGGAGATACTGGCAAGGGTTGAGCTTTGCTAGGGATAAGTGGTACGTGTATACGTGTTGGTTGTGTTTTTCTCTGGAATTTTCTATAATTATGAAATATTTCATAATTTCTTTAAAATCGAACACCACCAAGATGTTCCCCCCCCCCCATGGCTCTATCACAGTATTTGGAGGAGTTACTTTTCACAGGTGCTCACCAGCCTTGTCCCCAAGCTGTTGTTAAATCTCTCTCGTCTAACGCATTACCGCTCTCAGCCCTCTGCACACCCACGGAGCCAGCTCTTGCTCGCTTACCTGACACGCCTTTCACAGTTCACAGCCTTTCCTCCCTACCATTTTCCTCACTGTAGATGCTTTTCTTCTCATTAGCAGTGTTCCTGCTCCAATAATGATGATATGCCCTCCAAATATCAAAGACGAATCAGACACTGAAATACACAAGCAAAACCAGCCAACAATCAAGGCCACCTCGTGATGTTTTCATGCTTCTACCAAATGCCTTATCTCACAAGTCTTTCAAAATCGCATTTGATCTTCTAAGAGACCAGTGCTCAGGCCCTTTGAGAGTGGGCGCCTGTCTGAAAGAACCTGGGGCATCACCACATTGATGGGCTGAGATTTGCTTCCCTTGGGGACACCTGACAATCGCAGCATCGTTAGCGCAAGCTCCTCTAGAGCACTGCTTTCTGTGTTTCTCAGATCCCCTTTCTACGGTATCCCCTCAGCCAAAAACGAAGGGGAACATGATTTTCCTGGCCACTGCCACCTCCAAAATGGAGTCACTGTTCTTCCTACACCCAGCCATTTAAAATCAAGACCATTCCCTAAGATGTGATTGTGACATTTCAAAAATTGCAATGGCTAAAGGAAAGCTTGGGTGGTTTCTCTGTATTTCTGCTTACAAGTAATATATATTCTCTCTCTGCCTCCCTCCCACCCACAATTCATGAGTAATGTCCTACTTTAGGTTGTGGGGAGGGCAGGGAATTGTAGGATTATTTATATGGTTCAATTACAAAAGTAACATAATCATTAAAAATAAAAAATAAAATAACTGTGATTAACAGTGTAGCCTTTAGAATTGGGAGACTTTAATTTGCTCCTCCAGTGATCATCTGTGTGACATTGAGCCAGGAACTCCGATCAGCCTCAGTTTACAACACCGGGATAATAATAGCACCTATCATGAATTTGATAGCGGCATTAAAAAATAATCAGTAAGCATTTAATGTATCTTAGCTGCTATTAATAATTAATATTAGCTGATATTAATATTATTAATGCCCTCTAAGTCAACCACTAGTATTCTTCTTGTGCACATTTGTTGTCTTTACTGGGATCCCAGAGAATACAGTGATGCCCTGTGGTCTGCACCACGTGAAAATTATATCGACAGGTGTGGCCAAAACTAAGAGAATCTTCTGATGCTTCTTTTTTATAGTTATTTTAAAAAGTATAATCACTGTTGTCAATGCCCTTTTCATTGCATCACCACGTTTGGACTATCCTGACTCCCTCCTTCAGGCATAAAGACCCTGTGGTGACCCAGGGCCAACACAGATAATCCAAGAAAATCTTCGCACCTCATGGTCAACTCATTAGCAAGCTTAGTTCCACCTGCAACCTCAATTCCCCCTTTCCATGCAACAGAACATATGCACAGGCTCCAGGGACAGGTGTGAACACCTTTGGGGGAGCGGGCATTATTCTGCCTACCACAAATAGACTCTGGAGTATCCTTCTAGCCCTGAAATATTTTTTCTGTCTGTGCTTTCCTTTTTAATTGCTACAGTGCATTTCATTGTATGGCTATAACATAAGTCACTGAACCAATTTCCTACCATGAAGATATTTACATTGCTGTAATTTTCAGTTCCTTAGCAGTAAAATGTATTTTTTTTTAGTTGATCTTTCTGAGAGGGCAACGAATGAGTTTTGTATCAGTTTACACTTCCTCCACACAGGGGTGGGCTGACGTTTCCTGATGCCCTCACAGACAGAAACCATTCTCTTTCCTTTTTAATCTCTGCCAAGTGGAAAATTACTTTCCATTTGCATTTGCCTTTCGTTGGTTTCCATCGAGGTTGAACGTCATTTCATACCTATGCTGGCCACTCAGTGGTCTTCATGTGTGCAAGAAATGTCTATGATTAGTGGCCTTTCTTGCCAAGTATGCAGCAACATTAACAATGAGATTTTGTGGAAGGTACCTTCACTCTTAATGAACCCCCTGGACTCGACTCCCCTTCCATCTCATGGTCACGACATCATTGAAGCCCACCCCGCTCCTACACTGCGGCATCCTGAGAGGGCTCTACCCGCACCGCCTGGGTGTGACACATTTTCTGTGCCCACTGTCACTTGGATGGTGAGATCATTTGATACAAGTGGTGAGATTGTTGTAGCAGTTCCCAGTCTCCAGTCTAGTTGATTCTGAGTGCCAAACCCTCTCGAGGTGATCCTTCCTCTTGCATCCTGGGTCCTTTGCATCCTTACATCTCCCACTCGTGTGTCGCTGCTGCGTGACCCTCCTTGACAGAATGGACTGTCAGAACTGTATGTCCAAACTGATAGAGAAATCCTGTGGCCTGATGTCTGGATCTACCAGAACTTTCATCTAGCATGTTATACCCAACCCTTGTTTCAGAAGCTGTTCTATTTATATTAGTCGTTATTACTTAACATCCTTTGTTTATTGTTCTTCCGGATAAAAACCCAATTCCTATGCAGTGCGCTGTACAGACCAGTAAGAAAACAAGGAGAGGCTCTCCAGGTGCTCAGGCATGGTTAACATAGGCACGCTTGTTTCTAGATTATATACGCTCTCATCTCTTTCTCCCCATATTCATTCATCTAAAGGGGGTGGGGGGCCAAAAACGCAGAACAAACAACAAAAACAAACAAACAAAAAACAGCGCGTCTTCTCATTTAGAATGCACCCCAGTGCTAAAACAAATAAAATAATATTGTGCAAATTTCCAGGAGAATTTGAACAAATATCATAAGACTCCGAAATGCTTCCATCCAACTAGAGGCAAGCATGTGGGAGACGTCACGGGAGGCAGGAAGTCAGGCTGCAGCCAGGCTCGGGGATCGCGAAGAGTCTGGGTCTCCAGCCCTCTGCCTCGTCACGGTGCATTCGTCCCAGCCTGGGGATGAGCCCTGTTTCTCTCATGTTAGAGGTTGTGTTTCAGAGGCCGCCCCACCTTTTGACCCTTCATTCTTGTGGGTCAATTTCAAAAGCTGAACTCAGCCCAGCACACCCCAATTCTGTTTGTGGATGATATCCTATCAATATCTGAATGTCGCCACCACTGATTTTCATAATTTCCCTGAAAGAACATGTTTTGACAGGCTGGATGTGGGTTCTAACCAGGGACCCCGTGTGCGTGACAGCTGCATGCTCAGTGGTTGGGGGTGGCCGCGGGTGTCAGGTGGCCTGGGGCAACCTGGCTCGGCACATGGTAGCAGGATCACCACCCCACCCCACCCCCACTCGCACTTCCTTATCTTAAAATGAGAGAATGATGAGGAGTTCCTCGCATAGTGCTTTCAGAAGTAAATAACACACGTGTAGTGCTTGGAGGAGTGAGCAGTAAATATTAGTTTAGCCACAGACGTCTGTCTGCACATACACAGGCATAGTAGATAAAGCCTAATGAGTATTTGATCTGTCAGTTAAAAAAAAAAGAAAAGCAATAAAATCAGTTTACAATTTAGGAACCAAGCGGCATCAGGCATGAGAGCTTCACTTTGCCTTTCAGACGTCACCCACACGCTTGTGGTACCACCCAAGATAAAGCTTCTGAAGATGGCAAAGGTCTCCTCCGTCTACCTCACTCTGGCCCAAAGCACATATGTGAAGCCTCCAAACTGTAATTCGGGACCTGGTCAAGCCTGTGAACTTAACCCTGTTTGTATGAGCATTGCTGTGAGTAAATTATTAGATGATTGAACACATTGACTGTTCAGATTAGAATTAAAGAGTAGCTTTTTAAAAAAATTCAATCTCATGAATATTCCTCACGGCACCTTCCAGCAACCTTTTTCTCAACAACATTTCCTCAATACTCAATCCTTATTCATAGTCCTACCTACTAGATCGAGGTGATCATTCACCTGAGTAACATCCTTTAAATTAAAAAGCAGGAGTCTATGTTTTCATTCTCTCAGTGTAATCACTCGGCTGTAATGGTACCGGAATCCACAAAATACATACTCACCAGAGGAGAAGGATTCCTCTTATAACGTGGACGCCATCCCTAATACGTGGTCCACACCTGAATCCTGATACAAGTCAGAAACGTCCTTCTGTTATGGGCACTTCACCTGGGCAACCCATTCTGAATTCTTGGGTCCTAAGAAACTTCTTACACTATCTGTTCCTTTAGAAGAACCTAGAAAACCTCACTTATGGAACCATGCTTTGCTGAGCACCTGCTCCGTCCTGAGCTCTCCTCTGGGATGTACGATGCACTTGGAGAAAGACCTAGGTCAGCCCTCTGAGGATGTCACAGTCTCACAGGTGAGGTGGGAAGGTGAGGTGGGAAACAGGACACAGGTAAAGGACGAGGCCGGCTATGCTGGCTCATGTGCACTGTGCATGGTCAGCTTCTCTGAGACGGGAGCTCTTCACTGAGACTTCACGACATAAGACATCATTCTTCCTGTGGATGGGATGACGGCACACACAGGTCTGCCAGACGGCCCGGACAGTGTATGGGGGTGGATGTGCAAAAAAAAAATCCTCCTCACAGCTGGTCACACCCCTCCCATCTGCACATGTCAGAACAGCTGGGAGCACATCTGCAGGTAGGTTGTCACTCTGGTAATGCGGCAAGCCCCTGCCTCCTGTGGACAGGCAGCGACTGTCAACCTCATCCCTAGAGACATTTTCCTGTACTCTTCTAAAAGCAAATGAGGAAAATATTCCTGCTGGCAAATGAAATCTGTTTTCCTGCCATTGCCAGGGGTTCCAGAGGAAACACACTGGGGAAGCAAATGGGGGATTTTCCTGCCCACCTCACCCAGGTTGGGTGCTGGTGCCCACCGAGAAAGAAAAGTGAGGTCAGTGATCAGGAACAGCTTGATCTGGAGCCCGACAGGTGAGGGCCACGCATCCGGACACCTCATCAATTCTAGGGCAGGCACTGCATCTTCACGTCTCCCTCCCTACCAAGGTGATAATAAAATACACTTCCTTATGTCAAAAGGAAACTACCTAGAAAAGCTGGCTTAGTGCCCCGGAGGGTCCTTGAACACACTTGGTGTTTACGGGCAGTGTAACCGCAGCACGTTTGGTCAAGGGCCTCTCCCTGTGAACAGCCATTCACCTGGCCGGGCGGCCAACTCGCAGCGAATTTTCCAAAGCTAGTCCTACAGACCACCCGGAAAGATGGTGATAGAAAAGGGGCCTTTGAAAATGACCATTTCATAATATATACATATATCAAATCATTACGCGGTACTTTTAAAATGAATACAGCGTTATAAGCCAATTATATCTCAATAAAACTGGACTAAAATTTTTAAATAAAAATAAAAGAAAATGATACATTTTCAGGGCCAGGGAGGGGAAAAAAGCCAAGTATAAACAGAAAGGGATCAGATGACAAAAATGCAGAGAAATATCAATATATGGTGTCATGTGGCTTTAGACCAATTGAAGCAAAGCCAATTTAAATGATTAAAACATCATTCACTAGAACATTTCTAAATAAATTACGTTTTTATTTTCATACACAAATGGAAACATAAATGAGACTAACAACATGACGATTAGTAAAGGTTCCTGTGACCGCCTTCTGATGTGTCAGCCTGGGGGGGCTACAGCCCCCAGTTTTCAATCACACACTCACTGTGTTGCTATGGACGGATTCTGTAGATGTGAGTCAACTCCGTGGTCAGTTGACTTTAGTTAAGGGAGGATATCCTACGTAATCTGTGAGCCTGATGCGGCCAGTTGGAAGACCTGAGGTTTTCCTGAAGAAGACATTCCAGGCGGGGACGGCAGCTTCAGCCCATTCCAGAATTCCCAGTGGACTCGCCATCCCCACAATCCCATAGCCCAATTCCTTGCAATACATCTCCTGATATTTATCTCGTGCTGGTTCTGCTTCCCTGGTTGAACCCTGACCCACGCAGTTCTGAAAATGCTCATTGTCGTTAATACACGAGAATGAATTAGTAGTAGTACATCGTGCGTGTCTAAAAGCTAGTGCTACGCAGCGTCTGTTTGAGTGGTTTAACTCAAACTGTGTTTGAGTGCATTCTTGTTTACTGATGAACTTAAAGTCTCTCTCAGAGGGAGGGCTCAGGAGATACCTTGCTAAGCCCAAGTAAATTTTAAAATTCAATTTGAATTATTCTGAACAAATTCTGTATGGGTAGAGTCTTAAGTTTCAGAATGTTGAGGGGTGGGGAACCTTCCCTAGGATTTAAAGCACATATCACACATGCACACACACACACACGCACACAGACGCACACGCACGCATACACACACAGCTATTAGAAGGTACCTGATCCCCACGGACATTTTCATTCATTCAAATAGCAATGACAACCTGAGCATCTTTCACTTTGTCACCTTGGACAAGTCACACAACATCTCTGTATCTCCAGCCCCTCATCTTAAAATAGGGATACAGTGCTTTCCCTGTAGGGCCATTGGGATGATTAGTTCAGGTGGTATTTTGAAAAGCTTAGAAGAGTGTCCACAGGTGGTACACAACATGTATTTGTGGGCTTGGGAGGCTGGCAAGGACTTCACAGAGAAGGTGTGAAGGTGCTAGAAAGACTTGGATTAGGTACAGAGCACCAGGCACAATCTTGAATAGTGCAGAAAACCTGTTTGAGCGGAGCTCAGGGGCAGGTGTGAGGAAAGCGCGTTACATTGGCCCTAATTAAACCATGGATGGTTCTCGCCAGCAATCCGAGGAGGGGAGCTGAGTCCCAGATTACGGTCAAAGCCGAGTCCGGATTCTATGTCTAAAGCCCCATATTCAAGATGTCTTCAAAACAACATGGTATGTTCTCCTAAAGGATTTTACGATTAAACCAGCTTGCAAAACAGCATTAGGTAAGACTAACTGGTTTCCTTAAAGCAGGATTCCCCCAGTTAGGTTACTGGTTAACCTATGAATGTGCTGGCACGGAGGGGCCACGTGAAGCAGTCCCCACAGTGGGCGACCCAACCTCATCTCCCAGGAAGGCAGCTCTGCGGTGCGCACTTCTGCAGATGCCAGTTGTGGGAACTCCGTCTTCTGAGTTCTTGATGCTCTGGCATCTGGGGCCTCACTGACTTCCAGGGCTGGGCCATTCTTAACGATAGCAAACCACCCACCTGGGAGCTCACCTTTCCTACACAAACTGACGGAGCCAGAGCCCACGCACCCAGCCTAGCCCAGCCCCATGTGGCTCTGACACTCCAGGAGATGCCGCCTTCCTCTGCCCTCATCATCCCAGGGCCGGGTACTGGGCAGCTAGCGGGGGCCTCTGTGCCTCAGAGACCCCTGCAATTTTTCCAACGAGCCAGTTCCAAGCCGGCTTGTGCTGCCTTGCCCTCACTTTCCTGAGGGAACCACAATCAAGCTTGCTTTCCCTCCCATCCTTTGCTTCCTGACCTACCCCCTGCGGCCCTGTGTGGCACCGTGTGGCATGGCATTGTCCCTCCTCTTAGGAATATTAACAAAACACCTCCCCATAGGCAAGCGCTAACCTGTTGCTTTCACCGCGGCCTAAGTAATGAAACCTACATTTTAAAACATCTGTCTTGGCAGTGAGGGCTTTTAAAGATTTTAAGCCCAAGAGAAACACCATTATGTTATAGAAGAATTCATCTTAAGCATCACCGCTATCCCACAAGCCAAAGCGGCGTCAGAGCCCCAGGAAGCCCACAACTAGCCAGAACATCTGATTGAGAGACACAGAGCCATCTGGGGAGCCTGAACCCCCACCTATCTAGAAGTCTTGACAAACGTGATGAGCCTCTGAAGCACACAGCGTATCAAAGAGGGCCGACCCTTAAACCCAGCTGGGCACCCTGGGACCGTGGGCCAAACCCCGCAGCCACAGGAAGCGACCATCAGTCAGCCCACTGCAGGTTCTTCAAGTGTTTCGATAATCCTGGAGGTCTGTGGCATCAGGACTTATGACTCACCCAAACTTCTCAATTGGAGGTACCCAAGAATTGGGGAACTGTCTTTGAACACTTTGGCCTTATTATTATTACTTTTTTTTTTTTTTTTTGCATCTGCAACATAAAGGCGTTGAATCAGCTATTTTGTAAAGTAACCTTCCAGGTCTGAAATACTGTGATTCTCCATTACTCCACAGAGCTACTAAGACCAGCAAAGTTTATACCCCTATAAAATGGTGCTAAGCTACAAACAGGATTAATGTAAAATTTTCCCACCTCTATGGACTTGTTTTTCTTTTTTTTTTATACTAGGCCAGCTCTCCAAAGTGCACTGCTCTTCTGTGAGCTACAATCACCTCTACTATTTTTTGTAAGCCAATCAAAATAAATAGTTTACTTTCAAAAAGGAAATGTGTGTTTTTCCAAGAGCAGTGCCAACCTTCATTCCACACCTTGCCCCATCATTTAATCAACTCTGAGTTTTATCTACACTTGGAAAAGATATTAGGGAATTATGACTCATGGCCCCACCACAGAGCTCTTTTAGGTCAAGAGGACGCAGGCTGCGCCCCCTCCCCCAAGGGACGCACTTGGCAGGGGTCTGAATGGGAACTGCAGTGACCTTTGCTTGAAAGTACGGAAATGAATCATAGGGTTTGACCACAACTACTAGCTCTCTCTCTACACGAAGAAACAATGATAAAACTGATGGTGGCCCGATAAGCAAACTGGAGTCAAGAGTGGAAGGCGGAAATACATCAGCTTGGTTATCTTCTGAAGGGAGGACTTTGCACCTTGACGGAAGGTGCTTTGCTGCACTGCCCTGCAAATCAGCAGCCTGTCGTTTCTCATCAGGTTGGACCTCAGGCTCCACATATGTAAAATATCAGGGTTGGAACTGCTGATGTCAAATTAATACCTTCATTAGTCATTGAGTATGGAGCTCAGAGCTGGGTCCCTTGACCATGCTCTTTTCCAATAAGAAAAGTAGATACCCGGTTGTTGCAAATTGCACCAAAGCAACAAAGAAGTATGATCCTTGCTCAAAGAAGTATTTCTACTCCGGTGGGGAAAGGACGTATTGTTGGGAGTGTTAATCTTGCCTCAGGAAGCCAAAATTGGAGGGCACGATGGCGCAACTGGAAGGAGAAAGAGAAGAACAGAGAAAAAGCACCTGCCGTTTGTCCCAGCCAATGGATTATCAGTCATGAGAAAGATAAAAATGATAACAAAGTATAAAAGACGCGCTGCGCTCCGCAGCAGTGTACAGAAGTAAATGAAGGCAGCTCATTAGGCGCTGCGGACCGCGTATTTCCTATTTTCTGGAGACTTCAGTGCTGTGAAGACTGCCTCTGGGGAAGGGTTCGGCTGCTGCAGTCCAACAATAGATTTATTCTAACTCCTGTAGGGGCCGCTGTACATATCCATTCAATATACATTTATGGAACAGCTATGTATACATAACTGAACAGACCACTCAGTGTCCATAGAGATAAATGACTCTTGCTGTTAAGAAGTTTGCTATCAAGTGAAAGAAATGGCTAACGACAACTCGCTATAAGTAACGTGAAGCGTAAATGGAAAGAACAACGGAAAGCGATTCTTCCCAAGGTCCTTATGCCATGGATGAGATTTCGGCTCAGCTTTAAAGAATGGATAAGATTTTGGTAGGCAGATTGAGAGGAAAAGCATTCTGGAAAGATGGAACAGACGGCGAAGGCACTCCTGAAAATGGCTTCCAAAGCTCTTCCAAATCTGATCTCCCGCTAAATGTCCTGCTCATAATTATTTAGGCGGTGTCTTTAGTGGGGGAAGTCTCCAAACACACTCACTGCATCTTTACATCCTTTTTGGGCAGCGCCATAGACAAGGGAGCCCACTGCCTCTTCAGATAAGTGTGTCAGCACTTAGAGTCCAGCTTCATAAGCCATCACTCAGACCTTCGGGAAACTAGACACCATCCCACCACGTGTGCGCTTTACTGATCCAGGGAAGTTAGCACTTCGATTGCAAGCTTGAGGGGCCTGGGAGGGCTGTGTTTGAGCAGCTATACTGACCTGTGCAGCATGACCTGGATGAGCTGTCGCAAAGGTGACCGATCGCAGCACAGCCAGCTTCCTCCTGGAGGACTGCGGGTCCCAGGCCGGCCCACTGGGGAGCAGCTCTCAGTACAGGTCGCATCTAGGAATTAACAGAGAGCATCTTCCTAGTGAAATAAGATCATTTCGAGCGACATATGAACATAAACTTGAGGAAGGTTTTGGCTTTGCAGATTTTTTTTTTTTAACCGGAATAGCAACACTTTCATGTCCTCTGAATTGTTAATGTTCTCTTCTTTTTTTTTCAAAAACTCCGAAACAGTTGTTTCAAAGTATACTAAAGAGGTGTTAAAGATATAATCGGTTAACTGTGGCTATATCTGGAGGGAGGGATTATTGGGGTTGTTCCCCTTTTCCATTTTCTACATTTTGAATCGTTTGAATTTCTCACAGAGCAAATATGTTTTTCAGAGTGCACATATATCTTTTGCAATCAGGAAAAGTAATCTTCACAGCTTGGAAATGTCCTAAAGCATTGTTCCACGTAAATCAAGCTCTTTGAGTCTTTCAGGGAATGTGTATTACATGTGTATTTTTGCCGACACCTGATGCCATGGACTAGTAAGTGTTCATACACTATTAACTGAGTAAAATAAGAAGTTGGCGACGTTCTTCTGGGCACCAGGAACGCGGTAGAAAGCATCACTGCCTCATCATCGTTCCGTAGCTGAACTCCACCGCGTCTGCTCCGCCTGCCTCGTGCAGCCCCCGCCTGACCCCCGGTGGTGTCCGGCGCCCTCGCCACCTGGATGGTAAAGCATGTTTTCACCCTGGTCCGCTGCCATACACCGCGGAGTGCACCCCGTCCGAAGTGGAAGGAAACCCCATTTCAGGGACACAGCGCCACCACTGCCTGCTCCTCCTGGGGCGACACTTACCCGGCCAGGCTGAGTCACCGGCCGCTGAAGAGTGCCCCTCCGGAGCCCAGTGGCTTTAGGAAAAAGTTGGCTGAGCGCTAGCAAGTTGTGCTTTTATTCAAAACTCGGGATCACAAATAAGCTTAAGCCTGATTGGGAAATTATGTCAAGAGGAAAAAAGAAATGCTGGAAATCCCAGAAACGCTTTCTGGTAACTGAGACACAAATTCTTGCGGTCCTGCAGACAGACGCCTGCGGGCGCAGCGCTGCATGGTCCAACGCGAGGCCCCTGTTCAGTGCTCCCGGGGGGAGATCCGCCGCGGGATGCTCGGCCACGGCCACCCGGGCACCCTTACACCCACACCGGCGCGACCCATGCTGGGCCCAGGGGAGACACGTCAGCGTCGTGGGCTCTGGAATGTCCCCTGGCTTGCAGACCACTAAGTCAACCGGCAGCCTGGTCCAGAACAACCAGAATCCGTGGTGAGTGACTCAAGCCTCTGGGGGTTTCGTGTGAAAAACCAGAAACAGCCCTAAGGGCCTGGAGCTCTGGAGAAAAGAGGCATAATTGAGTGTTTACTGATGAAGGTTTACAGGATCACAGATGCTCCACGCCCCCAGGATCACAGACGCTCCACGCCCCTTTCACTGACAGGCTCCCACTGCCTCACCGTTCCATTAAAACACACACAGGATGCTGGACCTGGTCAGTGCATCTTTGTAGCCGGTGGTGTAGGTGTTTTAACTCTGAGCCAACGGACAGCCCGAAGCTAGGACAGAGGTGAGAGAGGACTGAGGGTGGGAGCAGGCATGATCCTGACACACTGAGGGGACCCCGGGCTGCTGTCCCCCCAGACAGCGCCCTGGGCAGTGGGTTGTCCTGTGCGTGGAGGCCCCAGGGCTGCAGGACTGCGGGAACCACTGATGACATGGAGGACAACGTGAAGAATGAATGAAACGTGGCCACTTGTTTTGTTTTTCTTCTCCCACCAGTAACTTACTGTGGTTCTTGCTAAAAGCTCATGTTTGACCAAGGACAGGAAATAGTTACTACACCAGTTGTATTTGTTCCTGCCCCAATGAATTTCAGAGCACGGGCTGTGAGAGAACCTTGACACAGGAAGGGTCTCCGTCCTGACACTCACCTCCACCCTGGGGACTCACTTTCCGTTTCCTGTTCTATTTTACTGGCGGCAATTCCTCGTCTTCACCCAGTGACTTCCTGTTTTCTCCATCCCTCCCTGGGTGAAAATAGACATATTTTATATTTGTGGATGAAACTTATTTGTACAAAAAAAACTTTCCCTTTGCCTCTAAGTTTTAAAATTATGAGCCAAATACTGTTAAAGGAAAGGTATTGCTGATATTGTCTTATGCTCAAGCCTGGTGCTGAAAGGTCAGCCTGCGTGCGTTTCAAGGTAATCAGAAGAAATTTCCAGAAAAAACAGTAGCAGCCAGTGCTTTCCTCATGAGACCTCCCCTGGACCATGGATGCTGAGCCCACTGTCTCTGAAAGACTATGGCAGAGCAGCCTGTCCACGGACGGAGGACCCCTTGTCCACGTCTCCACTACAGAGGGTGCCAAAACATGTATACACTTTTTAAGAAAGAAAAAAACTGTATTAAAATTGTAATACTCAATATATACTGATAACAAAAGATGAAGACAAGCCACGTGTACACATTCTTTTGACATCCCTGGTATTTCCCTTTTTCCTTCACCTTTGTCCATTCATGTACATTCATTCCCTCGTCAATCTTGGAAACCCCAAGACGTTCAGGTGCTGGAAACCCAAGAGGCATTGTTCTCCCTTGTCCTGTGTCATCACCACGTCGTGCCCAGTCTCTTCCCTTCAAGCCCAGTGGAGAAGACGCTGGGCTCCAGGTAAGACGCAGCCCCGCCTGGGTTTTGAGGAAGAAGAGAAGAAACAGGGAGGTGTAGGATTACTGATCCTCCCAGCAAGGTGAGTGCCATAGTCAGCTCGGGCTGCCATACCATGGGCTTAAATAGCAGACATTTATTTTCTAACAGATCTTTGGGGGCCAGAAGTCCCAGAGACAGGTGCCAGTGTTGGTCTCAGGTGCAACCTGTAGACTGCTGCTTTCTCTCTGGGTCCTCATGTGACCTTTCCTCAGGGTTCACGTGGAGAGAAAACTAGAGTCTCTTTTCTCCTGCTTGGAAGGCCACAGTCCTGTCAGATCAGGCCCTACCCCTAGGACCTCGGTTAATCTTCACTACCTCCCTAAAGGCCCTGTCTCCAAATCCAGTCCCATTGAGGGGTAGGGCTTCAACATATAGGTGGGTGGGTTGGGGGGGAACAACTGCATTCATAACCATGAATGAAGGGGCAAGGTGACAAGAGTTCAAGGGTGAGGTGATAGCTGACTGATGAAAATGACGCTGAGGTGACGACGATGATGGCTGTGGTGACAGTTTACAGACATTAAACAAGCAACAAGATTAAGAGAAAAAAATAGCATACATCTAGTCATATGTGATTGAGACCAGGAGTAATTATAATCATTTACTTAAAATCTGAGAGCAGCTTGAAAATGAAGGGTATAAAGTGCCCTTGCGCAGTTAAATCACACAACCGACACTACTCTTCATATGACTTTTTAAGTCCCACCACGGCATCTGATGAATTGAGTGAAATACTGAACGAATTGCTTGGAAGAGGAAATTGTCAGTAAAGGAAGCAGGGGAAAAAGGTAAGACAGTCTAATGTGGTGGTGTTGGCCTAAGCACTGCCTAACAGGGAGAGGAATACAGCCAGTGAAGTCTTACACCTCATTCATTCGCTCATGCATTCATTCCATAACACTGATTGACTGCTGGTGCCTGATGAATCAGACAAATGAAATCAGGTTGGCACTTGAGCAAGATGATTGGTTGCCCTGTAGACAAAGGGTGGGACTGGGGCAAGACCGGGAACAGGAAGGATTAAAGGCTGCACAGTAACCCTCGTCAGGAATAACGGCGGCCTGAACTGCCTGATCACTTAGGGAGAAATGGGCCAACTCAAGGGGTAGAAATTTGAGAGGTGGAATCAGTTCCTTTGTAAATATGATTGTTAGAATCAGGAAGAGAAACTCAAGCTGTCTACATCAAGGGTGATTTAAGATGGAGGTTATAAAAATGGTAGTTAAAATGAATGAGTACTTAGCATATGCCTTTATGCTCTTCATCTTTGTAGCAAGGCCAGGGGAGTCAGCAATGAAGCAGTTAGGAGGGTGCGTTCAAATCTTAGCTCTCCCTCACTAGCTGTGTGACCTTGGCAGAGCTCTTAACTTCTCTGTGCCTCAGTTTCCTTGACAGCTTCATAAGGATTACATGAGTTACCATATGTCCCTAACTTCGTGTACTTTTGCTTCTTCTCATCTAGCACATTTTTTCTTTGACCTTAAGATCAACGAATTCACCTCCTCAGAAAGCAGATATGCCAGACCACCGATACTATAATACATTATACTGTAACTCTGTTCCTTTTTAATCTGTGTCATCCCCAGGGCATAGGTCAGATTCTGGCACATTCTAAGACATTAATTGTGATGTAATTAGAGGTTAGCTAAACAACTGCCATTCAGTCACCTGCCATCACTTACGGGAGCTGTTTCTCGTGTCTTCCTAATAACCATCCTGGCAGGGCAGTTTAGAATATTACTACATAGACACCAGTTTAACTTTTTAAAGGGTATTGAATCATTTGGTATTATTTGCTTAGTATTTACACTTTGTTGCTTCGGCAGCAGCATCTATTATAGGTATTCTGTTTGTAAACAGACTGGGGGGCAAGGAAAGCCCTGAAAGTCTGGGATGGCCTCCACCTCCATGAATCCCTGTGGGAGATTTATTACTCCAACGATATTTGGAAGCACCCTCTTGCACTGTTACTAAATATGGATGTTTCAGGGTTTTCTCCCTAGAGATTAATAATTTACAGCATAATTAATTATATTTTCAAGTTGATTTTTAGTACTGTTTAAATGATCATGAAACCGAACCTGTCCTATTGATTTTTATTGAATTTGATGACATTGATAAGTTGCTTTGGGTTTCTTTCCCACCCAGACTTGCAACCTTTTCCCCATACATGGGGACCTTCCTGAGCCCATGCCGGGACCCCTCACCCAGCCCCGCCTGCTGTACAGGGTCAGTCATAATCCTCCCATTCTTCTCTGTCGTCTTGCTCACAGGGACTTAGAAGCTACATCTACTAGTAGTTTCTTACTGAGAGCCTTTTTATTACTTTAAAGAAAACTGGTTTTCTTCAGTTGGTAAATTGCGATTTTCTCCAATGACTAAAAGGCCAGCCTAAGATGAAGAGGAGCATCAATATGCTCACATAACTAGGACCAAAATTAGATGAAGTAATTAAGAGGCTAAACTTAGGTCAACGTGACCTAAGTAGGACAGGTGTCTGCAGTACATAGGATAAATATTTAAAGGATGAATCATCCAGAATAGAGGAATTATAAATATAGATCACCAGAAACAAAGGAAAGTTGAGATTCAACTATAGATCAATTATTATAATAATGAAGCTGATAAAATATCAAACTAACTGGAAATGTGGGAGAAAGTCATTTTTTTCAAAAAATAGTAAGGAATGGATTCAGGATGGACCCATCACGGCACAGACCATTGGGATTCCCTGATACTGTTTTATACCTTTTTCAAAATACACCATGAGAACGGACTCCTCTGCTCTGCTCTAGCCAAATACAGTAAAACCTTGGATTGTGAGTAATGTGGTTTGCGAGTGTTCCACAAGACGAGCAAACATTTCTAATACATTCTAACTTGGTAATCCAACAATGTCTTGCAATATGAGTAGTTTGTTTCCGGAATAAATTATGCTCACAAACCAAGGTATTACTGTAAATTCAAATATCTGAGTAGAAGGGTTGACTTTCCAAAAAAGAATAAATATAAATTATCAAAATATAAATATAAATTACTAAACTGGATCTCAAAAGAGACACAAAATTTGAAATAGACCAATTATTATAATTGTCAATGTTATACCCCCCAAAAAAATACCAGATCTAGACATTTTCATGGGAAAAGTTTACCAAATTTATAAGGAAAAGATTATTTCAACGCTATTTAAGCTGATAAATAGAAAAGTTTAAACAAAAAGAAAAGTCAAAAATTCTTTTCAGGAAGACTAAGTTCTTGATTCTAGTAACCTGATAAAGGCACAACACACACACACACACACACACACACACACACACCTATTACAGATACATTTCTATTCTGAACATTGAATCTATCAACACATTAAAAGAATAATACATCTTGATCAAATAAATTTCATAGCTAAATGAGGAAATTGTTTACTATTAGGATATTAATATAATATCCTAATAGTAAAAGAGAAAAATCATATAATTATCTCTATAGATGCTATAAGGCATTTGATAAAACTCAACCATCTTACATTTTAAAAGTCTCAATATGTAAGTCAAATATATAACACTAAAGCTATATAAGGGTACACACATTATACATAGTGGAGAAATACTGGATGCATTCCTTTTAAAATGAAAAACAAGGATATCAGCATCACAGGCATTAAAATTGTTCTGGAGTTATTAGCCAATGAAATAAGGCAAGTACAGGGAAAAAATATACCAACATATAAAATAACAAGTGATATTTGGAATTTCTGATGATGGATTTGTATACAGAGAAAACCCAAGAGAACTGACTAAAACTTATTAGAAACAGAAAAAAAAAATACATCGAATTAATAAAAATCCATTGCCCAGTGAGTAAAGAACACCACGTTAGATAATATGATGGAAGGAAGACGCATTTTGCAATTCCAACCACAATGACGGAGATACCTGGAGATAAACGTTACAACCAATGGACAAGCCCTGTTCTTTTTTCAGTGCAAATGCTACCAAGGGGCTGTGATATCTGCCCCTCATTTCCAACTTCCTCCTCAGTAATGCAGCCCCTAGATTTTAGCTGGGCGGAGAGCCACGCGGAATAAAAACTGTTTTGCAGTCTTGCTGGCAGTAAGTTTAACCATTTGGCTAAGTGCTGGCCCATGAGGGTGAGTGGGAGTGGGCTGTGCTAGTCCTGGGAGGGGTCCTAACAGAGAGGAGGCGGTGTCTCCCCTCTCTGTCCTCCTCCCTGAGCCCATGGAGATGGACGGGGCTGGAGCGGCCATGACGTCCACCAGGCAGAGTCTGTGTGGGTGATGGTGGAGTGGAACAATTAGAAGCTGTCTCCCATGGTGGCACGGAGCCACAGCAGAGCCTTGGACAAACCTGTGTTCACGAGGAAGCGTTCTCGTTTAAGGAATTGTTATTTTGTGCCTGCTATCAATCACAGCTGAACTTAACCTTGACCAAGAGACCCAAAAGAAGACTCAAAATCAAGACCGGCTGCAGCAGTTGTTCCTGACAGCTCTCCTTCCCACATCTGCGGATTTCACACCACTTCCCAACTCGTCCATCTCTCCGTTCCCCACAGGAATATGCATTTCTATTTTGTATTGTGTTGTTACATTTGCAAATATTTGAAAATAAATAACCTCTTAACCCCAGGCCTAACCCCTTTCTTCATGACCCCGATGTGACCTAAGCATCCATCCCCCAATACTGGCCTATCGTGTCTTCCTAAATCACAGACTCAGTCCTGCAGGCTCTGTGTTGAAGATCATCCGCCAGTCTCCACCACTTCAGACTCGGCGGCTCCTTCATCACCAGGCCCTTGGCTCTCCCCTCCACTTCCCGCCCAACCTACCCCACAATCACCCAGTTTCATCCCAGCGGAACGCCCGGCCCTCCGCCAGCTCCGTGGCCCTGCGCCCTCTTAGCTCCCACCTAGAGAGCCCAGGTCCGCTTCCTGCACCCACCTCAACTCCTGTTAGGACCGCCTCCCCGAGGAGCACTCCCGCGTCTCTTCTCTGTCCCCCAAACCAGGTAGATGCTCCTCTTCAGAGTCCTGTTGTGGCTTTCCTTAATACCCCAACATAACCTCCCAATACCGTCAGCACTAGTTTCTCATCTTCCTGCCTCCATTGGAACACACTCTCCTTGAGGACAAAGACTAGACCTTGTCCACGTTTGTGTTTCCATAATTTGAGTGACATGGCAAACTCTTAAAGTAACTACTGAACTACTGAGCTTCTCTCTAGAGCAGTTTTCCTCAAACCCTGAGAATCCCCAGGCCAGCCCTGAACACTGCCTCGGCCCAGTCTGCAAAGCACCACATTAGACGTTAAATGGCATCGCTTTACATGGTCGCTGAGCATCATCAGTTCGTTCAAAATACAAACACAGAAGCTGAAACTGAAGAATGTTACTGGACATAATGAGATCGACTCTGTGGGTTTTTAAAAATTATTAGCCAAATAAATGATCTAAGTATATCCAAATAAATACAATTTTTAAATGCTTTCATATACACTGCACACTCCCTTCAAGCATGCATGTGGATTCCTATTTGAGAAGCAGAGTCATTTATTATAGTATTCCTTTAAGGGTCATGTACCCGTTCCCCCAGAAAACTGCACATTCTGCAAAATACATGTGGACATGGGTTCCTAAGTGCCTCAAGCCCATCATGAACCTCAAGATAAGAACTCCTGCTTTGGTGAAATTCCTGAAAATGCCTTCATCTGCAGTTTACTCTGGGTGCGCAGGCTGATTTCAACGCAGTGGATCAGTAGCCTTTCATTCCAAACAGAATCATCGCTGGGCCAGGAGCCAACCTTCAGGAAGCAGTCGGTGCATTTAATGGCCTCTCCAATTTTACTAAACCACCCATGACTTCCCAAAGGACCACGTCCAAGGCTAAACACCCCGTGAAGAGCTTTTTATTCCAGACCCCGGCTGAGTGGGGCTTAGGCCTGAGTTCACCTCAGCTTCTCTAAAAGACACCCCTCCAAAGCCCCCGAAACGTTACGTTCCCTGGGGTGGCTGTACACCCCAACGCATGTCTAGACCATCAGAAGTTTAACCGAGGAACTCAGATGCCTAACCGAACACGAGCAGTCTCCAGGACCAAGAACAAAGAGGAGCTTGTGCGACAGGATTTTTCTCCTGTGACACTGGAAGGCTCTGTAAGATGGGAGGTTTTCCTGGGGACAAGGTGCAGCCGGTGCCTCCCGGCTGGAATGTGCAAGACCCACACCGTGTGGAGTAACATACTGAGGCCGCCACGTCAGGAAAAGCAAACTTGTTTCCTAGAAAAGTCACCAGGAAAAGGTTGGTTCTGTGTCTACTTGGAAGAAAAGAACCTCAACAGCGTGAAGGAATATTTTGACAGTTAACATGTAGTTGTGAACAGCATGCCTCAAAGGGTGCAAGCACATTTGACACACTCAGATCATTTTCACCAATAAAACTAGTCCTAAAATTGCAATTTTGAGCAGCCATGTGATAAGATGCCTTTTCTTCCTTATACTTAACTCTGTGGTGTGGTCAGGTCATGAGCTTCCATTCTCCGCTTTCATACTGGTAAGGTGACAGCATGAAATAAGCCAGAGAGGTGTGTACCAGGGGTGGTCAAGTGCTTAGGGCTTCAGGTGTCTCAACAGGTCTTTAGCTGAGGAATAAAAATCAGAATGTATAAGTCATCCTTTAAATTTTTTTTCTAAACAGAATTCTCTCATGCATCGTCACCCCATTTATATAAATGAGATCAGATAAACTGAATTAACTCTAATATCATTAGATCATATAAATTACATCAAACACATAATGTTACTATTAGAATCATCAAAATTTTATAGCAGGACATAGAAAGGACATAAATGTTTATTTCACTGGTGTCCACTGAATAGATTAGGAGTGAACATATGCGAGCAAGACAGTAAATTTATTCCAGAAAGAATGTAAATAACTGGCTACTTTTAAAATTATATTTGATGTCTACTGCAACTGTATATTGACTACAAGTTAAATTAATATTCTAGGACTTTAAAAACCATGGTCACATATTCCTGTTGAAACTTATTGCGACAACAGATGTGACCCTTCTCTCTGTCTGAGATTACACCATTATTGGGTACCTATAAGTGGTCATAAATGTCTATGACTACCTCTGATGGGAAATATGTCCGAAGAAGATAGTGATACATGTACACATAGATTAAATATTAAAAGGAGCAAACTGAGTGGGTAAAAGTTATGGCTATACGAAGGACAAAATGTGGAAAGAGAAAAAAAAAAGGTCAGAAAGAAGTAATTGAAGGTGCACAAGAACATGAATTCAGACCATACACAGTGTTCAGGTGTGAGGAAGAGGGAGAGAGAAAGAATGGAATGTGAAGAAGGCAGAGCTGCAATTCTCAGGTTGTAAACACCAAACCGCAACGGAAAAAGAGAGAGAAGAGAACAAAAGGTAAGGACTCCGAGGACCAGAGTGGACACTGGAGCACCCCCCACCCCCACCCCTGGGTCATCCTTGCCAGCCCAGGTTGCTGTAAGTGTTGGGCTTTGTCACCTCCGCTGAAAGTGACCAGTGGGTCATGACCTCCCCCAGGGGTCACCTTCAGCCAAGGGCTGACTGGAAGATTCTAAAGGCCAGTCCTCTGTGCTGTCATTCATGCTGTGGAGCCATAGAAATACAAAAGAATAAGGGCTACACATGTAATGTAAAATTTTCTAGTAGCCACATTTTAAAAAGTAACAGAATAGACTCCCGAAATAGATCCACACAGATAAGGTCAACTGAACTTCGGCAAAGGTACAAAGGCAACTCAGTGGACGAAAGTCTTGGGACAACTGGGCATTCATACACGAAAAAGGCAAAAGGAAATGAACCTCAACTTCCAACCCTAAACAAAGTGTAATGCAAAATGAAACAGGCATCTAAATGTAAACACGAACCATAAAACTTTTAGAAGAAAACATAGAAACTCTCTGTGATTGTGGCTTGCAAAGACAACACAATCCATAAAAGAAAAATAAAACTGATTAATTAGAATTCTTCAAAATTGAAACTTGTTCTGTGAATACACTGTCAAGAGAATGAAAATACAATGCATAAAACTTGGAGAAAATACTTGCAAATCACGTGCACGATAAAGGGATAGATAAAGAACTCTCAAAGCTCAACAGTAAAAAAATATAACTGAATTTCAAAAGTGAGCAAAATACTTGAAGAAACTTTCATCAAAGAGGGGGTGTGGATGGTAAGAAGTACACTGAAAAATGTACTCATCACATCATGAGAGATTAGGAAATGCCAACGAAAGGACCAGGAGACAGCAGCACACATCTGCCAGACCGTTTAGAAAGGAACCTGACAACTACAATTGCTGGTGAGGACCCACGGCCAGTGGAACGCTCTCCCACATTGCTGGGGGGAACGCAAAAATGGTGCCACTCCTCTTGAAAATGGTCTGATGTCTCTTATGAAGTTAACCACTCGCTGAACATGGGACCCAGCTCCTCTACTCCAAGGGAAAAGGAAGCGCACACCCATACAACAACTGGCACACAAATGTTCACAGCAGCATGACTTGTCATAGCCAAACCCCAGAACGCATGTACGCCCCAGGTTCTATTTCTAAGGTCCCTGATTTTCCAGGTGGGGAGGGGTCATGATTAAAGCATGGATAGATAAACAATGGAGAAAACAAATGCTAAAAAGTGTGAACAGAGCAATAAAAAAATAAAGATAGAATTGCAAAGAAGTTACAAATAACTGGATACTATCAAATTTGCATTTATGTCACCTCTTAGATTCAAATTACCTTTTAAGCAGGGGACAAAGATGTTCTAAAGGGATGAGAACATTAAGAACGGGCTTATTTTAAATAAATGGCTCTCTGTATAAACCATTCTGGAGAGGAGGTTGGCCATTCCTTTCAAAATAAACATGCTCTTACCACACAACCCAACCAGCGCAATCTGGACATTTATCCTAGAAGAATGAAGACTTACATTCACACAGGATGTTATATATGAACGTTCACGGCTGCTTTACCGGTAAAAGACCAAAATTGGAAATTACCCAACTGTCCTTCGATAGGTGAATGGTTACACAAACTGTAGTCCATCCACACCATGGAAATACCCTGCAATAGAAAGAAACAAACGTTCCCCTGCTGAATCTCCAGGCAAATTATACTGAGTGAAAACAGCCAGTTCTGAAAGGCTATCTATTGTATGATTGCATTTATGTAACAGTCTTGAAATGACAACATTATAGGAATAGAGAAGAGATTAGTTGCTGCCAGGGGTTAGGGATGGAGGACAGGATGGGCGTGGCTGGCTGTAAAGGAGTGACACAGGGGAGCCTGCGGTGACTGCACCTTAAGCACCTTGATTATGGTGCTGGCTATGCAAAGGCACGCCTGTGGTAAAACTGCGTCAAGACACACACACAAATGAATGCAAACAGAGTGGCAAGCTCGGGGTAGATCCATGGAGTGTACCAATGGTGCAGATGCTGTGCTACGTGGGTCCACAAAATGATAACCTGGGAAGAAGCACAGGACCTCTCTATACACTGCTGTGCAAATTCCTGTGAAATTACAACTATTTCCAATTAAAAAGTTATAAAAATTTTTAAATTAAAAGATATGGCTTTTCTGGCCATTTTAATAAATTAATCATTTTAAGCGCACCTTGAAGTAGTCCACAGACATGAATACTTAGATGTTCCTTTTCCTACTAATTCACATTGTGTGCTCACAAAATCCAAGGAGGTGACACTTTGCTACAGGAAAGAAGGCGCTCACATACATGTTAATGAAGTTCACAAGGCTGACAAATACCTTCCAGACTCTAAGGCCACGTATTATTTTTTCAGATGATAAATGATATTCACAACCGCAATGATAATGAGATGACTCTATTCCAGTTTTTTGTTTTGTTTTGTTTTGTTTTTCTGCAAAAGAAATGGGCCATGGGAAACGGATCCATAGCAAGAGAACGAATGGTGAACCTTTTCAGCGGGAAGACCTATTTGAGTGGTTGGAGTCACCTCTAGGGCTACTAGGGGAAATCTGTATTCACTCCTATTAAACTCATGGATCCAAACGGCTAGAATTTCAGGAAACTTTGATCACCCACTTGCCCAATGAGATTTAACATCATAGTTGCAAACTGCCCTTCAGTCCAACTGTGCAACCCTGATGGGAAGCTGTTGAGACAAATTAGAGGATCAGAATAAAGAGCCCCCCAAAACAGAATCAAGGGTTACAAAAGCCCAGATTGGATGATAAAAACCATGTTTCATATCTGTCGACGTCTGATAGATTACTGAGGAGATGGCCTTGGGATACACTTACTATTAAGAGACGAAAAGAAAAAAAATGTAATTGAACTCCCCCACCCCCACCCATCCTACCAGCATTGGGGGAGCACGGCAAGTGCTCTGCTTGTACAGAGAAAGCAAATCAAGGTCCAGCCAGGGACCATGCTAACAGGAGGGCTCCTAGTGCCGGCGCTTTGAAGAGAAATCTGGCAGCCACTTCAAACATCTGAAAACAGTGGGAATCAAGCTGTATTAGTCTCCGAGAGCTGCCATAACAAACAACCACAAGTTGGGTGGCACCAACCAACAGAAGTATCATCTCTCAGCATCCGGGGCCAAGGAGTCTGAAAGTAAGGTGTCGGCGGGGTTGGCTCCTTCTAGCGGCTCAGAGGGAGAATGCCCTGTGTCTCTCTCGTGGCTTCTGGTGTCCCAGCAGCCCTGGCGTTCCTCAGCCTCCCCAGCCTCTGCCGCCCCCTCACTTCTCCTCTGTGTCTTCCGCATCCAAATTCCCCATGTTCTTTTTTTTTTTTTTTAAGATTTTATTGGGGAATTGGGGGAGGCGAACAGACAAATTGCTGTTCTTTTGTTCTTCAGTCTAGTTGTGGAGGACGTCGCTTCACTGGCCCGTGTTGGTATTATCTTTGCGTTCTTCCCAGGTGAGGCAGATCAGTCGCCAGGCATTGGACAGCCGCTCATGGAGGCTCACGACAGCTCTCACCGGCTGCCGGCCAGCCCCACTGCAGCCCACACCTTCACCTGCGACTCAAGGCAGCCCAGCTCCAGGTCGAGCTGTTGTTCACCATCTTAACTGTAGAGGGCGCAGCGACACTGACCCATGTGGGATCCGAATGGGGGCCCTGTTGCTTCAGCGCTGGTGTCCCAAGCCAACTCCTAACAAACACACCACTTGGCTGGCCCGAAATTCCCCATGTTCTTGAAGGACACCAGTCATTGGATTAGGGCCCATCCTAATCCAGAATTGATCGCATTTGCAAAGACCTTTTCCAAACCAGGTCACAGTCACAAGGGGCGAGGACCTGAACATCCTTTTTGGGGGACACAATACACTACACAAGCAGAACAGTCTGCAGGCCCAAACCTGCCAAGGCTACCAGTTTATGTTACCTGATTGGTGGCAAAATTAATTCCACATATGTTAAAATGTCTTAAGAATAAAACACGCTTTAGAAAAATATTGAGATCAGTGTCTGCCCACTCAAGGTTCCGGGGGACATGTTATGAGAATAACTCCAAATGCAGAATTTATATAAAAAAAAGGGTTGACAATTCTAATAGATTTAACCACAAAAATATAAATATTTCTCTATATTTTAAGAAAAATTAACAAAGTAAAAATAGAAATCAGGAATGACAATGTTATAAAAGGTTGACAACAGTGTATATAAACAGGACTAGACTTTCTCTTAATTGATGTATTACCCTCAAAAAACTTGACCTAGGCCCATAATAAAAAATTAACAGGGCCAGCCGAGTGGCGCATTGGTTAGGAGTTGGCTTGGGATGCCAGCTCTGAGCAGCAGGGCCCCAGTTCAGATCCCACATGAGGGCCAGTGATGCTGCGCCCTCTACAGCTAAGATGGTGAACAACAGCTCGACCGGGAGCTGGGCTGCTGTGAGTCACCGGTGATGGTGTAGGCTACAGCGGGGCTGGCTGGCAGCGGGCGTGAGCTGCCGTGAGCCACCGTGAGCGGCCATCCAACAGCCAGCGAGGGGCTGCCCCTCCCAGAAACAGCACAATGATAATACCAACACAGGCCAGTGAAGCGACGTCCTCCACAACTAGACTGAAGAACAAAAGAACAGCAATTTGTATGTTCCCCTTCCCCTATTCCTAACACAGTTCCCTCCCCCAATTCCCCAATAAAATCTTTAAAAAAAACCATCAACTAAAGAGGAAATACAGATGTTCCATAAATGGATGTATAAAAGCATACCGACCATTACTACTTATCAGTGTACTGCAAATATGAACGCAGTGACAAAGCTCTCTCTCCTCTTTAACAAAATTCAAGTCAAGCCGACATATGAACTCCAGAGATGGGTAGAGGATGGGGGGTAAGGGGATCGTCGCACGCTCTCAATGAAACTGTAAATTTTCCAATCTTTTAGGGTCCATTTGCCTTCTGATATTGAAAGCCTTAAAAATGTGCACCCTTTCTAACCAACCAAAATGTTCTTCAGAAATGTACCCTAAGTAAGTGAGGAAGGGTGCTTGAGGAGGGCTATTCACGGCCCTGGTTATGGCTGTAAGTACTTGAAGCAGCCTAAAAGTCGGATAGGTGGGGGTCCCTGGGACACAGAATGAGTGGAGATTTGAGAGGATGCTCTCAGGAGCGACTCCACACTGGGAGGCAGGGCTGCGTGAAGAGCGAGGCTGCGTTGTGCCACGCTCGCCACGAAACCTCACATCCCGCGAGGGGTCTCAGCTGGGATGGCCCTGCAGAGCTGAGCTGGCTGAGACAAGAGGGATGGGCCTGGTGTCCCCTATCTGTCGGTCACTGGGGATGGCACCCCCAGGAGCTGTGGAGCAGGCCAGGCGGCATCCTGGCCAAGGACACGCTGGGACTCAGCTGTGAGCTCAGCAGGCAAAGGTGCTGAGGCTTCATAATTCTTTATATCACCTCTTGGGGTTGCACCCGAAGTATACGGTAAGTCATTTCCTTTCCTTCTTTTCCCAGCTTTATCGGGGTTTGATTGTCAAATAGAAGGTGTATATATTTGGAGTGTACAACATGATGGCTTCGTACATATAGACCAGCGGTTCTCAACCTTCCTAATGCCGCGACCCCTTAATATAGTTCCTCATGTTGTGGTGACCCCCAACCATAAAATTATTTTTGTTGTACTCTATAACTGTAATTTTGCTACTGTTATGAATCGTAATGTAAATATCTTTTTGTTTTCCGATGGTCTTAGGCGACCCCTGTGAAAGGGTCNGTAATGTAAATATCTTTTTGTTTTCCGATGGTCTTAGGCGACCCCTGTGAAAGGGTCGTTTGACCCCCAAAGGTGTCACGACCCACAGGTTGAGAACCGCTGATAGACGCTGTGAAGTGATTACCACAATCAAGTTCACATTCATCACCTCGCAGAGTGACCACTGTGTGTGTGCGTGTGTGTGTGAATACTTCCTATCCACATCCTTGGCCAATTTCCAGTAAACAACACAGTGCATTAGCTAAGTCACCATACTGCATGTTAGATCCCCGGGAATCATTCATCTTATAACTGAAAGTTCATGGACAGTCACATTTTTCCTCAGTGTAGACAAAAAGAAAAGAAAAAAACAAGAGGAGTCCTATGGACTCACAGGGTGATCTGGTCATAAATTCCTAACTGGACAGGTCATGGTGGGTGGTCACGCCCCAGGCCTGTAACTTCTTTTGCCTTAAGCAAGCCCCGTCCATTGCTTCCGTGGGTCTAGGTTCACAAGCCTTTGAAATATCAAAATTAACACCCCTCAAAAGGGGTACTAACCCTCAAGAGAGCACATCATCTTAACTGTCCTGGAATCGGACCCCGACTCGCTTTCTCCAATCTTCCTCACATTCCCTCCTTAATTCCAAACGCATAAAAAAAGCCGTAAAATTGTTCTTCTCCAGAACACCTGAGATCTTGTTCCCAGCATATGTGGTCCATTTGGTTCAAATGCACTTATAAAAATTCTCTACAGGTTTGGACATTTCTTATGTCGACATCAGTAAGATTGGGTTACATTCATTTTCACACACTCTGTATTAATTATTGTAGAAAAGGCTTGCAGCAGTATTCAGGGATAAAAGAGGCTTGATCAATTCACCGTCTTGATTAATTCATGGGGAGATGAAACCATTAAGCGTCTTCTTGGCTGATAGGCCACTTAAATTCTTTTGGCTATAAGTAACAAAGTTCCTATTTGAAATAACTAAAAAGAGTACATTTTATCCTGTCACAACAGAAAGCCTTATTCTGAGGCATAGTCACAGGTAGGGCAGCTGGTCACAGAGTTATGTAAATAATAAATGAGTAACAATTTCAACGGTTCAGATTCTCTCCATCACTCTAGCCAGTCCTTCCCAGCTGTGTTTCTCTCTTAGATTTATGAAACTTGTCCAGAACATTCCACCTCTCCCTAGTCCCCCAGAAATGCACCATGAGCCTGCTCACCCAGAAGTATGTGTAACGATGACAGCCTTAACCCCATGGGACTTCGGCTCAGGAAATAGGGTCCATCCCTGAGCACCTGGCCACCAGTTAGAAAGGTCAGAAAGGGCAGGCAATGACCCATCGGCTTGGAGGCGAGGACTAAGAGGACAGGGGACTTGCCAGAATCAAAAGTCCCCTAAGGACCACTTCTGGACCACAGCACGACACTGTGGAAAGAGCCCCCCTCTTTGGGTATCTGACAGAACTGGGTTCAGGACCCGCAGACAGTAGACTGAGGTTTGAAGACGTAAGTAACGTGCTCGGTGTCACACAGATGGTGAGAGGCAGAGCGAGGGGAGAAGGTGGCCTGACCCCAGAGCCCGTGCCATGTCACCACCACGGCCTTCGAATGCCAAGCCTGAACGGAGCCAGGCCCTCAAAATGTGCTTCTCCTGCTAAACTCCAACCCGTCAGCTTCAGTCATGGCCACTCCTCTGAGCAAAACAGCACTGCCATACGTGTCCTGTGTCTCGGCTCTGTTCTCCGTGGATTTCCTGTCCTCGGTCCTGACACAGATGAGGGACATGTAACACATCTCTGTTAAATGAATACACTAAAAAGGAAGAAGGTATGCAAAATATAGGCTTGAGGTAACTAACCTGAGAGACAGAGAGACAGAGACAGAGACAGAGACAGAGACAGAGAGAGAGAGAGAGAGAGAGAGAGAGAGAGAGAGATTTTGCTTTAAAGAGAAATGGCTCTACATTTGTCAGAGTAAATTACATTCTAAAATATCCACTGTGGGTGACAGCCAGGTCTGACAGTTCAGTGGTGGCACAGGGGACACAAGACATGTTCCTAAAATTTTCAAGGCTAATTATTGTCTAAGATTCATAATGTAAATGCAGATCCCCATTTTTATAGATGAAGACCCTCCGGCTGAGATTCTGAGTGACCCGCCTCCTCTCACCCAGGTAGTCTGTGTGGACAAGGCCCATGCATGGTCCAGGCAGCTGTCACATGTTGCTTGAAGCCAATTTCTATTAACATGCCCCCCCCC